>NC_087161.1:14166219-14328719 GCF_035594125.1 Scylla paramamosain
ATCAGACTGAGTTCAGCAAATGCCACGCTTCCATTATGCACCAGAGAAAAGGTTAAGGACACCACACAAAATTAAGTACAAACGTTTAATTCTTGTTTTGATTTGCAATTATCTTTTACGTTTATTTTATGATGCCTCTTCGCACGTGTATAGAAAGCAGTGTTGCAATTTATTACTGGTAATTCTAACCTTTCCATTATCAATATCCCAGATGTATGGTGAGTTTTCAATGGGCAAGTGAATGATAAAGTAATTACATATTTTTCGATACTTTGAAGTAACGATAAAAAAATAAACTCCACAGCAGATGGTGAATAAGAGTGAATAACGCGTGGACATACAAGTATCTGTTGTTATGTCTTAACAGATGTCTTCTTACACAATGGTAGACAAAAATTAGAAGAATAAAATAAAAGTACCAGGGTCGCCTGTGTTGGCAAGGCTACTGCGCGCCGCCCACTCACGGGCGCGATCCCACTGCTGCTCCACACGGGTGCTTTTGGCTGCTGGGTTTCCCCCCTGGCCTGGTTCACACCTCCTTAGGCAACCTGGACGCCCCCGGCTCCCCAGGGGCGGCTATATTGATGCCGAGCTTAGTGCGGACGCCCACTCAACATGGGGAGTCCCGCAGCAGCCACCCTCGCCTCAAGCCGTCCACTGGGCCAAGCCTCCGCGTCGCCGGATTACAGGGCCGCGCCACCAACCCCGGCTGGAAGCAACGTTTCAGGAATATATCTTTAATCTTCTCTACAGCATGTACCAAGGGGTCTTCTGCTTAGCCAATAATGAAAGGCGTTTGCTTATGATGCATGTATTGTACATTGGCTGCACATTTCTACGCAATCCTTTCATAATTATTGGTTTTCTTTCACGAATGCCAATGGTAGCATGAGATGGCTGGAGACGAGAGGATGCTGTGGTACGATAAAGATTCGTGAATGATGGAGGAATGGTGTGGAAGAGTTTCGTAATGAATCAAGGAAGTGAGGGAGTGAGGGAAGGCGTGGTAAAGCAAAGCAAACCAAGGCGAGGGCTGGAGAGGCGTGGCTGTGTGCTCCTCCTTGCAAAATACTGCATCGCCTCTTTCTTTCCACTCGCCTTCACTTTCTCAACTCCCAGACTTCGATTTTCTCCCTAACAGCGAGGGGAAAGCCACGATGCAGTGCAGCTGTAACGGACACCAGTGGGGGAAGCCCTCGCCCACACACTCCCCGCTGCGGCTTCCTCTCTCCCCAACACAAGAAGCACTGGTTTCCGTTTCGCCTTGAGTCCAAACCCACTGCGGCCAGTCTAACACATCCTGGACTGCTTGGAAATTACCGACGCCCTCCACCCTTCGTCAGAACTTCCACCGCGGTTCTTCTCGTCAGCAACTCCAGTGCGTTCTCTACAAGTACGAGTACACCACGAGTTTTAAGTAAATCATCGAGAAAATTGTGTTTTTCGAGACCCTAAAATGTTTTTCCTTCCCTTCTGTTTCTTCATTTCTATGAATGCAAAACTGTTGCCACTGAATACACCGCGCTATATTGTGCAACACGAGCAGACACACATCCTCTTAACGTCTACAAGGGATGACTATGAAAAAAAAAAAGTAGTTTGAAAACTCTGATGAAAGGAAATAGTTATTAATTACTAAATTCATAATTTTTATCTTTCATACTGTTCTCAAAGAAAACAGAGAGAGAGAGAGAGAGAGAGAGAGAGAGAGAGAGAGAGAGAGAGAGAGAGAGAGAGAGACGTACACAATCAGTGATAAATGGCCACCCCAGTGAACTTCTTTATTGACTTCCATTCAACGCCAGGCAAGCAGATTACACACCCTGCGACCTTTTAAGTGTGTGTGTGTGTGTGTGTGTGTGTGTGTGTGTGTGTGTGTGTGTGTGTGTGTGTGTGTGAGGCTGTCTATGAGATCAAGTGGCTTTATAACTTGGGAAACAATACATATTAAATACGACAACCGGAATTCAACATAATGAATCTCACGCACGCTGGTTCCTGCAGCTTGCTCTTTGTACATTTTTCTCTCCCTTTTTGTATCTCTAATGTGAATCTATTTGCTTCCTTCCTTTTTTTTTTTTTACATATTTTCCTCGTAATATTAAATTAGGCTCTGCTAAGTTTGATTTTTTTTTCTTGCTCTGCTTATTATGCCCGCATTTTTTTTTTTCATTGTACCACATCAGACTACTCTACCCTGAAAAGAACATCAAACATTGCTCTAAGCCAGATCTAGCGGCAAAATCGTAACACTGGCAAAATTAAAACGGCATCAGCTGACCAAAATTATTAAAACAAGTTCCTATTTACAATGAGAATTTTATGCCGACTTGTGCAGACGGTTTGATAAATGTACGTTGCGACGATCTAGCAATGACAAAATTCATGATAATGGTATGGCACCCCTGGGCACTGTCTGTGACACCCCAGGACGCCGCGGCACGCACTCTGAGAAACATTGGCCTTTGCTATGATAAGCGCGCGTCAGTGATGGGCCGCTCTCTCTCTCTCTCTCTCTCTCTCTCTCTCTCTCTCTCTCTGTTATGTTTGCAATGTTATGAACACTTTGAGGCGCATAAAACAAGCTGCCTGGATGTCAGTACAAACACTTGTGAAGGGAATAATTTAGTGAGCCAGAAATCAAAGCCCACATCAGCTGCCACTCCCGTCACCTCCACAACAGACGGTCTGGGGCTTGCGAGTCGAGTGGTCTAGGAACACTTAGCAACTACACAAGGCCTCCTCCACCCTGCCACTCAGAAAACATTTGGCATATTATCCTCGCTCCTCATCCTTGCAATGGGTATAACATAGCAGTATTTGTTTGAATCATTCCCTTTCTTCTGTGTTGTGTGTCTAAAACGATTACATGTTCAGTGAGCCAATAGTCTGGACACACGGAAAATATATCTTTTAATCATTCTCTTTCATTCATTCTTGTTCGATAATGTCTGCCTGTATTATGATCACTCCTCGTGTCCACTCAGTACTATCAAGTCAATTTGTTCTTCTTTTGACATACTCATAGTCAAGATATGAACAAATAAAAAAAAATGTAAAATAATATTGATGTGTCCAGATTTTGGGTCATCCTGTATAAAACACATTTAGACACACACACACACACACACACACACACACAGTGTACACTCACCACGCAGACGGCGTCGCTGATAGCCGGGCAGGAGTGGTTCGTACTTGCCAAGGAAGTCATCATCACTACACCGTCCTAGCGCCACGCCTACGCCTCCCTGCCACCGCCAGTAATTTCAGCATTTCATCGCTCTGCACCATTACCACCATGTCTCACCATCACGTTGTGCACCATTACTCCTCACGCCACCATGTCACGCACCATGGTTGGGAAAATAACTAATAAAACGTCAGAAATTCACATACCATTGACACGACACACAAAACAAACATACCGCCGCACACACTGGTCTGCGCGCGCAGGATGACTCTGCTGTGACGTAATGGCGCGGATTTCAAAATATTATTCTCCTCATGTACGATTATGAACTGAAGTCTCATTTCTTGGCGTGTAGAGGTTAAGTAAACATTTCGTAGGCAATTAAGAGGCGCTGGAATGTAATAATGATCCGTAAAACACGTTTTACTTTTCGTGGCAACCTTGGAGAGGTGACAGGCATGCCAGCCAAAGTGATGAACCCATCCAGGTAGCACCCTTAGCTTCCTTGGTGGCACCGTGGACGCCTGCCAGAAATATATTCCTAAATTTACAGTGCGAGGAGAAACAGTAGAAGTTTAGCTATGGCAACCACTACTGCCAGGATCACCTCTCTTGGTTTGCAGTCACTTGGTACTGGGGCGAATGGTACCCATACTTCTCCTCTTCCTCCTACACACCCGAGTCTAGGGGCAAGGCTTGGAGGGGCGGTAAGGATACCGTGGTGTATGGAGGTAATAACAATGCACTTCCACCCGCTTCACCGCCCTGAGTGTGTGTGTGTCTGTGTGTGTGTGTGTGTGGCGGCGATCAGAGACGAGTCACAAAGCTGTATAATTGATGTTTAACCGTTTGACTCCCACTTGGTACACTTTTCCCTAATTACCAATCACTCTGAGACATTTTAGAGACCAAGTGGTTTGAGTACCAAGTGTTTCGAGAACCAAACGTCCTGCGGTTTATTTACACTCAGGCCGATCTGCCTTGAGGATCATCTGACCTGAGGCCAATGCGACCTGATTACCTTACGCTCCAGTACCAAGTGACTATGCTCCCGCCTCTCCCTGCCCAGTAGAAACGGCGAGCTCAAGTGCGTGTGAAGACCAGTTATCTTGTTTAGGTCGTATGGTTGTTCAAGTCTTTAAATAGCAAGTATGTAGTGATCGAAAAAGTAAATTCACGAGAAGTAGTACATCTTACAAAACTGCTTTTGTGTGCTTCAGAGGAATATGGTGATTGCTTGAGTCAGATACTGCATCCTTTTAAAAGGACAGTTTCTTAGCAAACGAGCTACTTCGTTTCACACATGTCACATATCCGCCTCCGCTTTAACTAACCGATTTAACGCTCTGCAATGTATGGAACGCTGGACCATTTAATAGACACCACAGAAGATCAATCTTTTCCGGCAGGACGCGGAAGTGGCATGCCTGCTCCAGCACGGCCTTGACCCTGGTGGCCCCTCCTCGTGCTGTGCATCTTCCTGTGCCTACAGCAAGGCTGCGTCACTCTTCTTCTTCAAACCCTTGGAGAGGGCAGTGTGTGTCCAAATCTGTCACATCTTGAGAAATCTTATGATGTCAAAGAAGGGAATGGCAGTCATCGTGGGGGACAACACAGTGAAGGACGGACTTTCTTCTCCCTGACGTAAAGACCCACCGTTCTTTTCAGCTGAAAAGGGAAGAAAGACCACTCAGTATACAGAGAAAAATGTATTTGTACCAGCAACACCACCACCACCACCACCATCACCACCACCATCATCAACAACAAGAACATACTTGGCACTGAAAGATGAAAGTACAAGCAAAATTCTATTCTGATGTGTCATTGTAAACAGTAACCTTTCCCTGGCTCCCCCGATTCCTCCCCCCTTCAAAAAAAAAAAAAAAAAAAAAAAACAAGCATTGCAACATAAAGGCTTTTCCTCACACACACACACTCCACCTCCGCGCCACAAACAGCACTAAAAGTCTCTCACTGCAAGACGACAGTAGAAGAGGAGCCGCGTGATGGGACTGCGATGAGAGGGAGGCAAAATTGATACTCGAAGCCTTTCACCGAGCCAGGAGGGGCGACCCGGGCACACAACACGAGCGTAATCATATTTGGGGGGCCGTAAACAAGGTCCTCATCACCTCACAGCGGAGACGTGATCTTTCGCTGTTATCTTTCTCTATTACTTCATATTCAACAGTTTCCTTACAATAATTTCTGAATCGATGTTCTTGTTGGTATTCTCGCTTTATTCTTTCTTCCAGGTAAAGGTGAGGTTGAGGTTATCTTTTCCTGTTAGGTGGATTTCTTGCTCTCAACTTTCTTGTCACTTGTTTCTCTTTACTGGGTTTCTTGCTTTATCTTTCTCGTTACCTGTCCTTTTTAGCTGAATCTCTTGTTTTTACCTCGATACCTGTTCCTGTTGTGTGATGTCTTGCTTTATCTTATCACTTCTTCCTGGTTGCTAGATCGCTTGCTTTTATCTTTATCTTGCTTGCTCTTTATCGCAGGTGGAACTCTTGCTTTTACCTTTTTTTTTTTTTATTACACAAGTACATACGAACCACATCGAAAAAGGTTGAAAGGATCGTGCAGGTTACAAATATCATGATCAGAGATGAGTTTTGAGGTGTGTGTTTTCGTGGTGTGTGGATCAAAGCAGTGTATATAGTATAGCAATATAGCAGACTCTTTTTTCCTTCTCTTTTAGGTTTGTGTCTTGCCATGTCTTCTCCTCAAGCTTAATCAAATGTCTAGCACAAGTGTAGATTATAATTTTGAAGGACAGCTCTGACAGCAAATCAAGTGCTCGAGCAGTTTAAATATTTTTGTGCCTCTTGCGTAATTTGTAGTCAGAAGAATCGTCTGCAGTTGAAAATAAGTAACACGTGTCAAAGAAACTAATTGCTTCTGTTGGCGAGTGCTGCTAAAAAAATAGTAAATGAATAAATATAGATAACTAAATACATAAAAAGTTAAAGAAAATAAATAAATAAATAAATAAATAAATAAACAAATAAAATAAATAAGTAGATAAATAAATAAGTAAATAGTTAAGAAAATAGATATATAAAAAGGCAAAGTAAATAACGAGATGAACAGATTTGTAAAAATAATAATAATAAATAATAAAAAAATCCTACCTGTAATTTCTTGTCTTTAAAGCATGTAAACACACTGAATATTTCTTTTTAAAGTATATGAAACAACAACAATTCTTTCCTTTGAAGGTAAAATGGCCACCCATCCTTCCCTTTAACCCCGAATGAAAGCCATTCCTCTCTTTAGAATATGCTAAGGGCCCTATCTTCCCCTTTAAAGTGCATAGACGTCCCCAGTCTCTATTATAAAGCACATAAAGAGCCGTCCATCCTTCTATTCAATGTACAAAACACCCTATCCATTCTCCCGTAGTGTTAAGGTCACTGTTTCGCTCTTCACAGTACATAAGCTCCATCCAATCTTTATTTTCAAGGCACGGAAAGGGTTGCTCATCCTTCCCTTCAATCCTCCTTGCCTGAGTCATTAACTTGCGGATCCCAGACACGCATCGTTCTCTCCGCAAAGGCTGTAATATGTCACGCAGTAAAAATAGTGCTTCATTAGGTTCTTCTCTTTGGCGGAGTCCGGAGCGGCAGCCTCACAGTGACTCTCTAATGTGTCTTTTTCATCCCAGTCATATGAAGCCTGCTCTCTGAATTCGCCCATCAAAGGAACAGCCTTATTAGCAGCGTGTCTTATGCCGCACCGCTCAGGACTCGCCGAGGGGACGCCGGCTGACGACACGGGTGGGGAACACAGCGCTGGATTCATAATAGCAAGGACTTATATGGAGAACATGGCGTAGTGGTCTTATCAGTAAGGACATGGTGTAAAAGAAGGACTGGACATTCGCTAAGGGACCATGGGGCTAAGAACACTAATGTGAACACATCTTGGCTCATAAAAGTAAGGATACGTGCTGGAACACAGAGGTGGGGTCATAACAGCAAGAACACGAACAAGGGACATGCAGCAGTGGTCATAACAACAAGAACACGTACAGGAGACACGGATTTCGGGTCATAACAACAAGGACACGCACGGGAGCACATATCTGGGGTCATAACAGCAAGAACACGAACAAGGAACACAGAGCTATGGTTATAATAGGAAGACCACGTACAGAAGACACAAAACTAGGCTTATAACAGCAAGGACACGTACAGAAAATAAAGAACTTGGGTCATAGCAGCAAGGACATGTACAGGAGACAGGAAACTATGGTCATAACAGCAAGGACATGTTCTGTTTTTCACCTTCCTATGGCATGAGTTAATTCAAAGGTGAAGCCTCAAGAAACATTCAAAAGTAGATTGGAAACTTTTTCTTCCATATTTTCAGGGAAGCACCAATGTAGCTTTTTCTTCTTCCTCCTCCTGCTAATAAGGTCTTATACTCCTGACCACCATTCTTCGTAAATAAGAAGGAAAAAAAAGATAAAGCATTTTCACCAATTCGCTCATTATATGCGAAAGTAAAGAGAGAGAGAGAGAGAGAGAGAGAGAGAGAGAGAGAGAGAGAGAGAGAGAGAGAGAGAGAGAGAGAGAGAGAGAGATGGGGGAGGGGGTGGAGGAGCAGGTGAGGGAAGAGCGACATCACGAGCACCGCACACTCAGCAGCGTCACACTGGCAAGGCATAAAAAAAAAATGAAGGGTTCACGACACGACACACGCACTGTACCACTGCTGCACAAGTCCTCACATGCACGCCCACTGACACAGCACGGCGATGGTCATGGACGCGCTAACGAACCTCCGCGTAATCACGCACACACACACACACACACACACACACACACACACACACACACACACCTCAACCAGTCGGGTTGAGATGTAGAGTATAATTTCGAAAGACGCTGACAGCAAATGGGTTCATCTACTAGTAGAGACTTACAGAGTATCATTTTGAAACATCACTGACAGCAAAGCGGTTTTTCGAGCAGTTCAGACTTTTAAATGCCTGCAATTTTTTTTTTTTTTTGTTCATTAGTGTCGTATAGTTAATACCTGCAACTTTATTTTCACTCATTAATATCGTATAGTTACTCTTACAAAGTAATGCGTCATACTCTCATTGGTTAAATCAATTAGTCAACCAATCATTCACGAAAAAGGAACGAAAGTTTGCTGCACTGTAAAGGAAAGGAGATAGAAACGATAAAAAAAAAAAAAAAAAAACACTTCTGTGAATGACTTGATTCATCTCTCAAAAAGAAGTCAGAGTAAAGTAAAGAATAACAAACACGGTGTGAGGTGCTCCCCCTTCCCTCTCTCGCCTCAGACAGCTCAACAGAATCCAGCAGTGAGCTGCCCTGATTCAGAGCTCCGGTCATCGCCCCGCCCTGGACACACGGGCCATCGTAGTGCTTCACAAGATCCTCACTAAAGTGGACATTCTCCGCTCCCCAGCACACACCACTCCTCCTGCCACCAATGAGAGAATGAGACGTCGAGACTTGATATTCCGCCAGCTGTGGCTAGGTCGCTAAGGATGTGATGATGGCAATGGTCTTGGGTGGTGGTGGTGGTGGTGGTGATGATAGCGATGGTGATGGGGGTAAGTGTGGTGTTGGTGTTGATAGTGGTGGTGGTGGTGGTGGTGAGCCCTGCGTAATATTAAAATGTGTGACGGTGTGACCTGTCCCTGCCACTCATCATTCACCAAGTCACACATTTTCCTGCACGGAGGACTGCCGCACTGCAGATGAAGAGCTCCTCGTCAACAACGGCAGAATCAGACGCTATATTAATACATTATATAAAACCAAGACTTTCACGAAGAGTAACCCAAAGCCGAGATAACTGCGCGGCTTCCAGGAGGCGGCCGACAGTGAATGGCGGCGACGGGAAGCTTGGGGAAGCTTGGAGGAGACTGAAAGACGCTTTGATAATCCTTAAAGCCACGAACAATATAATGTGTATTACACATTGAGGAAACTTATAAATAAGGGATCGTACACTAATGAAATATTTACCAACTAGATTACAATAGTAAATGACAAGCGTTACAGCGCAAGATGAAACAATCACCCGAAGAGTCAAGTAACACTGAACAGAAGAGATAACAACTATTTCCAAAAATGCAACATAAAATTTATTGAAGATCATAAACTAATGAAATATCTGTCAACTACATTAAAAGCAAACATTACCGTGAAAATTAAATGAAAAAATTCATGATCCACAAAAAAAAAAAAAAAAAAAAATAAATAAATAAAATAAAAGATTGTATGAACACGAACAAAATAACAAAGGTAGTAAATAATGAAAAAAAAACCCCACTAAACAAAGCAAATAAAACCATGAAAAAATGGTATACAATCACTTGGTGGTGGGGCAGATGGCACTCAGGTCATATAGGCCTCAGGTCAGATGATGCTCAAAATAGATCGTTCTGAGTGCAATTAGCTGACAAGACGATTGGTGGTCGAGACACTTGGTGCCCAGACTTCTTGGTCCTCAGACTTCTGGACTACAGGGTTTGTGAAGGCAGCATATGGATCCACACACAATAATATAATGTTTACCAAACCACATCCACCAATCCACTCAACCAAATTACCCACATACAAAATACAATATATCCCCCAATAAAGAAGAAATAAACTATGCTTTTTAAGGCAAACTGAAGGACAGGAAGATAAATTAACGAACTCTCCTTCCACTTTAAATAAAACGTTACCAAGGAAATCAAGTGACTGCAGGGACACAAAACTTGGCACACTTTTTAGCGAGCAACCAAGAAAGTGTTTGCTCCCGCTCAAGTCCGCTCGCTGTGAAAGGAGACCAATGTTTGAACTCCTTACACTGGACCAACCTGCACTGGACAAATGGACATCCCCCCCCCCTCTCTCTCTCTCTCTCTCTCTCTCTCTCTCTCTCTCTCTCTCTCTCTCTCTCTCTCTCTCTCTGAAATTGATTGCATTTACATGTCTTTACCTTCCTCCGCCACACTAAATATAACACATCTAGTAGATCAGTCAGTCAGTCAACCAATCAGTCAATCAGCCAGCCAATCCGTCAGTCAGTTTGTTTGTCTGTCCGTCTGTCTCTCCCTCTCTTCACTCCATTCTCCCTCTCTCCCTTCTCTGTCTTTCCTCTCTCCCTCCCTCTCCCTCTCCCTCGAGAGACTGTCAGTGGTGTTCACCAGGTGTTCCCACTCTACCACAGCAGAGAGAGACTGTCAGTGGTGTAAATTTGTATAAACTTCTTTTAAAACTTGCTAATGATGAAGCACTAATAACCTGATTATGAAGTCGAAAAAATGCTTAAGATTTTATACTTGTAGATCAGCAATCTTGATGGTATCGTTTTAGAGAAGTAAGCAATGCTGTGCTATCACACGTCAGGGAATCCACGCAGCTCTCAACTCTACAACAGGTGATTTAATGCATACTTCACACCCCGTCTGGTATCCTTCCTCGTGGTGCTCAATTATGTCTTGCTCCTACAAGCACATACTGTACCAGTTCATGCGTGTGCCCTCCCCTCTCATCCCTTCATCCACCACCACCACCACCACCTCACATACTCTTCACCTCATTCTATTCCGCAAATGGAGACAAGTCTAAGTACTTGTTTAATAAATAATGTAATAAAAAAGTAATCATTGCAATGATGATGATGATGATAACAACAACAACAACAACAACAATAACAACAACAATAACAACAACGACGACGACGACGACGACGATAATAATAATAATAATAATAATAATAATAATAATAATAATAATAATAATAATAATAATAATAATCATAATCATCATCATCATCATTATGATACATTATAATCATCATCATCAGCATTATGACACCTTATGATAATGTAACAACAAGAACTAAAGCAGCAGCAACAACATTAAAAACATCATCAACAACAACAACAACAACAACAACAACAACAACAGCAATAAACAATAAAACCATCATCAATAAAACCATCATCAATAAAACCACCACCACCACCACCTCCACCACACACACACACACACACACACACACACACACACACACACTAATAACAACAGCAAAACGAAATGGAACCACAAAATATTTAGTGAAGGACATCCACATCAAAAAGCAGACTAATAAGGAACAAACACAGTGGGTGTCATGTCCGCGGTGCACAGTTGGTGATTTTCTCGCATGTAACACAAGCTGGCGTGTTATTGTCGTTCCCTCAGTGCTCTTTATAGCAGTGCGTGGAAAGCAATTTACTGCATCTCTTTTTTTTTTCCGTTCCTTCGTGTGTGTGTTTGTAGCGATGACATGTATTGCTATCATTGTTGTAACAGGAGGGATATAATGCGTGGCTGCTGACACAACAAGTCACGAGGCCACACTCTTTTTCTGTGTAGGAGTGGCGCTGCCCTAAGGCTACAAAAAAAAAAAAAAACATATCCATAAACATTTGAATAGAGATGATAAAAAAAAAGCAGTCTCAAAAATCCGGACAACTGATAAACAAGAATATTAAAATCAAAGTGACAATATTGAGAATTCCGTCACATGTTCCCTTCTGATCTTTACAAGAGACAGACAGGACTTGGCGCCACTGATCACACTGGGAGAGGGTCACTTATGTAATGCGTCCAGCAATCTCCCCGGCATGAACCAACACTAGAGCTGGTGTATTCTTGCTGCACCATGACAAACTATTCCCCTTCCTTCTATCTGACACAATCACCTCATCAAGTCTGAGAGAGAGCGTCCTGTAGAGATCGGCAAGATACAAGTAAATAAAGTGTAAAAAAAATAGAGTAGATGAATAAATATGTAGATAATTAAATAAATGAATGAACAAATTGATAAAAAAATATAAATTTTTAGTAATGGCACTGTAATATCATATGGAGAGAGAGAGAGAGAGAGAGAGAGAGAGAGAGAGAGAGAGAGAGAGAGAGAGAGAGAGAGAGAGAGAGAGAGAATGTGAAAAGAAAAGATTACCTCGAGAGTTCGACACCCAAAATGAGACGGTACAGCACGTGCGCTCATACACACACACACACACACACACACACACACACACACACACACACACACACACACACACACACACACACACACACACACACACACACACACACACACACACACACACACGTATAAAAAAAAGAAAAACACAGAAACAGACAGGCAGGCAGGCAGGCAGACACAGACAGACAGACACACACACACACACACGCACACGTATAAAGAAAAAAATAAATAAAACAGACAGGCAGGCAGGCAGGCAGGCAGACACACAGAAAGACAAACACACACACACACACACACACACACACACACACACACACACACACACACACACTCTCTCTCTCTCTCTCTCTCTCTCTCTGTCTCTCTCTCTCATTTGTTATTGTTCCTATTAATCTATCAATATTCAATATTTCGGAGAACCCGTTCACCAGTCTATCTGCCCCTCCTCTCTCTCTCTCTCTCTCTCTCTCTCTCTCTCTCTCTCTCTCTCTCTCTCTCTCTCTCTCTCTGTCTCTGTCTCTGTCTCTCTCTCTCTCTCTCTCTCTCTCTCTCTCTCTCTCTCTCTCTCTCTCTCTCTCTCTCTCTGTCTGTCTCTGTCTCTGTCTCTCTCTCTCTCTCTCTCTCTCTCTCTCTCTCTCTCTCTCTCTCTCTCTCTCTCTCTCTCTCTCTCTCTCTCTCTCTCTCTCTCTCTCTCTCTCCTTTATTACTGTTCCTATTACTCGATCAACATTCAGCATTTGAGAGAAGCGGCTCACCAGTTTTATCAGAACACACAGCTGTACCGGAACATTTCACAGGACAATACTAAAGGAAAACATCAAATACAGGACAAGCAGAAACAACCCTTTGAAAAGTGTATGTTCTATTATCTTTTGCATCCACGCGAGACTTTTATGAGATTATATATAATTATATTCAAATGAATCTACATCGATGGTGCTGACTGAGAGACTAGTGTTGACTTCAGTGTTGAGTGTGGTGCTGATTTCAAAGGTGTTTTGTGTGTCGGTGCTGATTTCAGGGATGCTGGGTGTGGTGTTGACTTGAGAAGTGCTCAGTGTAGCGGTGCTGAGTTAAAGGATGCTGGCATGATTGGGAGCGATGGTGTTGAGTTCAGCTGGGAAGTGCTGGACTCTTAGGTGTTGACTGAGGCTATACTACATGTGCTGAGCCCTCCGGCAGGTGCTACAGATGGTGGAAGCTTGATGCGACAGTGGTGAGTGCTGGTCTCTGGATGAAAGGGAGCTGGATATGCTTGATAGTGGGTCTGATAGTGCTCAAGTATTAGTAAGGCGGTGCTCAATTCTGGCTGCTCGCTCGTGGGTTGTGGATGCGGCGGTGCTCGGTGCTTCATGGCGGGAGGGGGGGGGGGAATTTCTATGAAGACAAGTGAAGCAACAGCAGCAGCAGCCTTGTACTCGCCTTGACACCTCGCCGGTCACAATGTGGGAGGCGAGGCGCTGCGTTAGTAATTCAGGGCGCGGGCTGGAGGATGTCTGCGGGACGTGTGGTGTGTGCAGCTGCTTCATCGCCATTCATGAGTCTCCCGTACGGATTGGAGTGAAGCGCCCCATCTCAGAAAGTATTTTAAAGGTTTTCTCTTGATGGCAGACTCTTTACATTACTGCTTCTATCGTTCTGCGGGACCCGGCTGGCTTTGTGGAGGAGAGGTGAGCTCAAGACTGAAAGATTGTGAGTTCGATTCTTTTCAGAGCAAGCGCCACGTGACCTCATTGTTCCGGCGCCGTAAATCATATAATAAACCTACCTCCCTTTGTCTCTTACTGTGGAGACTGGGATGTCCTAGTGGCCCTGCGTCCTGGGGTAAGAGAATTCATCTGCCACAGACTGAAATTCAGGTTTAGGCAGTGCCCTCAAACACAACATATTCTCATCCAGTACTCGTGGCGTTTAGTATGTTACGTTTCCTCAGGTTATGTTCGATCAAGCTGGATTAGACACTGCCTCTCAAACGTAGCTCAAGGTCGTGGTTTGTGATATGCTAGTTTTCCTCGCGTTGTGTTCGGATAAGTTGAGTAAGATTTGACAATGCCTCTGGAACCCACCTTGTCCTTAACTAATACTTGAATTCGTGGCGTATTTTATGTCGCGTTTTTCTCATTTTACATCCAGTAAGTTACATTAAACTCGACAATGCCTCGAAACATAGCGTCTCCTCATCCGGTGCTTGAGTTCGCGACGTATACCATGTTACATTTCCTAAGGTTATCCTCGGGTGAGTCAGGTTACACAGTGCTTCCAAACACAACTTGGCCTTATTTTCCGCTCGAGTCCGCGGCGTCTTGCGGAATTGTGGTCCCTGAGGTGAGCATTCCATCCTGACACATCCACGCTGGTTAACCAATGCTTGTCTCCTTGTCACGATGCATTGAGACGCTAAACTCTCTCTCTCTCTCTCTCTCTCTCTCTCTCTCTCTGTAAACAGCGCGGGAATACGAGTACCGGTGTTGAGTTTCATTTCCATACTGAGAGGATCTTCGAAATGGATGCAGGAAATGACAGAGCTAATGTTCTCGTAAAATTTGCAGACGAACAGTTTGAAAATTGTAAGTGCGTCTCTCCATCGTGAGAGAGAGAGAGAGAGAGAGAGAGAGAGAGAGAGAGAGAGAGAGAGAGAGAGAGAGAGAGAGAGAGAGAGAATATTATATTGAGTTCGTCTTGGCGAGGTAAGAAAAGCTGCTGTAACTCTCCGAGGGCAACAAGACAATGCGAGGCGAGACAAGGCAAGACTGTGTAAAGCAAGGCTGAGCATGTTACAGCAACTCTGAGGCGTCTTGCACACCAGGGGCCGCCGACTAGCCATAAAGCAGGGAAGAGACGCGACGCAGAGCAGATCATCCCTGTCCGCTCTGGTGCCTACGTGGACCAGAATTCCCGGCTGAGAATGATGCAGCACTTGGCAAGCGTCACGGTGCGTCAGGTGCGACTAAATGTTAAGAGCACACGACACTGTGCAGGTGCCCCACTCAAGATGTCAACGAGGCCACATAATTATTCTCATATCTGTAAAGCGAATACACGTTAATGTAATGAAAATAATGATGAACTGTTGTGTATTAAGAGTTTAGTAAAGCAAGAACTGACGTGTGATCGGTGGAGGTAACAAACACTGAGAACTGGGATGTGATAGGTGGGGTGACTGTGCGACATTTCCTTTTGTTCTTTTTGAAACAATAGATTATGACTTCACCATTAAAATCACTTGATCTGTCAGACAAAAGCGGAGAACAGCTGATAAATTCCTTCTTTCCATGCTACAGAACAATTCAAGATGCTACAGCAGAAAATTAAGTGTCGAAAAGTTCCAGATGACTGCAGAGAAATACTCAGCAGAGAAAGGATTAATATAATAAAATATAAAGACAGACCAATGGAACATGCTCAGTAATCAGCTTGTTACTGCTGAGTCATTACGGAGCCTCGAAAGAAGATGAGACTGATTTATGGATGAGGATAAGTGGAACTCGAAAGAAGATGAGACTGATTTATGGATGAGGATGATAAGTGGAAGCAGATACGCATGTTTCATACAGACACTACCACGTGTAGGCATGATGTCTCCTTGCAACTTCCATTATCTTCCAGTAATCTTATATTCTTATGAACCATATTCTGAAACACTTTAACGCGCATGTCGACTACTTTCAATAGGTTCCTGGGGTGTTTTTACAGTTTTACTGACTGATTAACAAGATTTCTACTTTATTAACAGAAGAAACACTTGAGCACCTGACTAGTTATCTCTGTGATGAAGTTACACGGGTTTTTATTAAGAGTGATTTTATGTTTCTAGTGGCAGACTAACGAGAGTTCTACGTTATTACCTGGAGAAACGCTCGTGAGAATCCGGCTCATCCTTCCTGTGACCTTTGAAAATAGTCGTGGTGGAAGAGCAACGCGTTTCTGAACACGAGTGCTATATGTAACAAAATTCAGGATCTCCCGCTGCCTTAGATCACTTAATGTCAGGATCTCCCGCTGCCTTAGATCACTTAATGTCAGGATCTCCCGCTGCCTTAGATCACTTAATGTCAGGATCTCCCGCTGCCTTAGATCACTTAATGTCAGGATCTCCCGCTGCCTTAGATCACTTAATGTCACAGTGTCAACGAGCAGCGATTTTAAACTTGTTAGGGGAGGCACCACTTGTAACCCTCAGCCTAGCACCGCCCGCCACGAATATAATGCTTAAGTAATGACATTATTCTGTTTGCTGGGAATATTCATTACCTCACAGTCATGCTTATCATGGCCAACATTGCTTTGGCTGTGTTGACGTGACCCACCATTGATTCGTGAACCACGGCACCATTTTGATCAAGACCGCTGCGAATACTTGAATAGTAATTCAGGACTAAAACAACACCGAGAACCATGATGGGAACCACACTGAAAGCAAGAAGAGTAATGAGCAGTAAGATGAAAAGAAAAAAATACGGAACGAAATTGACATGAGAACCACAGCGAGGAAACTGTCATGAGTCGTGACTAAAATAATAACAAGGAATATATATATATATATATATATATATATATATATATATATATATATATATATATATATATATATATATATATATATATATATATATATATATATATATATATATATATATATATATATATATATATATACAAAAAAAAAACACGGTATTAAAATCTTTGAAAAACAGAACCAATTGAGAACAAGAGTGAGGACATTGAAAATTGTATTTATCTTTTTTTTCCTGTTCGTGAGTTGCGGTTGTTGCCACAAAGCCGCGTAGTATTTTGCTTCTGTCTTTGTAAATTGTGTTCTTTCTACATTTTCAGCAATTTTTTTTCTTATGTAATTCTTTGGAATTTGTTGATGTTTATCTTAATAAGAGGAAAACAACAACAACAACAACAACAACAACAACAACAACAACAACAATACAACAGCAATAACAGCACAACAACAACAACAACAAAACAGCAGCAACAACAACAACAACTACTACTGCTACTACTACAACAACAACTACTACTACTACTACTACTACTACTACTACTACTACTACTACTACTACTACTGCTGCTGCTGCTGCTGCTGCTGCCTGTGCAATCTTGAGGCCTTAGAAGAGTATAATAGTGAACACCATCTATCGTGAACGGCCGCTAACTTTTCAAAATACGCTAAAATTTTCACAAGGTCGTCTTTCAGGAGACGAGGAGGTGGGACGGTTTGCGCGGAAATGGTTGCTTTGTGACGGGAACAATGACGCTAAGAGGACACGCCTGCAGGGACCTGGAGGTTGTCGCGGCGTCAGCAGTAATCTATTGTTCGTGATTGCCTCGCCACTTGAGCTACTTACGTGTTCCCTTACTCACGTGTTCCCATCGCAGAGTTCTGGACACGAACCAAGCCGATAATCTCAGGCAATGCGTCAAAGATTTTAAGTGTTCCTGGAAGGATGATCCTAGCAATGGAAGGTTCGAGCAGCAAGTGAGTAGCATCCAGCTAATATCCGAATAAGGTATACTCCAAACAGTGTGCTTCACAACATAATGAAGTATCAGTACTGATGATGAACAGTTTTAGTTACCCCTTTAATAATATTCCCGATGATGACAGTAACCCTGACATAACAATTACATAAAAGTAAGGAAGTCGAAGAGTGACAAAGGGAATCCCGTCTGTTTTATCACACTGATGATGCTGAATTATTACCAAACTAGAATCATGACAACAAACTTGAGAACACCAGTTACCTTCATTCAATAAAGCCGCTAGCTGTCCACTGAAAACGAACAAAATTAAGAATACGGTCCTGGCGTGCAGAAAATATTATTAGACATGCAAATCTCAATCATAAAAAATGTTCATGTTATCATATATAATAAAATATGAATGGATTGCGTTGTGGGAGCTGCAATACTAACGTGGTGTGTTGGTGGTTTTGTTATGAGATAGCGCTGCATCTCCCACCACAATGCCGCTGCCAACACTGATCACCCATCTTCCCTCCCTCCCATACCACCGTCTCTTTGACAATTTGGTCTCTTCCCTTGTCCAAGAGTAGCTTCCTTCTTATCTCCTTCCTTACTTTTTTTCTTTTCACTTCATATTCTCTCTCTCTCTCTCTCTCTCTCTCTCTTGCGTTCCCTTGTCCTTTAGTCTCGTACCAGTGCTGGGGACTTGCTGGCCTCTCGCTGCCCTCACCCCGCGCTGCGCTACGAGCAAGTATTGCCGCTCCCCTGGTATCACAGGATGCCGACACAAAGAATCCAGGGTTTTTATGATGCCTTAACAAACCGCCATTCTGTCCCATCGCCTTTACTTCCCTTTACTAGGACTTTTCCGCCATTGCCTTGTCATTGCTTCTTAACCCTCCATCACCCTCCTTCCCTTCCTCGACACACACACACACACACACACACACACACACACACACAGGCTCAAGGAGTGTGTAAGAGGCTGTGTGTGATTACTATCCACTCGTCGATTTAAATCTCTTATGTACCTATTGTGAGGGTTTATTGCTGAGTACCAAGGTGTGTGTGTGTGTGTGTGTGTGTGTGTGTGTGTGTGTGACCATGCGAAATTTCTCCTCTCTCTCTCTCTCTCTCTCTCTCTCTCTCTCTCTCTCTCTCTCTCTCTCTCTCTCTCATCTCTCTCTCTCTCTCTCTCTCTCTCTCTCTCTTAAAATCAATCCGCAACATCCGAGGGGAGCGAGGGATAAGCAGGATGACTGGAAAATTAATACTTCGTGATTCAAAGGAACACAAGAGAAAGGGAACGACAGACCAACCCTCTGGCACCTACGAGGTTGTCTGTGATGAGGTACACTCTGTGATGTGAAGTAAGAGATGCAGGATAGAGGGAATGAAAGCACTTTCCCCACCTGCCCCCTCTCTCCAGACGTGGATGGCAAGAAAACGTTGTACTGTCTTGAAACATAGAAAGTTTGTATGGAAGCTTTTTGTAGGAAAATAATTTGTTTTTGGTAATGATCTTAATAACTTCTTCATTTATATAAAGTCTATGAACGTAGGTGCCTATTTGTACTACGTATTTCAGTTTTCTAGCAGTACATAACTATGCGTGATGAGTCGCTGAGAGCACTCCAGCTTGTGGTGTGAACAGGTGATTTGGGAACATTCGCTCTGCATTTCTACTTGATGAACGCGTCATGAAGGGAAGGGAAAGTGTTTGTATCGCCTCTCGGCAGGTGGATTCAAGTGCAATGAATTTTGCAGCATTGCCAGACGTGTAACGCCACAACGTGCCGCAGAGAAAGAGAACAATAGTAGTTATTTATAATTATTGTGTAACTCTTTCAGTGTGGACTAACTAATAAAACAGTTATTGCTGCTGCCGCGGCATGCGTGTACACTTAAATGCGACAAGAAGGAAACTGTGGTTAATGTAAGAGGCACATAGTGAGATTAAGTGGTTCGGAATGTTTCGAACCATCCCTCGCCCTTCATCCACACCGCTAGGCCTCCTGAGGGCTTCAGTCTGCATCCAGTGACTTCATGGCGTGCACCCTATCTGCTGCCGCTGCCTGCTTCCCTCACCCCAAGGAACATCACACAAACCATCACACTGTGCTGTAGTTCTTTCTCTGAGTTGTCACAGAATACCTCACATATTCAGCAACAGTTATAAGTGTATCAACACCATCAAAATGCATCTCATTCATTTACAAACAACTGTTTTTCAAACGGCACTGAACAATTTAGCAAATAATTCATATATATGTACTAACAACATCAAAGAAAAAGCAACAAAAAAAGCGACGATGACGATAACAGCAGCAGCAGCAGCAGCAGCAGCTACAAAAACAACATTAACAAAACAATAGCAACAGTAACAATAATAGTAACAATCCAGTGTAGCGGTACGCAGGCAGGCAGGCAGGCAGGCAGGCCGGGGTGTTGGGGGAGGGGAAGGCAGCGCCACTTCCCGCCAGACACGTCCATTTTAACAGAGTGGATGGCGGCGCCACAACATTTGCATCTTCTTCCCACGCTGCAGCTGCTGGTGTGGCCTGGTGCTGCTCCAGACCCCCTCCATCCCTCCCTCCCTGCCTCCCTCCCGTGCCACCAAGACAAACACCACTTCAATGATAAGACAGACAAGAAAAGTATATAATTAAATAAACTCTCAACTCTTCCACGCTACCAAGACTAATACCACTTTACTGATAAGACAGCCAACTACTAGTAATAAGTGAATGTTTCCAATGTCGTGATTGCCAGCTCTGCCCTACGAAAAATACGGAGAGCCAAGCGCTTCTGTGGTCCGATCTAACAGTAAGACTGTAACACTGACACCTTCCACACCACAAGCCTCATTAAAAGCTAAATTGGCTGACTCTTCCAGTTCTTCTTTTTTTTTTTTTTTTTTTTGGCAGTAATATATAAGCTGAGTTTTCCTCTCTTTTTTAATGACTTTTTGTAATTTTCTCATATCCCTCTGACATGCAAAGCAAAATTCAAGATAAGAACGTTACCACTGAGCTAAGTGTGTGTGTGTGTGTGTGTGTGTGTGTGTGTCTGTGTGTGTGAATCGAGGTTAAAGTGTTTGTTATCATTCATTCTTCAGAATAATGATAGTAGTAGTAGTAGTTAGAAGTAGTAGTAATAGTATAAAGTGGTGGTGGTAGTAGTAGTAGTAGTAGTAATGATAATGATAATAATAATAATAATAATAATAATAATAATAATAATAATAATAACAATAATAATAATGAATCACCACTATGTATCGGCCAGCTGTGGTGTGATGGCAGTAATTAGTGCTCAGTAGTGGAGTGTGGATGATTAATATAATAAAACTGCCATCAAAGTACACGACCTCTTTGATCTCTCTTAATTAAAAACAATCCGGCGACCATCACGCTCAAGGAAAAATGTCCAGCCGCCCTGACAGTGAACCTATGGAAGACCTCTGATGGCTGACTGACTGACTCACTGGCTGACTGGCTGGCTGGCTGACTGACTCACTGGCTGACTGCTATGTTGATTGGCTGGTTTAAGGAGTGACTGGCTGATTTATTTACTGACTGACTGACTAGCTGGCTGGCTGGTTGTTTGACTGATTGACATTCAGCCGCGTCAAGGCAGTAAAATACGACTACGACTTGTCACACACTGATTTTTGAGTAAGCTTCTTCAGTGTCTTTTAGTGTCTTTTCTTTATTTTTGTCTAAATATAATACCCCGGAACGGCTTCTTGACACAATCATTACTTTTTTCGTCTCTGCTTTTTCATTTTTTGTTAAGGGTTTGTTTCATTTGTTCCTTTGAAGACAGTAACTAGTCACGCGGCTTGTCACAGCGACCTTTTGTCTTGCCTTCTTTACTCTTTCTTTTTTTTTTTTTCTGTCAGTAAATACTCCTTCGGTTTGTTCATACCGAGATTTTTGTCTCAGCTACTTCAGTGTCTTCTTTACGGCTTTTTTATTTACTTTTCTACTTTAAAGGCAGTAAATACTTAGACGACTTGCCCACACACGGAATATTCAGCCTCTCCACATTTTTATAATTATTTTTGTCTCTTTTTTTTTTTTTGTTTGAAAGGGACGGCTTGTCACGAAGTGATTTTGACATCAAGTATTTTTTTGTTTTGTTTTTAATATATTTGATTGATTTATTTATTTTTAAAAGCGGTTTTTGTCTTAGCTTCTTTAAAAACTTTTTTTTAAGTCTTTTATTTCGTTTCACTTATTTTTCACTGCTTCTCCAAGGTGTTTCTTTTTACAAAGATTTGTTTGTTTAGTTTCATTGATTTTCTTTTTTTGTTGTTGTTGTTGAGAGCAGTAAATATTGGTGTGGTTTGTTCACGCTGTGATTTTTGTCTCAGCTTCTCTGTTCTTTATATTCTTCTAGCCTTTTTATTTATTTTTTTTTGTCTTAATTTTATTTCAGTCTTTTGTTATTTTTTTCTTTATTTACTTTTCTTGGCAGTAAACACCCGCAGCGCTTCTTTATCAGACTTGGGCATGATTGAAAAAAATATTATAATTTTATTTTCATTATGGTCTGGAAATTTTTTGATTGTGATTAAATTATGATTACTTTAGTTTTGCTGTTTTTGATTATGATTATTTTTTTGTGTATGATTTGGATTAGATTATGATTATAATCACATTTGGGTGTTATTATTTATAAGAAAATAATGATTAGCAAGGATTAAACACAATGGCTAGACAGGTGGCAAACTACATCCATTAGGTGCACTGCTCCATATTTGAGCACAGTAATATAACTGTTTCAATCACGTACTAACTGATTAAAAACATTAAAAACATACATTGCGTTTAAGAGATGTTATTTGTTTTTGCTTTAAGTTAATGACCTTCATCCAAAGAATGTCCTTAATCCACTGTCCTTAATCAACACTGCTTTCTCAATCTTCTGTCCTTAATTCAGGCTATTTTCTTAGTCTGCTATCCTTAATCCACACAATTATTTCATGCAGTATCTTTAATACACACTATTTATTTAGTTCAGTATCCTTAATCCCCAATATTTCCTTCATCTGACATCCTTCATCCAGAAAATTTATTTAATTCACTCTCCTTAATGCAGACTTTTCGTAATGTACTCTCCTTAATGCATACTATTTCCGTAATTTAATATCCTTAATACAGACACTTCCTTTATCTAATATCCTTAATCCAGACTACTTTCTTAATTCACTACCCTTAATCCTTCAATTGCGGACAGAAATAGACATCATAATACAAGGCGAAAATCTAAATGCAAAAGTATACAGTGTAATGAATGACAAGACGGTGATGTGAAATGTTGCACCACAGGAAAGTGATGCGTTGTGTATTACACCAAACTTAACAAACTCAAAAAAGCACGCCAAGATTTCACTTGCTGGAGAACGATGGCTCCGCCCACCAGAAACCACTCTCTCTCTCTCTCTCTCTCTCTCTCTCTCTCTCTCTCTCTCTCTCTCTCTCTCTCTCTCTCTCTCTCTCTCTCTCTCTCTCTCTCCACCCTCTCTCTCTCTCTCTCTCTCTCTCTCTCTCTCTCTCTCTCTCTCTCTCTCTCTCTCTCTCTCTCTCTCTCCACCCTCTCTCTCTCTCTCTCTCTCTCTCTCTCTCTCTCTCTCTCTCTCTCTCTCTCTCTGTGTGTCTGAATCAAACACGCCAGAAAAAAAAGAAAAAGAGAAAGCAGTAACTATTGTCATTTAATACGAAGGCAAGGAAGAGGAAGAGAAGAGGAGAAAAATAAGAGAAGAGGAAAGGAGAGGAGAGGAGAGGAGAGGAGAGGAGAGAAGAGAAATGAGGAGAGAAGAAAAATGAGGAGAGGAGAGGAGAGAGGAGAGGAGAGATAAGAGGAGAGAAGATAAGAGGAGAGGAAAGGAGAGGAAAAAGAAAAGGGAAGAAAAGAGAAGAGAGAAAAGAGGAAAGGAGAGAAAATGAGAGGAGAGAGGAGAAGAGAAAGAAGAGAAGAGAAGAGAAGAGAAGAAAAGAGGAGAGGAGAGGAGAGAAAAGAGGAGAGAAAAGAGGAGAGGAGAGGAGAGAAAAGAAGAGAGGAGAGAAAAGAGGAGAGATGTAAGGAGGGGAGAGAGGAGAAGAGAGGAGAGGAGAGAGAGGAGAAGAGAGGAGAAAGGAGAGAAGAGGAGAGGAGAAAGGAGAGGAGAGGAGAGGAGGAGAGGAGAAGAGAGGAGAAGAGGAGAGGAGAGGAGAGGAGAAAGGAGAGAGGAGAGAAGAGGAGAGGAGAAGAGAGGAGGAGAGGAGAGGAGAGGAGAGGAGAGGAGAAAGGAGAGAGGAGAGAAGAGGAGAGGAGAGGAGAGGAGGAGAGGAGAGGAGAGGAGAGGAGAGGAGAGGAGAGGAGAGGAGAGGAGAAAGGAGAGAGGAGAGGAGAGGAGAGGAGAGGAGAGAAAAGAGGAGAAGAGAAGGGAAAAGAGGAGAAGAGAGGAGAGGAGGAGAGAGGAGAGGAAAGGAGAGGAAAGGAAAGGAGAGGAGAGGAGGAGAGAGGAGAGGAAAAGAGAGAAGAGGAGGAGAGAGGAGAGGAGAGAAGAGAGCAACAGCCGGAGGCAGAGCGAGCGAGAGCTTTCTCCTGTCCAGAGTCATCATAATAATAATAATAATAATAATAATAAATACTTTATTGTCACGTATAATACATGAAAATTGCTTCATGAGCTCTCAGTAAAAGTGATAAAACCGCACATACGTCATACACTCCTCGTACTAGTCTCACACATTGGTCATTTACAGGCCACAGGAACAAACCCGGTCTGTGCTACTGGTAGATTGTCTGTTGTTCATTTAACATTTTAATACTGCTTGGTACAAAAGATCTTGAATATCTTGATGTTCTACAGTATAATGACCTCAACCTTCTTCCAGAGGGTAACATTTGATAATATTGGTTTAAAGGATGAATGGGATCATGTCGTACTACCTCACATCTCCGGACAACTGCTTTCTTATAAATTTCTACAAGAGGGATGATGTTCTCAACCCCAAGTTTCCCACAATTTTTCATTATTTTACAAAGTTTGTTTTTTAATTCAATGTTACAATTTCCGTACCAGCAAGTTATATTAAACGAAAGAACAGATTGTATTATTGCTGAATAGAATATATCCATAATCTTTCTGTCAATTCTTAGTTTACTTAATTGCCTTACAAAATACATTCTAGAATTGATTTTTTTGTAAAGTGTCTCAACATTATTATTAAAAGAAAATTTATCATCAATTATTGTTCCTAAGTATTTATATTCCTTGACTCGCTCCACCATCTCACCATTTACAAACAGAGGAGGGTGATCATATAATGAAGTGCTGTAGTCTACGACCATCTCTTTTGTTTTCTTTACATTTAACTCTAAAAAGTTGCTGCTGCACCAGTCCACAAACTTTTCCACCTCCTCTCGGTATGCAGTGTCATCATTACCACACCGACCCACAAGGACAGTATCATCAGCATACTTAAACAAACGGCAGTTCACATCCCGACACACACAGTCACTTGTGTATATAGTAAAAAGCATGGGTGACAACACACAACCCTGAGGAGCACCTGTGTTTGTAATGACGACACTCGATTTTGCACCCTGAAAGCTGACATATTGTGGTCGATGAGTCAAGAAATTATTAATCCATAAAATCAAGTTAGAATTTACGTTCATGTTTTTCAATTTAGTCATCATTAGGTGAGGCTGAATTGTATTAAAAGCGCTCGAAAAGTCTACAAAGAGGATCCTAGCATAGCGTTTAAAACTGGAGGTATTTCCTTTATCTAAAAAAATTAAAACATAGTCAGTGAAAGACAGGGTTGCATCCTCAACACACCGGTTTTTTGGTATAAGCAAATTGATAATTATCTACGAAATGGGTAGCCTGCTCTAACAATATATCTTTAACTATTTTTTCAAGACATTTCATGATAACAGATGTTAAAGCTACCGGGCGATAATCATTCTTACACATAGGCGGTGATTTCTTTGGTATCGGTATAACTTCAGATGTTTTCCATATTGCTGGTATGTAAGCTTCATCAAGTGATTGCTGAAAAATCCTACACAAAATTGGAGCTAAAGATTCCTTACACATTCTCAGGAAATTGCCATTGATCTTATCTGGACCTGACACTTTACCTATCTTAATTGATTGTAGACTTTTAAGTACATTTGTCTCTGAAATTACAATTTTTGAGTCGTTTGTATTCTGTAGCTGATTGATAATAACAGAAGATTCCTGTGAAAAGACATATTTATCAAATCTGGAATAAAAAAACATTGAGTTCATTACAAAAATCTTTAGAATTGTTAACAATGTGATTACCTGCACTTTTTCGCATACCTGTTAACTGCTTAATACCATTCCATGCTGACTTTGTGTCTTTTTTGAACATATTTTCCACCTTTTGTTTATATCTATCTTTACATACTTTAATTGCTGTATCTATTTCCCTTTGAACACTTTTTGCTCCAGTTTTATCATTTATGCCATAACAATATTTTTTCTTATTTATTAGTTCTTTTAGTTCCTTTGTAACCCATGGTTTGTTGTTTGGAAAACATCTAACTTTCTTTGTAGGTACAACATTGCTTATGCAAAAGTGCAAATAGGAATTTAATACATCCACATTTTTGTCTAGAGAGTCCCTGCTGTCATATAAAATATCAAAATCTGTTGTTTCCATACATCCTAAAAGGGTATCATTTACATCTTTGTTCCACGAGTATATTAATTTTTCAACTGGCTTACTACGCTTCAAAAATTGTCTGTATACTGGCGTAAGCAGACACATATTATGGTCAGAGACGCCCAATGGCTCTAGTTTCTTGGCCACATAGCTATTTCGAACATTACAAAAGGATGGATCTAATAATTTATCGTCTCTTGTTGGGAAACTTATAAATTGTTGGAAATGGGGGATACTTTTCCTAAAATTACAGTGATTAAAATCACCTGTTATAATCTTAACGGCATCTGGATCACTATTTTCTATTTTTCTAACCACTTCAGATAGAATATTCTCAGCCTCCTTTGCATCAGAACTCGGAGGGATGTATACTACAATAAGATATATTTTGTTAAATTCTCGAGGTAGATAAAAAGACCTCAGAGATAGTACTATATACTCAATATTACCATTACAGCATTTCTCGTAAATGGAAACAGCACATACATCATTCTGCCCGGCAAGTGAAATTTTAGCGCGCTTTTTGAGTTGGTCGTGTTGGTCCAATATTTTGTGTACCACTTTCATGTGTCGTAGTGTTTCACATCACAGTCTCCTCAGTCATTATATACTTCTACATTTAGATTTTCGCCTTGCATTATGATGTGTGTTTTTTTGTCCGCAGTTGAAGAGACTACTTTTTATTAATCCATTATCCTTAACCAAGACTCCATTATTATTTTATTAATTAATTATCTTTAACCAAGACTGTTTTTAATCCTCTGTCGTTGATCCCAAGTATTTTTAGTCCACTATTCTTAATCCAGAGTATTTTCTTAATCTATTATCCTTAATACCGACTATTTTCTTAATTCAGTATCCTTAATGGAGACTATTTTCTTAATCCACTAGCCTTCATTCTGATTATTTTTCTAATCCAGTATCCATAATCAAGACTATTATCTTAATCCACTATCCTTAATTCGGGCTATTTTCTTAATCCTCTATCCTTAATTCAGATTATTTTCTTCATTTAACAGTCTTAATCCGGAACAATTTGCCTAATGTCCTTAGCCCAGACTATTTCTGTACTCAGTTCACTTCTCCTATTTTCTCTTTGTGAGCTACATGTGAGCAGGCTTTTTATTCATTTATTTCATCTCTGTGCTGATCTCCATGATACATTACATAAAAATGAAGTCAGATAGGACGCATGAGGGCGGCCCGCTCAGTGAGGGAACATGTCGAGGCGGAACTGTTTTCTGTTGAGCTTCTGTTGAGGTCATGGTGGAATCAACATAATCTGTAGCTGCTGGTAATTCACAGAGCCTATCCTCCGTGTCCTGCCTCTTCTCCTTAGCCTGCGTGTCATGTTCCTCATTATCATAAAGTTATTCTTTGACTTCTTATCTGTTTGTTTTATATATATATATATATATATATATATATATATATATATATATATATATATATATATATATATATATATATATATATATATATATATATATATATATATATATTTTTTTTTTATACCTTTTACATATTTGTTTGAAGGTAGTGATACTCTTACCGCTTGTCACGCTTGTCATTTTTGTCTGAGCTTCTTCCTAAGCAGTGAAATCTCAGTGTGATTTGTTTGTGGTTCTTCATTGTCTTCAAGCTCCATCACAACCTCCTCTTCCTTGTCCTATGGCAGAATCTCGTGGTGCTCGACAACTCAAGGCTTCTTCACCTGCATCTCAACTGGTCCCATAATGCTGTGTCGCGTCCTGGCTGCTCCAAGCCTGGTATCGATGTCTCTGCTGAGGCCTCTGCTCACGCCCCTCCCAACGCGTGCCTTTTCGTGCCTCTGCCTAGCCCATCGCTGATGCCTGGCCGTGCCTGCCACGCAATCCTCCTTGCTTGCTTCTCTGATTTTGTTTGACATAAGACCACGCCCTATAGCCTTGCTGATCTCGATGCTGGATGCCCTCCGCATGGCTCTGGTAATACTGTTTCCAATAATCCTGGTGACCGTGATGGTGACGTGTCTCCTCAGGGCTCTGGTTACACCACTCCCAATACTCGACAGAACTGTGGTAATAACAGCCCTGGTAATAATAACCCTGGCGAACCGTGTGTTGACGCTGCTGTTGAGGACTGTGGCGATACACTTCCCCGTATCCCTGCTGATGACTGTGGTGATTGCTTTTTGATCCTGTGTGGCTTGGGTATTGCTTGTTTTGTTGAAGGGTTAGCCGAGACACCGGGTGATGCTCCACCTGAGCAGCGAGTTGAGAACTCTGTTCATACTTGTGATGACGCTCCTGCTGAGGCAGCCGAGGGCCTTGTTGCTGATAAGCGCACTGACGACTGTAATGATTGAGGCCGTCTGGGAGGCATCGCGAGGGAGCGCCGTACCCCAGCAGCAACTGGCCCAGCAAGGAGCACGGCGAGGTGTACCGGCCTGGGGCGTGTGCGGCGGGCGCCAGCACCAGGTACGCGTGCTGGAAGGCCCTTCGCGCCTCCCAGACACGGAAGGACGATCGGCCCAGATCATTGCCGGGTGTCAATGGGTCCTGGATACACAGATCTGCCCGGCGGTGGCCGCCGGGCATGACGGTGGGCACGTCCTCTTTCCGCAGGTAGCGGCCGCCCCCCCCCCGCACGCTGATGCCCGTCGTGGCGTACGAAAACTGGTGTCCATAAAAATAGAAGAATCTTAAAAGCACCAGAGCAGGCTCTTCTCGTTCCTCAGGCGGGATCTGCAGTTGAAGGAGGCTAGTGGCCATGAGCGTGACGGCGTAGGAGGAGACGCCTCCTGTGAAAACTTGGCCAAGGTTTAATTGTTTCAGATAATATCTCACGAACAGAACCACAGGTGTCAGTGTGTTAAACTGCTTTTTGAAGTCTGCCACCAGCACCGCGGCGCGCACAGCAGCCTCGCCGCCGAGGGACACGTCCACCTCCACTCCGGTCTGCTGATGAACAAATTTAACCAGAGGAACAGTGGCCTTCTCGAGAACCTTGAGTGAGACAGGCAGTGCCACGTCCTGCTGCAGGAGGGCGTCTCTCAGAACCAACAGAGGCGGCGGCGAGGGTGGCCACTGTCCCACCAGCGTGAGGTCGACGTCGCTGTCCGGCAAGTACAGGCCGTTAGCCAGGCTGCCCGTGACCTGCACTTGGGCCGCGGGCCACAGCGCACCAACCACGCCTCTCACGTCTTCCACCGGGCACATCCTGCGCCGGGACTCCACCTCCGTTCCTCCCGCCCAGCGATGGAAGTCCAGGACTTCTTGGCGAAGAGCCTGCAGGGAGCCGTTGTAAGAAGGCGCCGGATACTGCCATGGTGCAGGCTGTGTGATTGGTGCAGTGTGGTGGTGTGGCTGGTGTGTCAGGTGGTGATCTATGACGGCGACTGGGGACCTGTTCACGTCTTCCTTGATGTGTTCTCCACCTCAGTAATCGCTGCTTCATGTTGCTGCTCAGCAGCAGGTTCCCCCTCGAGAGTGTCGCCAGCAGGGAAACAAGAGTCGTTGTTGTTGTTGTTGTTCTTTGTTTCTACAGTTTCTTCCTGCAAATTGTGCTGAGCCTCCAGACTTTCGTTTTCCCGCGACTGTTCCTGAATTGTACACGCCGCGTCAGACACTTCCACTATTGTCACTTTCCCTTCCTCGTTATTATCTTGGTTTTCCTCGTCTTTCTGCCCCTGCTTCTGTTCATTCTCTCTCTCTCCATGCCCTCCTCTTTTTCCATCATCGTCACTTTCTCTTCCTCGCCAGTGTGTTGTTCCTGCCCACCTTTCTGTTCCAGCGTGCAATCTAGGAGGATCGTCCTGGCCTCTTTCTCTTCCATTATATTACTTTCATCTTCCTCATCGCTGTGGTCACCCGTCAGAATCATCTGATTTTCTGCCTGCTTTGGATCTGTGGATAGCACTTCATGCTCTTCCACCACCCACGCCTCCTCTTCCTGTTGTTCCAGCATCAGTTCCGGCACTACTGGCACTGCCTCCTCGTCCTTCACTAACGTTACGCTCTCTTCTTCGTCCCTGTGGTGTTCTGCGCCCTCTCGTTCCACGCCAGTGACTGGTCCTTTTCCAGTGATAGTTGGCAATGTTACACTGACGATGTTTGGTACCTCTTCAGGGACTGGAGGCACCTCTGCACGGGAAGACTCTTTAATCGTGCAAGTACTTTGATTATTGCAGTGATTAACATCATTTTGAATCTTTCTGTTTTTCTTCCTACGACGGCGACGAGTTCTTTTTGCTTTGTGAGTTTGTTCTTCGTGTGTCGCGGACTTGTCTTCCGTCTGTTCCTTAACTGATGAATGACCATCAGACACTTTCAATTCCTCGATAACATCATGATTTTCTTCGTCTCTCTCTTCCAGCATCTGTTCATTCCCTGTTTCCATCTCTTCTTCTTCTTCCATCATCGTCACTTTCTCTTCCGCGCAAATGTGTTCCTCGCCACGCTCCTGTTCCAGCATCCGCACGAGGAGGGCCGTCTTTGCCTCTTCCTCCTCCATCATATTCGTTTCCTTTTCCTCGTTATTTTGAGACTTTTTCTTGTTTTTCTTCCTGCGATGGCGCCGAGTTCTTTTTGCTTTGTTCTGAGTTTGTTCTTCGCATGCTATGTATTTCTCTTCCGTAGAGTGGTTTCCTGGGATCTTGCCTGTTCCTTTACCTTCATTCTGAGAGACAGTGGTGCATTCTGCTTTTAGTTCATCGTTCAAGTGATTCAGGTTGTTATTCTTTTCCTGTTCCTCCTCAACAGCCTCATTCCGTTCATTATGTTTCGTTTTCATGATGTTATTGAGTGGCTTGTTCTTCTCCAGTTCCTTATTTATAGACTCATTGTGTTCACCACTGCACGCAAAGTTCTTTTTCCACACCACGCCTACGATAACTGGAGAGGTGAAGCCGGTGAATGGTGGCGTGCTCGTGCTTGTGTTTTGATCTTGACCAAGGGGTCTCAAATCTGGCTTGACTGAGTCTTTTATTTGTGAGTGAACGTGTACGTTGTCTACAGTTTCACTACATTTTTCTTCCTCTTCCATCTCACTGCAGTCAGTGAGTGGAGGAGATGAGGCGGCGTCTTGTTCCTCAACACCTGTCTCCCAGTAAGGCAGGGAGATGGTGAGGTGCTGGCTTCGTTTCCGCTTCCTCAGTCGTCGGCAAAGCTTTTGGAAGCAACAACGGACCCACGAGAAGCAACACGCCTTTTCAGGCTGCTCGTCTGAGTCGCTGCCAACTTCCATCACGCTGCTTTGCTGCGACAAGGACTCGAAGTGGCTCATTGCGGCAAATTCACTCTGAGTTCTCTTGATGCGCTTATTATAGACCATGTGCTCCTGAAGGCTCACTATGGTGACTAATCTTACAGAGAGATGGTTGGTGGACCCTGGTCTTAGCATACACTTGGCCCAACCTCCAGCGCCACGTCAACCAACTCCAAGCTACCACTCCAAGGACTCAACAGCCAATCACCTTCCGAGAAGCAACTCTTGTCTGCTTTTCACTGGTAGAGAAGTTTACTTCATGTTTTTTTTTTCTTTTGTATTATTGTAATGGAAATACAGCAGCAGCAGCAGCAGCAGCAGCAGCAGCAGCAGCGGCGGCAGCAGCAGCAGCAGCAGCCGCAGCCGCAGCCCCAGCCGCAGCAGCAGCAGCAGCAGCAGTAGCAGCAGTAGGAGCAGCAGCAGCAGCAGCAGCAGCAGTGATACCTTACACTCCTCAACTAGAAGCTCCTGTCCTAAATCAATCGCCAAAAATTCCTTTGTCCATAATTACAAAGGGAGTTTCTCATCACATCGGAAAGAATACAATGGACTGGAGAGGTCGCCCACCAGGCACTCATAACATAAGATGAGTAAACACTGCTCACTGAACCGTCACTCTTCCTCTAGCGTTTTGACCTATCCATTAATGAGTCAAAAGATTATATCGGTACTGTAGTAGTAGTAGTAGTAGTAGTAGTAGTAGTAGTATCAAAGACAGAACTACACCTTCATAAGCTCTAATACTGGAGATATGGAGATATGACATGACCAAACCTATCTAACCTAACCTAATTACAAAGTATGCTATTGAAGAATTGGAGGCATGACCTGACCTGACCTGAGCTAACCTGATCTAACCTAACACAGCCTAAGCAAACTGAACCAAAAGCTATACTACTACAGAAATGGAAAGTTGACCTAATCTAATCTAACCTAACTTAATCTTAATACACCCAGCAATGATTCAATACGACACTGATAAGAACCACCTACTCACTCACTCACCCACTCACTCACTACTCACTCGCCATCTTTCTCTCCTCCCAACACACCCCCACAAACCGCACGCCATTACGTTCCTTCACGATTCATTGGGTACATGCAACCTTTCACTCTGAACTCAAGTAATAAAATGCCATAATGAGTATAATTCTGTTTTCGCTGAGCATACAACAAAAATGCCTGGTGGACGAGTGATGCTGGTGGAATAGGTGGAGTGGTGGAAGGAAGGGTGGACGATTTACAGAATACGTGCCAGGATTTGTTCTTTTCTCTTCTTTTATTCACACAAAGACAGACAGACCAAGCAGTAAAGTTACGAAAGGAAGAATACGCCAGCTAAATGCCGCTCCACACAACACACTACCAGATTTACAATGAACTCACCCGTTTGCAATGAGCGAGAGGCGAGTGTTCGATAGTCTTACCTCTGGGCTTTTGTACTCTCTCTCTCTCTCTCTCTCTCTCTCTCTCTCTCTCCGTCAGGCTGTTCCTCCTTAATTTATGGTGGGTCTTTAGACAGCTTGCTTCCCTTTACAGTTGTATCTTTCTCAATGTATACTGCCTTCCAGATATCTTCCCCCTCCATACGTATATTTCTTCTCATGTTATCTTCCCTATTGTATATCCCCTCCCCCCCTCCAGACATTTCCTCCCTAGTCAATTGTCCCTTTTGGATATTCTCACTCTTCATATTTGCCTCTTAATTTATCAACTTTTTACACATTTTTCCCCTCTAGATATTTTCTCCTTAATTTATCTCCCACTTCCCCTCTTTGCATATTTCCCACTCTGGGCATTTTCCCTCCGGACATTTTCCTTGATTTATACCCTCTTTGGACATTCTTCTCTTGTGAACATTGCCCCTTCCTCCCTTCTTAATGATTTAACCGTCAGCATATCACAATAACATTACTGGCGATTGTCTCGACCAAAGAAGTAACGGACAAAGTGGCAGAGTGGCAGACGACTAGCTGTTAGTGCCGAGTCAACAAGAGTCTTAAAAGAATATTCGATATATTTACAAATAAGAACGGTGGCTGGATGGAGATAAGTCTTGAAGTATTTAGTAAACTGCTTCCTAAAGACAGTTAATTCTTATCTATTTACTTTTATTTATTTGACAGTGGCCATCGTCAGTGTGAGTGTGGAATGTTGAGTGGTGTGGGACATGAAGCCTGAACTGGTGGGTATTATTCTGGCACACCACATTTCAGGCATACATGTTTTATTCAGGGACTGCCTCGTGTGGAACTGACGACTTCTTGTAACTTTCTTCACGCTCTTGTATTGTTATGGTGTTCATATGATGTAGTGCGATTTATTACATCACGAGAGAGGCAACACGTTCTACAGGGCAAATGTCAGGGAGTGGTGTTATTCGGTAACTCCCTTTAAAACTACCAGTACAAAAAAAATGTTATCTGTTAAGAAATAGTAAATGCTACATATTTATCATTTTTAACATTAATATACTCGTATATCAGTTACCTATTCAGTATTACATGTCAGTTACCTATTCAGGATTACTAAAAGGAATGTCCGTAATAATTTTGGAAAGGATCACGAACGGCATTTTCTTCTGTGAGATGGAACGCAGCAAAGCAGCGAGCAACACTCCCTCAACGTCCCTCGTCTTATCCACACAACTGACGCTGCTACTGAATATAAGCCACGCACAAGCAACAGCTCGTTAAATGTCTGTGCTCGGCTCTCACGCACCGCCTCGCTACACACGACGGACTGATGAGGCGGACTGCTCATCAAGGGGAATCATTAACGGACCCCCAACCTGCTCCACGCCTCGCACCTTCCCCTCCCACCTCACCCTGCCCCACGCCTTGCTCCACCTCCCTCCTCATCCTGCCCCACGCCTCGCACTTCCCCCTTCCTTCCCTCTCACCCTGCCTCACCCCACGCTCCTCCCTCCCTTCCCTCACCCTGCCCCACGCCTCGCACCTCCACCTTGAACATCACATCAAATATAACATGTGATCCACACTTAACCCTTTCACTGCTATGGCTTCTTCCAAGCTGAATAGAATGGTTTTGTGCAGGTTCAAATCAGACGTATCTTCCAGACACACACTTACTGCAATGATGATTAAATGTTTTTTGTTATTCACTTATTTATTCTTTTCTGGCACAAATTCAGATTATACTTTGTTCATTAATGTTTAGTTATTTATTGTTCAGTGCATTCATGTTTAATTTCTGGCTAGGTAAATTGCCTTTGGTGACTTGTAAGTGTCATTTGGGGATAAAGGGGTAAATTAAAGTAGTTTCTAATATCAAAACGCCGCCATCCTCTTTTGCAGTGCATGTAAAACTGACACCCCACAATAACAACACACACAACTCACACAGTCTCTATGGATCCACGAGTTTCGGTGAATACGAGCCTAGCAAATCTCTTTACATGCAAGAATAATTGTTAGTACATTATTCCCAGCGTTCCATGTGTGCAAAACCACTCACGGGAACCAATCCAAGAGTATTCAGCTGGTTCTGTGTGTGTGTGTGTGCGTGTGTGTGTGTGTGTTAGAAGCTTCGAGAAGATAAGGGAATAGAGTGTGACAAGAGTAGCAAGCAATGCCCCTCCCCCCCTTTCTCTCTCTCTCTCTCTCTCTCTCTCTCTCTCTCTCTCTCTCTCTCTCTCTCTCTCTCTCTCTCTCTCTCTCTCATTTTTTTTACACTTCTTCCACCTTAATTTCTCCACCCAGTCCTTCACGTCTCCCTCTCCCTCTCCCTCCTCCCCTCTTCTCCTTCCTCTAACTTTTGCCCCCTGATCTCCCCTTCTCTCCCTCCTCTCTCTCTCTCTCTCTCTCTCTCTCTCTCTCTCTCTCTCTCTCTCTCTCTCTCTCTCTCTTTCCCATCCCTTCCTCCTTTTATCTCTGAGTGTTTGTCATTTACTTGTTTGAATTTTTTGTTTCGTCCCTGCTTCTCTCTCTCTCTCTCTCTCTCTCTCTCTCTCTCTCTCTCTCTCTCTCTCTCTCTCTCTCTCTCTCTCTCTCTCTCTCTCAATATCACTGCTACTATTACTACTACTGTTATTATCATTGTTATTATTGATGTTACTACTACTATTACTACTACTACTACTACTACTACTACTTGTGACCTCACTTGACCTGACCTTGACTTGGCTGAGAAGGTTAATCACTGAGGCGATCACGTGGCCTGCCTCCTCCTCCTTCTCCTACTACTTCTACTACTACTACTATTACTACTATTACTATTACTACTACTCCAACCACCGCCATTACTATAATCAATACTATCTTTTTATGAGAGAGATTTTGTTCCATGAATCTACATATATTTCTCCTCCTCCTCCTCCTGCTCCTCCTCCTTGTCCTATTGGCCAATGGTATCACGGCACGTCACGGTAGTGGTGGTGGTGGTGGTGGGATAGCAGGCAGGCTGGCAGGGAGACCTCATCACCAGAGTTGCCAGGTCCGTGGTTTTCTCGCCCAATTGGGCTCTTTTTCCTGGTATTGGGCGTGAAAAATATGGTTTCCGCGGTTTGGCGCTTTTTCGGCTCTTTTTACCGCAGTTGGGCTATTTTCTGGGCTACTTATATTTGAAAATATATAATATACTCTTGCCTTCCCGACATACCAAATGAGGGAGTAGACTCACTCGTATGATAAGGAGTGGCGCCAGGTCAGCCAGTAGAAGGGTGGTGTGAACAAGTCTCCCCTCTCCCTAAGGGGATTACTACTAGGGCCGCATGACCTCATTAAGACTGTAGGGCATCCATCCTGAACACCTGCATGCCGCACCCATAATTTCCACATTCACCTCACAGCACACACACTGAAACACAGCCAGTTTATTTATTCTCAGCCTCGTAGCTGCCTCAGCCTGCCTGGAGGAGATACAAGTATACTGGATGCAGGCCACGTGCATACGTGTGTACGTATGCACGTGAACATGAGCAAGTGGTCGAAATACAGCAAAAAATACTGTAAAGAGTGGGAACAAGAGGACGGGCTCAAGACAACAAAGTGTTAGCACCGTGTATGCTGAAGGAACTGTGTTGTGACATTGGCAAAAGTGAATATTCATTGATAATACACGAAAGTACTGACAATAATAGGAAGAAAAATCTGTGTATTGTTGTTGTTGTTGTTGTTCGGTACCCAAGTTACGAACAGAAAAGAATCATAACATCATTCTTGGGACTTGTTGAACTCGATAGAAGCACTGCTGAGGCTGTTACAGCATCTTTGCTTGAGTTCCTGAAAAAAAAGTAAATCTGAACATAAAAAAGTGTATTGGTTTGGCAAGTGATGGCTGTAACACAATGTCCGGAGCACACAACTCCGTCACCTCACGATTACGTGAAATAAATCCGGAGGTTACACACATCAAGTGCATTTGCCACTCGTTACAATTATGCATGTCGTATGCCATGAAAAAACTACCTTCCCACCTTGAGTTCATGGTATCGCAGACATATAAGTATTTTTCGAATAGCTCTCTCCGACAGCAGAAAAATATGCAGAGGTGTACGCTACCATCAATGTGGGAGAACAGCCCCTCAAGATGTTGTTGCAGCAGCTGTCTGACACAAGGTGGCTTGCTATTATTATGCATGTTATTCATGCATAATATTATTATGCATATTATTCATAAAATATTGGGCTCTTTTTGAGCTCTTTTGGAGGGTGGAGTCCGCGGGTTTTGGGCTCTTTTTGGAGTAAAAGTGCGCGAAAATACTGCCGCTGACCTGGCAACCCTGCTCATCACGGCTCACTCCTCGGTTCATACTTGACCATCGCGGTGGACTGTGAGTTTAAATACTATTGCTGGGTTTATTTTACTTCTGTTTTACGTTTACAGGACAATACAGTGGCGCAGTTTGTGTTCCTATGGATTTTTTTATTACAGCAGTGTTGGCAGCGTGTGGAGTGTGGCAGAGTGAGTACTGTTCGTTAAGTATCTCTCTACTCTGGACATATTTCTTCCCTTCCTTCCTTCCTCCCTCCCTTTCTTCCTTTCTTCCTTTCTTCGTTTCTTTTTTTTTATTTTCGTTTCTTGTGTACTGGTACTGGCGTGGTTGGTGGGGATGCTGGCCGAGGTCACGGCAGGGGCTGGGCTCTGCAGACAAAGGGATGATGGTTGACCTCACTGCACGACGCAATTTGTGTCGGGGGGAAGAGAAAGAGAGAGAGAGAGAGAGAGAGAGAGAGAGAGAGAGAGAGAGAGAGAGAGAGAGAGAGAGAGAGAGAGAAAGGAAAACAAATAAAACCCATGAGTAGAAGGAAAAAATAGGGACGGGAGAGACAGACGCAGCGGAAAAAAAAAAAAAAAAAAAAAAAATATATATATATATATATATATATATATATATATATATATATATATATATATATATATATATATATATATATATATATATATATATATATATATATATATATATATATATATATATATAATTTTTCTTTTTGGCTGGTAGTGTCGCATTTTTTTCTTTATAAATTATCACAATACTGTTTCTTTTTTCCCTTCAATACTATACTGCTTTGTCGCGCGCGCGCACACACACACACACACACACACTGTTTTTCGCACATTCGTATCCCTTCTTGTTTGTTTAGTCCTTCCATCTCTTGTGAACCTTGTGTGTGTGTCATCCTATCTCTTATTTGTAAATTCTGTCTTCTTTCAGCTCAGTGTGTGTGTGTGTGTATGTGTGTGTGTGTGTGTGTATGTGTTAGTCGGAGTGTAGTCAGCCTGCCGCCTTCTGGAAGCTTGTGCCTCCCTTAATCACTGGGTAATTAAAATTTGCCTTCCGCTGCCACCACCACCACCACCACCAACAGCCAACCACCCCACCACCGTTTGCTTGGTAAACTCTGCCGCCACCACCACCACCACCACCATTATCTATACCATTACTGCTACTACTACTACTACTACTACTGTTACCACCATCACCGTAGCTATTGCTATTACTGCTTCTACATTGGAACAAAACAATAAATACCACTACTACCACCATCACCATCATTACTACTACTATTACTACTGCTACTACTACTACCATTACTACTACTACTACTACCACTACTACTACCACTACTACTACTACTACTACTACTACTACTACTGCTGCTGCTGCCACTACTGCTGCTGCTGCCACCACTACTACTACTACTACTACTACTACTGCTACTACTACTACAGCCATTGCTCCAACTGTCTTTCCTTCATTATTACAGAAAGAGAGAGAGAGAGAGAGAGAGAGAGAGAGAGAGAGAGAGAGAGAGAGAGAGAGAGAGAGAGAGGGGAGAGAGAGAGAGAGAGAGAGAGAGAGAGACTAGTCGTGTACGTAAATTTAAAGCTCTCTCTCTCTCTCTCTCTCTCTCTCTCTCTCTCTCTGGCTTAGTTACGCAAACCCCTTATTTTTACTTTCTCTCATTTATCATCATCATCCCTCCTCCTCCTCCTCCTCCTCCTCCTCCTTCAGTATGGGTTTCTGAAGGACAGACTTGAATCTCGCATTAGTTGGGCTTAAGGGTCATTTTCCTTTATTTTTTCCCTTTCTTTTTTTTTTTCCCTACCATTTATCTCGTATCGCTGAAAACCGTATTTAATTCTACTGACAGGGAAGGAAATAAGTCAATTGCCGGGGGAAAGAGGTAATGGTCAGGGGAAGAATGGGGAGAGGGAAACTTGGGAGGGAAATATGTCGGGTAGGTTATCAGGGAAATATTAGGGTTGTTTTTTTGGGGGGGTGAAATTAGGGTACTTTATTTTTTTTTTAGCGGGGGAGGAAAAATGCTAGGTGGAAATAAAGCAGGGAAAATTATTAGGTGTTTGAAATTGTTTTGGTCTCTCTCTCTCTCTCTCTCTCTCTCTCTCTCTCTCTCTCTCTCTCTCTCTCTCTCTCTCTCTCTCTCTCTCTCTCTCTCTCTCTTTTTTTTTTTATTTAAACCTAGGTACATTATCACCCGAAGGCGCACTGCCGTGTGCAACCTATTTTAGGGGTGGGACACAACACACAAATACAAATATAAATATATATACATATATATACATTCTTTATGATAGACTTATTTTTTCCCTTTCTTTTTTTTTTCCCTACCATTTATCTCGTATCGCTGGAAACAGAGGAGGAGGCAGTAGACACCTGCCGAAACGATAATTACTCCCAGTGAGGTCTAAAGCACTGTTCAGGTGGTGCTGTGAACTTATCATTAAACCCAGCTGTGACCTCACTGAACGTTTCCCTTTGTGTCTCACAACACAAGGGGGCAGTCACAGCCTGCCCTCTAAAGACAACTCTCTTCCTCCACACAAAACTACAAGCACCTAATAACACACACACCCTTCACTCAAAAATTTTAAAATCATCATGGCGACTCCTACACCAGCCTCGGAGTCCCCATCTGGGGACGGGACCCATAAATGTCCCCAGGTCGGACTGCCTTTCTGTCGACGACCCTAAGTGTCTTGACACCCCCCTCAACTTTTTCTTCATTAACTTCTGCAACATTCGCGGTCTAAGATCTAATTTTCAATCTGTAGAACACCACCTCTCCTCTTCTAAACCTCATCTTCTTTTCCTCACTGAAACTCAGGTGTCTGAGGCAACTGACAGTAGCCCCTTTTCTGTTTCCTCTGTAGCGGGACACAAGTCACCACTCCTAGCACTCCGTTTTCTGTTAATTTATCACCCTTACGTTTTCACTGTCTACTGCACACGCTCTTGTCTTTCATCTCATTTTCATCACTTTATACATTTCTCTTACTTGTCACATTCTGTGCACGCTCTTTTACACATGTATTACACATCTTCTCAATACATCTTACTACTACTTTCTTCACACAGACATACACACACACATACACTCTCTTTTTCCATAATTTTGTATGTGTCGTTTGTTGTGTTAAGTAATTGTTGTATATATTGTTTATATTTTTACCTGAATAAACAGAGAATACCCAGGTTAAGTTTCCTTTGCCAGAACTACAAGGTTGTGACACTGGAAACTGTTACCCTTAAACAACTAAACACTGCTTTGACCAAGAGGCTTAGTTGGGAGCCTAAACTTCTCGCTTGAGCGACTTCCGGGCGGCCAAGTAGCACTTCACCTTCGCTACACCTACTTTCTCTATCCTCATTTTCAATCCAAAGCTGGATGCTGCGCTTATGTGCGCAATGACTTAACCTTCTCTCGTGCCCACGCTCTTGAATCTTCCGAGTTTTCCACCATCTGGCTACGACTACAGAGTCACTCTCATACTAAATTTATCTGTGCTGTATACCTCTCTCCTAACTCCTCTGACTATAAGAAATTCTTTGACTACTTAACTTCCAAAGTGGAGCACATTCTGACCCTCTTCCCTTTTGCAGAGATCTCCATTCTTGGAGATTTCAATGTTCACCACCAGCTTTGGCTTTCCTCTCCCTTCACTGACCATCCTGGTGAACTAGCCTACAACTTTGCTATCCTCCATGACCTAGAGCAATTGGTGCAACACCCTACTCGCATTCCTGACCGTCTTGGAGATACGCCCAACATTCTTGACCTTTTCCTGACCTCTAATCCTTCTGCTTATGCTGTCACCCTTTCTTCTCCGTTGGGCTCCTCCGATCACAATCTCATATCTTTATCTTGTCCTATCACTCCAATCCCTTCTCAGGATCCCCCTAAGCGAAGGTGCCTCTGGCGTTTTGCCTCTGCCAGTTGGGGGGACCTGAGGAGGTATTTTGCTGATTTTTCTTGGAATGACTGCTGCTTCCGTGTCAGAGACCCGTCTTTGTGTGCTGAGCGCATAACAGAGGTGATAGTGTCTGGCATGGAGGCGTACATTCCTCACTCTTTTTCTCGTCCTAAACCTTCTAAACCTTGGTTTAACACAGCTTGTTCTCATGCTATACATGATAGAGAGGTGGCCCACAAAAGGTACTTAAGCCTTCCATCACCAGAATCTCATGCACTTTATATTTCTGCCCGGAACCATGCCAAGTCTGTTCTCCAACTAGCCAAAAACTCCTTCATTAACAGAAAATGTCAAAACCTTTCAAGATCTAACTCCCCTCGTGATTTCTGGCATCTAGCCAAAAATATCTCCAATAACTTTGCTTGTTCTTCTTTCCGTCCTCTACTTCAACCAGATGGCACCACTGCTATCACATCTATTTCTAAAGCTGAACTCTTTGCTCAAACCTTTGCTAAAAACTCTACCTTGGACGATTCTGGGCTTGTCCCTCCCTCTCCTCCACCCTCTGACTACTTCATGCCACGTATTAAAGCTCTTCGCAATGATGTTTTCCATGCCCTCGCTGGCCTAAACCCTCGGAAGGCTTATGGACCTGATCGGGTCCCTCCTATTGTTCTCCGAAACTGTACCTCCGTGCTTGCACCTTGCCTAGTCAAACTCTTTCAGCTCTGTCTGTCAACATCTACCTTTCCTTCTTGCTGGAAGTTTGCCTACATTCAACCTGTTCCTAAAAAGGGTGACCGTTCTAATCCCTCAAACTACCGTCCTATTGCTTTAATTTCCTGCCTATCTAAAGTTTTTGAGTCTATCCTCAACAGGAAGATTCTTAAACATCTATCACTTCACAACCTTCTATCTGATCGCCAGTATGGGTTCCGTCAAGGCCGCTCTACTGGTGATCTTCTGGCTTTCCTTACTGAGTCTTGGTCATCCTCTTTTAGAGATTTTGGTGAAACTTTTGCTGTTGCCTTTGGACATATCAAAAGCTTTTGATAGAGTCTGGCACAAAGCTTTGATTTCCAAACTACCCTCCTACGGTTTCTATCCTTCTCTCTGTAACTTCATCTCAAGTTTCCTTTCTGACCGTTCTATTGCTGCTGTGGTAGACGGTCCACTGTTCTTCTCCTAAATCTATTAACAGTGGTGTTCCTCAGGGTTCTGTCCTGTCACCAACTCTCTTCTTATTATTCATTAATGATCTTCTAAACCAAACTTCTTGTCCTATCCACTCCTACGCTGATTATACCACCCTGCACTTTTCCACGTCTTTTTCATAGACGTCCAACCCTTCAGGAGGTAAACATATCACGCAGGGAAGCCACAGAACGCCTGACTTCTGATCTTTCTAAAATTTCTGATTGGGGCAGAGCAAACTTGGTATTGTTCAAATGCCTCAAAAACTCAATTCCTCCATCTATCAACTCGACACAATCTTCCAGACAACTATCCCCTCTTCTTCAATGACACTCAACTGTCCCCCTCTTCTACACTGAACATCCTCGGTCTGTCCTATACTTATAATCTGAACTGGAAACTTTTACATCTCATCTCTAGCTAAAACAGCTTCTATGAAGTTAGGTGTTCTGAGACGTCTCCGCCAGTTTTTCTCACCCCCCCAGCTGCTAACTCTGTACAAGGGCCTTATCCGTCCATGTATGGAGTATGGTTCACATGTCTGGGGGGGGGTTCCACTCATACTGCTCTTCTAGACAGGGTGGAATCAAAAGCTTTTCGTCTCATCAACTCCTCTCCTCTAACTGACTGTCTTCAGCCTCTCTCTCACCGCCGCAATGTTGCATATCTAGCTGTCTTCTACCGCTATTTTCATGCTAACTGCTCTTCTGATCTTGCTAACTGCATGCCTCCTCTCCTTCCGTGGCCTCGCTGCACAAGACTTTCTTCTTTCTCTCACCCCTATTCTGTCCACCTCTCTAATGCAAGAGTTAACCAGTATTCTCAATCATTCATCCCTTTCTCTGGTAAACTCTGGAACTCCCTGCCTGCTTCTGTATTTCCACCTTCCTATGACTTGAATTCCTTCAAGAGGGAGGTTTAAAGACACTTATCCTCCTATTTTTGACCACTGCCTTGACCCTTTTACGGGACTGGCATTTCAGTGGGCATTTTTTTTTTATTGATTTTTGTTGCCCTTGGCCAGTGTCCTTCTTACATAAAAAAAAAAAAAGACTTATATTAATATTGTTAGCAGGGCGGTTGGGAACGAGCCCCTCCAGTGGTGTGCTGCTAACTTCACGTCCTGGGTATCCATCCCCCTGATATGAGGGACGGAGGACGCGAAGACGTTCCACAGTCTGGAGACTCGCCCCCAAAAGGTCTCTCTCTCTCTCTCTCTCTCTCTCTCTCTCTCTCTCTCTCTCTCTCTCTCTCTCTCTCTCTCTCCATATTCGCTCTTCATACGTGTTCGGTTTTTCTTTCCTCCTCCTCCAGTCCCATTACACAACCCTAATTTACGATCCCGTTCAGTACGTGTTGTAATCCGGATACGATTCTTTATTTTATTTTATTTTCTTTAACGAGAAGGGAAACAAACATGGATTCCTATATTTTTCACTATGGTCCTTTTTTTTCCATCGTTCGTATTTCGTAACATTCTTTTTCTTCCTCTCCTATGTTTTCTTTCTATTGTTTCCTTGTTTGTTTTGTTCCTGCAGTACTATTTTTTTTTTCGTGTTCTTTTGTTTATCGTCTATATCGTAACCATTTTTTCTTCCTGTTCCAAACTTTCTTTCTGCTCTTATTTACTTTATGCTATTCTTTTCTACACTTTTTAAAATTTTCTATTTTTTTTTTTTTTACTATCTCTGCTTTTCTGCTTCCTTTCTACTTCTTAACCCTTCCTACTTTGTTCTAATCTTTTCTTAACCCTGTCTACTCATTTTTACTGTTCCCTTTGTAATCTTTCCTTAACGAAAGAGAGAAAAAGAAAAAAAAATAGAATGAAACGTAGAAATTTTAAATTGACAGACGAAAGAGAGAAGGAAAGGAAAAAAACAGGATAAGATATAGAATGAAATGCAAATCGGGAAGGAAAATAAAGACAAAAGCGGAAGGAAGGGAAATAAAACAGAAATTAAATAAAAAAGGAAAAAAGGGAATAAAAAGAGGAGAAAAAAGAAGGGGAGTTTAGGTTTAGGTGGAAATATGGATGGGAAGAGGAAATGGAGGGAAACGAAGGGAGGAAGAAGAGAGAGAGAGAGAGAGAGAGAGAGAGAGAGAGAGAGAGAGAGAAGAAGGAGATGGAGGAAACAGGACGGAAGTAAATGAGAGAGAGAGAGAGAGAGAGAGAGAGAGAGAGAGAGAGAGAGAGAGAAAGAGAGGAGACCCCTATATCCCCATTAAACACACACACACACCGCTCCACCCCAGCAACACACAGTCACTCCCAGTATAACTTCCATGGACCACCTCTTCCGTTATCTATCACCCCTTGGCTTGTCCTGGCTTTCCCGCCTCTCCCCTGTACAGTATCTGTTAAGGCCATCCCCCTTTTCATCCACAATCTATTCTCCATCACCCTGGGCAGGACATATGGCGGCGCAGAGTCGAACGGCGCTGCGCTAAATGACGATAACCAAAGCAAATGGTGTCTCAGGGATGGACTGGATTAAAAATTTAAGGGTGTTTGAATTTACTGCGCTCTCTCTCTCTCTCTCTCTCTCTCTCTCTCTCTCTCTCTCTCTGAACAAGTTGCTCTTAAAACTTTTCAATTTTCTCTTTTTCTCTTATCTCCCGTTTTCTTTATTTTTACTTGTTTACATTTTTCTACAGAAAACTAGTAATTTTTAAACAGAATAATAATAGATCACATTTACAGTTTGAGAGAGAGAGAGAGAGAGAGAGAGAGAGAGAGAGAGAGAGAGAGAGAGAGAGAGAGAGAGACTGCATCAAGTTTCAGATCCCCCCTTCTACCCCTCCTTTCCCACCAATCACATAAAAATCCTACCCCCCATTATATTCCCACCCCCTGCTGTAGTAATGCTATGGCTCCGCACTCATATTCTGTTGAGCTTCGTGTGTCGAGGGGGTCACTTATGTATTTTGCACGTAAATATTCCTAAGAGAAGTTATTAGTGACACGTGAAGGAAAGGTGTGGCGGCAGATGTTACACGACCAGGAGGCGCTAATTAGAGAGAGAGAGAGAGAGAGAGAGAGAGAGAGAGAGAGAGAGAGAGAGAGAGAGAGAGAGATTTTTTCCTAGGTAACACATGACAGGTAGAAGTTGAATTCTTGGTAAAATTATAACCATCTTGTTAGCGCCGAGTCAATAGGAGTGTTAAAAGAAGACAAGACGAATTTATGAATAAAAATGATAGGATGAAATGGACAGCCACGTTTACCTACAGGGATTGCGCGCCACGTGTAGGCTTAATGGCTTCCTGCACAAACACTCGATTTTCTTACGTTCGTATGAAACCTTATTTGAGAAAGGCGAGGTTTGGACATACATTCAGATACACGTGGAAATGGACGAAGAGTGTAATAGGCTGAAAGATGAGTGTCACAAGGAAATGGGTGTGGATGGGTACGTATTTAATGGGGCACGGGAGTAATGGGGCTTGAATATGGTGACAGAAAGAGAGAGAGAGAGAGAGAGAGAGAGAGAGAGAGAGAGAGAGAGAGAGAGAGAGAGAGAGAGAGAGAGAGACCGTTTCATGATAACTATTACTCTCCTCTCCCATCACCATTACTGGATTTGTATTAATATTACATTTGCAAGACAATTGAGTGGCACAGTTTGTGTTGACACGGCTTATTACCGCAGTCTGCACAGTGTCTGCAGTGTGGCAAGCCTTGTAAGTACAGTGTGTGTGTATTACCTGACGTACCTTGTGTCCGGTAATGTCCTTTGGGATCGTGCTACTTTGCCTTAGGTTACTGTCCTTAAACACACACACACACACACACACACACACACACACACACACACCACCAACAGCAGCAACAGCAACAAGAACAAGAACAACAACGCTGCCATGACCCACCACAGCACCCCCACACGTAGCCATTCGTGGCAAAAACCTTACCTAATTACACATACATACACACAATGCAATCCCTTCTAGATTAGACTTACCTTTAGGATTGTTAAGTATTTCCCCACCCCCTATGTACATTTTCAGTTTGTTAACTGCCTTAATAATAAACCGTTTATTATTATTATTATTATTATTATTATTATTATTATTATTATTATTATTATTATTATTATTATTATTAATGCACAAGCAGGAAAGAGGAAGAAGAGTTGGGGAGGAGGCTGGGAGGAGCAGGTAAGGGACGGAAGGGGGAAGACCAGTGGGATAAGGTAATCTATGTTTGAGTAGTACACACACACACACACACACACACACACACACACACACACACAATCAATCAAGCCAGAAAGTAGATATATAGCCTTCAAAATTACTTTAAATAATGACTGAGGAGGCGGCCATCTTTGTTTTCAGCTGAGGCCCCGTCCACAGCCGTCATGATGGTTTGGCTCGATTCCAATATTTTTATTTTTTTTTATCTCGAAAACTTGTATATTGCGGCTTTATAAGCGAGTTGTTATAGTTTGTGAAAATATTTAGTGATGTTTTGAGTGTTTTCCATAAGTGTGTTGAGAGGAATGTGTTGATCATGAGGTGATTTGTGAAAATATTTAGTGATATTTTGAGTGTTTTCCATAAGTGTGTTGAGAGGAATGTGTTGATCATCAGGTGGTTTCAGCGTAGCTAAGTGTTGTTTTTTTCTGTTATTATTTTTTTTTAAGGTCGCCCTAGAAAAACAATTATTTCAGCCTCCAGGCAAGATTTTATTGACTTAAAAAATCGTTTATGGTTATTAAAGTGTGTTATGATCCTTATGAGTTGGATATGTGGAGTTTTACAATGATTTATAGGCGTGTGAAAAGTGAAAAGTTGACATTTATAAATTTTTCATTTCTTTATTTCAACTTGTAACGAACTTTTGATTGTTTGTAAAAATAGTTTTAATTTTTTAAAGTGTTTTATATTCCTAATAAATCAGATTTGTGGACTTTACAATGTCTCTTTATCGAGTTTATGTTCAATTTTTTTTATTCTGCTCTTTTAAAATATCTTTATTATTAGTAAGGCTGGGAATGGCTTTTATATTCCCAATAAGAGTTAAACTACTTGACAAATCAGAATATATTAAACACACGAGGTGGAGGGGACAGTGGCCTGAAGATTGTGTCCTAGAGCTAACGAGGAAAGTTGTGTGTATGTGTGTGTGTGTGTGTGTGTGTGTGTGTGTGTGTGTGTGTGTGTGTGTGTGTGTGTGTGTGTGTGTGTGTGTGTGCAGGGGGAAGCGTGAAAATAAGTGGGTGTTGGATGAGGATTATTTATTTATTTGCATGAGAGAGAGAGAGAGAGAGAGAGAGAGAGAGAGAGAGAGAGAGAGAGAGAGAGAGAGAGAGAGAGAGAGAGAGAGAGAGAGAGAGAGAGAGAGAGAGAGAGAGACGGACTGACTGACTGACTGACTCCACATCCACACCCACCCATCGACCCACACACACACACACACACACACACACACACACACACACACACGATATTAATAAGAATATAAGCCCATAAGCTATAAAGGTGAGTCATTAAAGTAATAAAAGCAGCATGAGAAAGACGTGGGACGGAAAAAATATATGTCAGAGCGTCACACTTTCGGTTTCTCGTTTCTGCGATCCTAAAGGTCTCCAGTGGCAGTTATCGGGGTTTACAAGAGTGTTTCCATGATTACTAATAGTTTAACAGGCTTTATTAATTTCTTTATTTAGTGAGAAAGGGAACAAGGTTTTCATTTTTTTAAATTTCTGTACTAATGGCAGTCAGCAAGTCCGTCAGTTAGTTCATCAGTTAGTCTGTCACTCACCCAGTCAGTCTGTTAGTCAGTCAGTCAGATAGGCAGCCGGACATACGTAGAGCGCCAGACGCCATGGCTGAAAAATTTAGGCAGAAATAATGTTTTCCGTATCGCTGCCAAATATAAATATGTTCATTAATTCTGTTTTACAGGGAGGCTATTTTGCCATGGAAGTATTTAAAGTGAGACCAAATAATATTCTCGTGAATAATTAAATCGGATCGAAACTGATATTTTGCAAATAAAACATTTCACGCAGGGAAGCCACAAAACGCTTGACTTCTGATCTTTCTAAAATTTCTGATTGGGGCAGAGCAAACTTGGTATTATTCAATGCCTCAAAAACTCATTTCTTCCATCAATCAACTCGACACAACCTTCCAGACAACTATCCACTCTTCTTCAATGACACTCAACTGTCCCCCTCTTCTACACAGAACATCCTTGGTCTGTCCTTTACTTATAATCTGAACTGGAAACTTCACATCTCATCTCTAGCTAAAACAGCTTTTATGAAGTTAGGTGTTCTGAGACGTCTCCGCAAGTTTTCCTCACCCCCCCCAGCTGCTAACTCTGTACAAGGGCCTTATCCGTCCATGTATGGAGTATGCTTCACATGTCTGGGAGGGTTCCACTCATACTGCTCTTGTAGACAGGGTGGAATCAAGAGTTTTTCGTCTCATCAACTCCTTTCCTCTAACTGACTGTCTTCAGCCTCTCTCTCACCGCCGCAATGTTGCATCTCTAGCCGTCTTCTACCGCTATTTTTATGCTAACTGCTCTTCTGATCTCGCTAACTGCATGCCTCCCCTCCTCCCGCGGCCTCGCTGCACAAGACTTTTCTTCTTTCTCTCACCCCTATTCTGTCCACCTCTCTAACGCAAGAGTTAACCAGTATTCTCAATCATTCATCCCTTTCTCTGGTAAACTCTGGAACTCCCTGCCTGCTTCTGTATTTCCACCTTCCTATGACTTGAATTCCTTCAAGAGGGAGGTTTCAAGACACTTATTCATCAATTTTTGACTACTGCTTTGACCCTTTTGTGGGACTGACATTTCAGTGGGCATTTTTTCTATTGGATTTTTGTTGCCCTTGGCCAGTGTTCTTCCTACATAAAAAAGAAAATAATAATAACTTTTACATATTATTCGTGAAATAAAAACGGTGATCATGCCACCGGGAATCAGCGACACGCGCGCCTGTGACTCCACCACGACTGGGATAAATGTAGTAGTGGTTTATTTTTAGAGGCTGCTAATTATAAGGTAGAATAATCAGGTACGCTGAGGTCATGCATGGAGTAGTGAGTGTGAGTTATTGTGGTAGTAATGAGTGGTCAATAATGAATAAATAAATAAAATAGAAAAATATAAAAGCTAGCATGAGAGAAAGATGACACGGAAAGTTACCTAACATTTGTTTTTCTTTTCACGACAGAGAAATCACATTGTTGTGGATTTACCACACAGAACCATTGTGAAGGAGACTGACAAAACTAGAAGTGTGGGAAAGAGAAGCAACCTGGATAGTTAACATGGGATTTGAGTTATTTCAGCTCGTGACGAGACCAGCACAGAAAAGCAATAGAGCTCAGATTTACCACACAGAGAACCTTTATTGAAGCGATACTGAAAAAAAGATACAAGTGTAAGAAAGAGATGAGAAGCAGAATTTTGTGGCAGGCTTATGTTATTTCCATCACAGAGACGAAAATTAATATACCTTACACATAATACACAGGTTACTGTTGTGAGAAAGACGCACAAATGCAAGAAAGAGATGAGACACGGAGAATTTCGTGAGGGTTGTTTTGTTTTCCCTTCACATTGCTTAGACTCGCCACTCTGGAAATCATCGTGGAAGGACAGAAAATAATAAATAAATAAATACGTGCAAGAAAAACAGAAGATAAAAATAACGTAAGATCTTGGGAATTACCACCATAGAAGGGAAAGGAAAGAAAAATCGTGAAAGAAACACACACACACACACACACACACACACACACACACACACACACACACACACACACACACACACACACAATCTAAGAGATAATACGGACTTTGTTACAAGGTTTGGGGTTATCAATGTAGTTTATCTTCGCCTACACTGAGGAAACATAAGAGACAGACGTGTAGCGTACGTAATGTGTAGTCATCGCCGGACTTCACCAGACAAGAATAAATCTGAAACGTACATAAAAAAAAAAGCGGGATAAAGGAGGATTCCCATGCCTTACAATAGCAGTTCCCGGGAGACTTGGTCGGTGGGAGGAGAAAACAAGAAACTCCTGTGTGCGACATTGCCACAAGATTAAACAAATTAATGGTCTGCACAACCTTTTGGGGAGGCGGCTATGCGGGGGGAGGGGAAGGGAGTGAGGGAGTGTGATAGAGAAAGGAAAACATTGCCAGGGAAGGGTAAGGAAATGTGACAGGGAAGGGAAACATAGAGTGGTGTTTGTGTCTCGCAGCGTCATGATTGGATGCGTGTAGGAAGAGTGGCGGTGGTGTTAGAATTATGATTGTGCTGGTGTTGTTGGTGTTGATGGTGGTGTTAATGAGTGTGTTAAGGGTTGGTTGTTATGTTGTGGTATTGATGGTTGTAGTGGTGATTATGGTAGTGTTAGGCTTGTTATTATAATGTGTGTTAGTAGTGGGGATGGTGGTGTAATAATAATAATAATAATAATAATAATAATAATAATAATAATAATAATAATGATAAAAACTGCAGCAGCAGCAACAACACTAGTAGCAGCAAAAGATTATTATAAAAACTAACAGTAATGTAACTTCCTAACCTGGTCACCCTTCACTTAATTAGCACCAGTGAGTTTGTCAGGCCGCCAGGGCCAGTCCCCACAGCACGCGTCTCTGGCCCCCCTGTACCGGCTGGTGTGCCCTGTGATCCACCACACACGTACTGTCTCCCTCTCTCAGGTTCCTTTCAAGTGTGTATTAGGCCTCGTTATCCTCCTCACTGCCTCTCCCCAGCGCTCTACGAAGGTTGTATCTGCTCTGGTACCTGTGTTTCCTGCTACCTTACCTCTATTACCTCTGCCTTGCCCCCTCTCCTCTACACAGGGGTTGATAGACACCTGCAGGGTGAAGAGGGGCGGTTCTGAACGGGTCTGTTTTATGGAGCAGTGAAGGGATTGGCTGGATTAGTAGCGGGTAGCGGTGAGTGGAGTTAATTGTGTGTAAAACCAATTGAGGGATAGATCAGAGACACGTGGAGAGGGGCCGCTGTGGTGTGGGTGTTATGCATCGCTAATGGTATTACTGTCTTGAAAGGCCAACTGAGCATCTCTTGCCCTTGCGCTGTTTGCATCTACTCAGGCGCGTCTGGAATGAGGCGGACGTGAATGGCTGCAGGTGATGGCTGGTGCTGTAATCCCTGGCGTGGACTGGCTACACGTGTCAGAACTCAGGTTATGCTTGTGTGGGAAGACTTGGAGACTGAGGCGTAGTTTGGAATTGTGACCAGTTGACTGTTGTTTTGGCTTCCTAAGCTCTTAGGTTCATAGTATAATTTCCAAATACGTAGTGAGGTTACAGGGATTTTTCCAAATAGTTATACTTCGTTGTTTATGTAGTGCCTCTGAAATAATGAGTTCTGGTGTGTGCAGTTTTATAGTCTTTTCCTAATAATTATTCTGCTCTGTACGTTTTTGTAAAGCCTGGAAAAAAAAAGTTCTGCTGTGTATTTTTATAGGGTCCCTGGGATAGTCGTTATGCTGTATGCTTTTATTATCTTCAAATATGATTTCTCCTGTGTGCATTTCTGTAAGGTCTCTGAAACAGCACATTGCGTCAGGGTTGTGTCCCAGGTGACGTCTGGCCAGCACAGGAGCAGATGGCAAGAGAGGGAACGCTGGATTTCTTGCCAATGGTTTGTTTCCTTTGGGCGACAGCGGATCAGTTCACCTTCCCCTCCAGTAACGGATCACTGTGTACCTCTGCTAATGGCTTCTCCTCTCCCTCCGAGCTACGTCTTCCAATTGTCACCTGCTGGGCAGCATTTGTCACCATCCTTAACCATCCTTAACTATCCCAAACTTCTCTATCTTCCACCACTTCCTTTACACACATTCTCTCTCTCTCTCTCTCTCTCTCTCTCTCTCTCTCTCTCTCTCTCTCTCTCTCTCTCTCTCTCTCTCTCTCTCTCTCTCTCTCTCTCTCCTCCTTCAGTTAGAAAAGTAATTGCATCTAGGAACAGAAGTCACGGTCAGTCCTGTGATTCAGCAATATTTCTAACACAGTGATGGTTACTGGTTGTTCTATTATGAAGATCTCAAGGGAACTGACGATTATCAAGAATACAATTAAAACACTTTTCAAATTTTGGATACTTTATTTTTTACCCTATAGGAATCATAACTTTTTTTTGTCCTTCGTACACACACACATACAAATATGCTACAAAAAGTAATATATTGTTGGATGTCTTGGCGCGCTTCCCTTCACGGTTGTGTAATGATGTCCTCTCATCCAGGGAGTTGCTCATCCTGTCATTAACCTCTTTAATCTCTCCTCGAGACTCCTCTGCTTAACCTCAGTATCCTCGTCTCCGCGGATGTGCCGTGACGAGTTTTCCGCTTCGTATTAAAAAGGTTCTCATTATCGTATGTTTGAAAGCCTTACGTAACACATTGCTGACGTGTTTTCTGTTTTTACTATTGAGGCTTTTCCACTTTTTCTTTACTTTATTTCTATTCGCCTTGATTTTCGTTACTTATCAAAACTCGCGGAGCTCCTGAGTTCGCTTTTCATTTCGTTCTTGTCTCAGAAAAAATAAAATTGATATAATTTGTCAGACTACGCAGATACTTTAGTTTTGTCTTATTTGTTTCAACAGTTTTCCTCCCAATGCCTTTGTTCCAGGCAGCTGTGTGATAATTGCGACTAGTTTCATCAATATCTCCGATGTGGATAACCTCGCACTCCACCACTGCCTCCTGGCACGTCAGTCAAATACTTCACGGGAAGGCAATGCACAAAGAAAGGTTAAGGAACGCACTCTGCTCTGCTTCTATCCCGGAACGCTAAATTTGTTGTTTGTACGGCAGAACAAAAACACAGATGTCTATTTGCATTAAAAGTTTGCCTCGTTGCTTCTTGTCAAAAATAGAAAATATTTTAACATAATGGAATTTCTGTTACATGTCGGTGAAAAAAAATAACATTTTAAATTTCTTATATTCTTTTCGTGCATCATGATAACATAAGAAATCAATGAGTTAATATTATCATTGGATAATAAGGAGAAAAACAAGTTTGCAGAGAAAAGGTCCCTTGAAAGGTTTAACAACGTAACATAAAGTAAGGAGCCTGCAAAAGGTCAGTCAGTCCACACAAGGCAGCTCTTGAGCACTTAATAAAGCTTACCACCTGCAATATTCATCCATGAACTCATCTGACATCTTAAAGAAATCTAATGACTATGGACTTTGCTGCACGACACTATCTGTACACAGTTCCTTACAACTTCCTTTATTTTCTTATGCTCTCATGCTCTTATATCAGAATTGTGCACCAGCTTTAAGACCATATTCGTAAACACCCTTGCCAGCGTCCTGACTACTTCCAGACGTCTCCACCTGAAGTGCCACGGATCTTTAAGGGTGTTTTCATGGTTGTAGTGGCAGATTAACTAGCTTCCTACATTATTAACAAGAGAAGCTCTCTGGAGAACCTGACCTATCATCTCTGAACACTGACTTTACTACACCAAGTGTAGTGTGGATCTCCCCACCTTCACAGTCTGGGTGTCACTGTGTATTCGCTCATTCTTTCCTTACACTTGTGCTTGAATGGGGCGGGTGATTGCTGCTGCTCAGTCTGTAGGGATGTGCTTCACTCCCTCTCTCCAAATGCACGAACATCTGTCAGGCAAATTGTGCCTACCTCTCATTCTGAGGTTTCGGAATATCTACTCTAGTTCTCTCTCTCTCTCTCTTTTCTCTCTCTCTCTCTCTCTCTCTCTCTCTCTCTCTCTCTCTCTCTCTCTCTCTCTCTGTGTGTGTGTGACTAAACGTTTCTCTTTCGTAGTTCATTATGCTAGGTTAGATTTCTCTTTGTTTATTGGTTGCTTTCTCTTCAATTTTTCTTCCATCTCTCTCTCATCAGTACCAAAGTAACTCTCCTTTCGTTCATGCATATTTTTTTCCTCGGCCAGAAAATTCCTCCCTTCTTCATCCTTACCGGATTGAAGTTTCCTTACCTTAATTTTTTTTTGGTCAGTTTCAAATTGTGCGATATATATATATTTTTTTCAGTTGTCTACATTATTTCAGAGTTAAGGTTTTGTTTCTGACTCTCTCTCTCTCTCTCTCTCTCTCTCTCTCTCTCTCTCTCTCTCTCTCTCTCTCTCTCTCTCTCTCTCTCTCTCTCTCTCATTTTTAATCGTTTATCTTTAAAAATCTTACTTTTTTATATTTTTGTTCCTCTTATGTTTACTTTTCTCAGTCTTTTACTGTTTTTTTTTCAGATTCGATTGTTTTCTTGTGTTATTTTCCATTTACTTGTTAGCACTTTTGGTTTTAAGGTATTTCAAAATCGTGCTAGATTTTGTCGAGAGAGAGAGAGAAAGAGAGAGAGAGAGAGAGAGAGAGAGAGAGAGAGAGAGAGAGAGAGAGAGAGAGAGAGAGAGAGAGAGAGAGAGAGAAAGTAGTAGTAGTACTAGTAGTAGCAGTAGTAGCAACAGTTGTAGCAGTAGCAATGGCAGTGGTGGTAATGGTTGTAGTAATAGTAGTATTAGTAGTAGTTGTAGTAGTAGTAGTAATAGTAGTAGTAACAGTAGCAGCAGTAGTAGTGGACCATAGCTTTCACCTCTCTTCCCATAATACATAAAGTAAATAAGGTCAAGAAAATTAAAATTGAATTTGTATGCATGGGAGATGGCTTCCATACACACACACACACACACACACACACACACACACACACACACACACACACACACACACACACACACACACACACACACACACTATTATGCTGCTGTAATATAAATGTCTGTCCCGTGAGAATAATAATGATAGATTTGTCATAATACATTTAATAATATCATCATATTTTCATATCATTATCATATCATATTTTCTGGCTTCCTCTCCCACAACCTTGTTCCTCAGTGGTGCATCACTCACTTACTTCTTCGTTAATAGATGGATCTTTTCTTTTTTTTTTCTTTCTTTTTTTTGGAATTATTTTCATCGAAAAAATAATTCTAAAAAAAGAAATAATCGCTCAGTCCTGATCCTCAGCGGAGAGTCACTTAATGTTTAGGCGTCTTAATTAATCGATGTTAACAGATGGATCTTTTTCTTTGTCTTTTTCTTTTTTGAAATTATTTTCAAGAAAAATAATTCCAAAAAAAGAAAGAATCGCTCAGTCTAGATCCTCAGCGGAGAGTCACTTAATGTTTAGGCGTCTTAATTAATCGATGCTAATAGATGGATCTTTTTCTTTGTCTTTTTCTTTTTTTGAAATAATTTTCATCGAGAAAATAATTCCAAAAAAAGAAAGAATCGCTCAGTCCTGATCCTCAGCAGAGAGTCACTTAATGTTTATGCGTCTTAGTTAATCGATAGAAGATTTTGTTTTCGTTATTTTCTTTGTCGCATTCACGAAGTTTGTCCTCAGTAGGAGTGACTCAGCGGTGAGCGGTGAGCGGCGCGCGAGCCGTGAACAAGGCTCAGCGCACTAGTCTGTTTCCGGGTACGCATCCGCGTTCTGAGGGCCGCCACCTCTCGGGCCCACCTCACTCGCGCGGGGCCTGGGGGTGGCGGCTGCGACTCCAGTACATTCAAATCCACCTCGGGTTTGTAATCAGCAGGGACGCTGCGGTGAGAGTCAATCTTACTGCGGACTGATTTCACATTTATCCTCTTGTAGCGCTTTTTCTTCTCTCCTGACGCTTTTCTGTTTCTTTTCAGCGAGAGCACGTTACGTTTGCGGCTACACGGCAATGTTTTCTTTCTCGAATCCAGTTCCTTCTTTGCCTTCACTCTCGGCGTCATCTTCCTCACCAGTGTTGGCTCTTCAGCGTCCGTCTCCTTTTTAGTCTCATGGTCACCTTCCGTTGCAGTCTCTTCTTCAGCTGGACTCTTTTCCTCACTGTGAGCGTCTTCATAGTCTCCTTCCTGAACCATCTGCGTGTCAATCATTATTCCTGGTTCCTTGACCTTCAGTGAAACACATTCCCTCTCAGCGTCTTCTTTGTCTTCCTGATCTGCCTCGTGTTTCTCTGCAGGGACGCTGTTCACCTCGTAAGCGTCCGTCTCCTCTTTTCCAGTGTCATGCTCATCATAGTCTTCCCAATCTTCAGTATTCTCTTTCTCTGGAGGGACGCTGTTCACCTCATCAGCGTCCGTCTCCTCCTTTCCAATGTCATGCTCATCATAGTCTTCCCATGCTTCTTTCTCTGGAGGGACGCTGTTCACCTCATCAGCGTCCGTCTCCTCCTTTCCAGTGTCATGCTCATCATAGTCTTTCCATGCTTCAGTATTCTCTTTCTCTGGAGGAACGCTGTTCACCTCGTCAACGTCCATCTCCTTTCCAAAGTCATGCTCATTATAGTCTTCCCATGCTTCTTTCCCTGGAGGGACGCTGTTCATCTCGTCAGCGTCAGTCTCCTCCTTTCCAATGTCATACCCATCACAGTCTTCCCAGTCTTCAGTGTTCTCTTTCTCTAGAGGGACACTGTTCACCTCTTCAGTGTCCGTCTCCTGCTTTCCAGTGTCATGCTCATCACAATCTTCCCAATCATTAGTACACTCTTTCTCTGGAGAGACACTGTTCACCTCTTCAGTGTCCGTCTCCTGCTTTCCAGTGTCATGCTCATCACAGTCTTCCCAATCATTAGTACACTCTTTCTCTGGAGAGACACTGTTCACCTCTTCAGTGTCCGTGTCCTGCTTTCCAGTGTCATGCTCATCATAGTCTTCCCAATCATCAGTACACTCTTTCTCTGGAGGGACGCTGCTCAATTCTTCAGCGTCCATCTCCTTCTTTCCAGTCTCCTGCTCATTATAGTCTTCCCAAGCTTCAGTTTCCTTTCCTTGACGTGGACTCTCTCTCCTTTAGGATCTTCATCGTCTCCTTCCTGAACCAGCTGCATGTCACTCATTGTTCCTGGTTCCTTTTCCTTCTTTGTAATATCTCCTCTATCAGCGTCTTTCTCTTCTTCGTCTGTGTTCTTCTCTGCAGGGATGCCTTCCACATCACCAGTGTCCGTCTCCACTTTTTCTGTCTCATCTTCACCATAGTCTTCCCAAGCTGGGGCTTCCTCTTCTTCACCTGTATTCTTTTCATGACTTTTAAATTCATCCTCCTCTCCTTCCTGAACTAACTGTACTTCACTCATTATTCCTTGGTCGTCTTCCTTCTTAGCGGGAGGTAACTGCACTCCAGCACTTTTTTCGTTAGTCGGGAGGGAAGAAGGGGTAGTGAGGAGAAGGCAAGGGGCAAATTAGTTAAATCTAGAAAGGAAGCTAGCTTAGGGATGGTGAGAAATAGCTTAAGTGTTTACTACACAAATTGTAGAAGTATTCTGAATAAAATAGACTTGCTTAGAGGAATAGCGAGTGTAGAGAAATTTGATATCATTGCTTTAACTGAAACTTGGTTAGATATGTCAGGAAAAGTATTTAATCCAGAGGTTAAGATAGATGGGTATACAATGTTCTATAAAGATAGAGAAAACAGGAGAGGAGGAGGTGTCGCGTTATACGTTAGGGACACATTACAGTGCTGTATGAACAATAGAATTAAAACAGATAACAAAGCAGAGTCGATATGGGTAGATATTAAGGAAGGATCGCAGTCAGTAGTACTAGGGGTAGTTTACAGACCACCGACCAGTACAGAGGAAATTAACACCTCACTGTGGCAGGAATTAAATAGAGCAGGCAGGTACAGTCAGGTATGTGTGGTAGGAGATTTTAATTTTAGGAATATCGACTGGAGTCTGATTGTGGGTAACAAGGAAACAGAGGAATTCCTTAAGGTAATTCAGGATAATTTTTTAAAACAGGTAGTCGTAGAACCCACAAGGGGGAATAATATTCTAGATTTAATTCTTACTAACAGGGAGGAAGCAGTCACGCAGGTAGAGGTTGGAGGACAGCTAGGTAACAGTGACCATAGGGAAATTAGGTACAATCTAGAATGGGAAGAAACTGTTAGAAATAAAAACACTAGTAAAATACCTGACTTTAGGAGAGCAGATTTTGAAGAATTAAAAAGGTACCTCCAAGGAGTGGACTGGCAAAGGATGTAGGGTGAGGTCAGGTCAGGGACGGAGTTCAGAGAGATAAGGCAGGATGAGGGAGGTGAGGTGAGGCTCCAGAAGGGAGGAGGAAAGAGGAAGGGGGGAGATAGGTGTGAGTATGTTGGAATGTCAGGTCATGCTGAAATGAGAGAGGTAAGGTCGAGGCGAGTTGATGAGGGAGGGGAGAGGATGGTAGGGAACGAGATGAGGGGATTAGGTGAAGTAAATGTAGATGAATTGTATAAATATTTCGTAGATAAAGTTCATACAGGTCAGTTAGTAAATATCCCGTATAAAACAATAAGATCACAAAAAAAATTACCCTAAATGGATGACTGCTAGGTTAAAGCATTATATAGGGCGTAAGAGAAGTATATATAAGAGATTAAGGGCAGGTGAGGAAGTTTTAAGGACACAGTATAATGAATTAGTTAGAACAGTCAGGAAGTTAACGAGGAAAGCTAAGGACAATTATGAATTAAAGGTAGCCAGCCAGGCGAAGACGGACCCCAAGGGATTTTATCAGGTATACAGGACGAAAAATAAGGATACTGTAGGTCCATTAAAGGCAGCAGATGGGGAGCTGGTTAGTTCTGGGGAGGAGATTAGTAAACTTCTGAATGATTATTTTTTAACTGTCTTCACTCAGGAAAACATGCATGATATGCCAGATAGTGAACAGGTGTTTAGAGCAGATGAGTATGAGAAGCTGACGGATATTTCCATAACTAGGGAGATAGTGGAGCAGGAGATAGATAGGCTAAAAAAGTTCAAGTCACCAGGACCTGATGAAATATATCCCAGAGTACTGAAGGAATGTAAAAAGATTATTAGTGAGCCGTTAGTTTCTGTCTTTAGGAAATCACTGGAGTCGGGTGAGGTACCAGTAATGTGGAGGCAGGCTAATGTAGTACCCATCTTTAAGAAAGGGGATAAAACTTTAGCGTCTAATTATAGACCTGTCAGCTTAACTTCAGTTGTAGGTAAAAGGTTAGAGTCAATAATAGCCAGGAACATTAGGGAACATTTAGACAAACATAACTTGATAAATCAGTCACAGCATGGCTTCACGAAGGGGAAGTCTTGCCTGACAAACTTGTTAAGTTTTTACAGTAAGGTGTACGAGGCAGTAGATAATGGTGATAGTTATGATATCTTATATCTGGACTTTAGTAAAGCATTCGACAAGGTGCCCCATCAAAGGCTCCTGAGAAAGGTTAGGGCGCACGGGATAGATGGGAAGGTGTTAGGTTGGATAGGGTCATGGCTTGGTAACAGGCGACAGAGAGTGCTAATAAACGGCTCGAAATCCGAGTGGGGTCATGTCATTAGTGGGGTGCCACAGGGATCAGTATTAGGGCCATTATTATTTCTAATATATATCAATGACTTGGATAGTGGAATTAGTAGCGATGTTAGTAAATCTGCGGATGACACAAAGATAGGTAGATTAATTAGGTCAGAAGCGGATGCCATCGCCTTGCAGACAGACTTAGATAGAATGAATGAATGGACGGATAGATGGCAAATGCAATTTAATATCAATAAATGCAAAGTGCTTAGCGTAGGTAGAGGAAACCCACACAATAGGTACACATTAAACACCCAAACTCTGGTAGGTACAGGGTACGAGAAAGATTTAGGAGTTATAGTTAGCTCTGAACTCCGTCAAGGGAAACAATGCATAGAAGCCAGAAACAAGGCAAATAGGGTACTAGGATTCATTTTTAGGAGTGTTAAAAGTAGAAGGCCGGAAGTAATATTAAAGTTATACTTGGCGCTGGTCAAACCTCAACTAGACTACGCTGTGCAGTTCTGGTCCCCACATTACAGGAAAGATATAGGTCTATTAGAATCAGTACAGAGGAGAATGACTAAAAGGATACAGGGGATGAGGAGTATTCCTTACGAAGCGAGATTGAAGCGGTTAAATTTACATTCTCTAGAGAGACGTAGGTTAAGAGGGGATCTGATAGAAGTCTTTAAGTGGTATAAGGGTTATAACAAGGGAGATGTAAGCAAAATTCTTAGGATCAGCAACCAAGGTAGAACAAGAAATAACGGGTTCAAGCTTGAAAAATTTAGGTTTAGGAAGGAGATAGGAAAAAATTGGTTCTCAAATAGAGTGGTAGATGAGTGGAACGGACTCAGTAATCATGTAGTTAGTGCTAGGACGCTAGAGAGCTTTAAGAGAAGATTAGACAAGTTTATGGATGGGGATAACAGATGGAAATAGGTAGGAGTGTTTCATAAAGGGACTGCCACGTGTAAGCCTGGTCGCTTCTTGCAGCTTCCCTTATTTCTTATGTTCTTATGTTCCCATCTTGTTTTTCAGTATTGTCTTTCTCCTCCTTATCTCTGTCCCCTGTTTCCACATCGACAGTGTTCGTCTCCTCCTTTTCATCTTTTCCCTCCCAAGTCGCAGTCTCCTTTCCTTCGACAGCATTTTTCTTCTCGCTTTCAACGACTCGCTCGTCTTTTCCCTGAACCTGAACCATCTGTACTTTCTTGTCTAATTCTTTACGGTTCTTGGACGGCCGAGCTTCGCGAGGGACGGAACAAGATGCAGTGCTTTGCTGTTCGTTACGATTCATTGACGGCTGCAATTCGCGAAGGGCGGGACGAGATGCGGTGGCGTGCTGTTCCCGTGCAGCAGGAGCCTCTTTGTGGAATGGAGAGCAGCGACTTATCTTCAAGTTGTTGGTTTGAACTGCAAGCATCGGGATTACTGGCGGCAACTTCACGACCTCTGGATTTGTTAAGATTTGGGTGGGCTCTTCTTTTTTCTCCTTAAAGCTGGTTAACAAAGAGGTCATGTAGTCGATCTTTTCCTTCTTTTGATAATGTTCGCGTTTATTGCACTCTCCTTTCTGTTGTGTCTTTTTCTGAGCAACGCGCTTCTCCTCGCCTCCTGAAGCCGTCTTCTCCTTCGTAATGATTCGAAATCCTGATTCTGTGACAAAGAGGATGAATTGCTCCGCTTCTCTGTCCCGCATCTCGTCCAGGAAGGTTGGCAGGCGGGCGAAGAGGACTAGCTTCTTTCCTCGCCGCTGCGTGACTGACACCTTCACCGCCGCTTTGCCTGGCTTCCAGTACTCCTGGAACACCATGCCGTTCATGTACATGGCCGTCTCCAGCGACGTGTACTTCTGGAGACTGGCCTCGCTCTTCTGCTTGTTGAATTTAAACTTGGCCACCTTGTCGCAGCTCGGTGTGCGTGACCAGCAGCAGCAGCACCAGCGAGGCGCTGGGGCGTCGAGGTGATGCAGGGACACCTTCACCTTGCGTGGGGGGCCGCGGAGAATGTCGCCATTCTCCACGACACACACGCCACGGATGTATTTCTCAAAGTTCCGTTGACCGTTCATGTTTAATCCTGTAGTCTAATGTTTTGGCTGAAGGTACCCCCCAGGCAGTACTTGGCCTGAGGTGGCAGTTTGCCTGAAGTGCTTTTCACCAACTCCAAGCTGTGACGGCTCTCGGCAGTGTTGCCTCCTTACAGAGCACGGTCTTCAGGGTTCACAGGCAGGGAACCACGTGCAGTGCAATCAGTGTCTTAGGGCGCAGGAGGTAATCCCTCGCTGGCAACTCAGTTACCGGCTACGACCAATAAGAAACTTGCGTGCCATTGCATCAGCCATTCACAACTATTTACTATTATTATTATTATTATTATTATTATTATTATTATTATTATTATTATTATTATTATTATTATTATTATTGTTATTATTATTATTACTACTACTACTACTACTATTACTACTAATACTACTACTACTACTGCTACTACTACTACTACTTCTACAACTACTACTACTACTCATAATAATAATAACAATAATAATAATAATAATAATAATAATAACAAATATTATTATTATCATTATCATTATTATTATTATTATTATTATTATTATTATTATTATTATTATTATTATTATTATTATCATTCTTAGGCATTCGTAAAGATGAAAACTTAAATTCTGGTTACCATTCAGAAACAGAGAGGTGAGGTTTGCCCAGAGTGTGTGGTGTGTTGTGCAGCATTCGTCACCAGCTTTCTATTGAAGCACTAATGACCACACATTATACTGTGTGTGATCCCCACCTCACGTGTTGTGTGTCTGTGGCTGTACGTGTCGTCTTTGTTAAACAAACTGTGGTACAAAATAACATTATAAGATGTGTATGATTCTACAAGCACTGTATTAAAAGCTAATAAATTACTCAAATTTAAGAACATAATATAAGAAAATTGAGGAACCTGCAAGAAGCCATCAGGCCTACACGTGGCAGGGACATAGGCTAACACAAACTCTTTCCAGGTATCCATACAGTAAGCGATACACACACACACACACACACACACACACACACAAAGCTGACACGAGCCCAATACACGCACTCATACACTCCACTATACATATCTACACACACACACACACACACACACACAAAGCTGACACGAGCCCAATACACGCACTCATACACTCCACTATACATATCTACACACACACACACACACACACACACACACACACACAAACACACACACACACACACACACACACACACACACACACACACACACACACACACACACACACACACACACACACACACACACACACACACACGTATAAGTAGGTGCAGTAGACAAGGAATTTATCACAAGCATACCTTTTACTCAGCTGTGCGCAAATTGTGTGCTTTATTTGTCTTTTGCGTGCAGCTGAGGGTAATATTGTGCCGTGACTGTAAATGTTGTCATTAATTCGGGGTACATTGTGTGTGCTGCAGATAGATAGATAGATAGATAGATAGATAGATAGAGAGAGAGAGAGAGAGAGAGAGAGAGAGAGAGAGAGAGAGAGAGAGAGAGAGAGAGAGAGAGAGAGAGAGAGAGAGAGAGAGAGACTAAATCGACACTTTTTTCTCTTCATTCCAACGCTCATCACTCCCTCTCTCCCTCTCTCCCTAGCGCCTTTGACAATTAATTATGAAAGAAAGAGTTATATAAATATGTGAAATTTTCTCTAACTTTAAGAATTAAAATATATGAATAAAAGTATTAGATTTCTATATTAAACATACAAAATGGTTATTAGACCCTAATTAATCGTTATATATAAACTACGTGCTAAATATATATATTAAACGAAATGCCATATTTCAAATACATAGGGAGCGAGTTGCATCTGAATGTAATATAACAATGTTATGAATAAATTTGTAATATTTTAATCTCATTTAAAATTCATTTCTTCCATGTTTTTTTTTTTTTTTTCTAGAACATCTTTTCGTAGTGAGCACTCTTGTACACACTGGCCATGACACGTACTCCTTCAAGCACCCAACTGTTTCAAAATACCCTTTGAAAAATATATGCCCCCAGGTTGACTAACACACTCTCTCACGTGTACGGTAACCTTTAACTGGAATGACTTTACTGCAGTATGCTTTCCCCCTCATAGTAGTGACTCAACCTGTGCAGAATAGTGAAGTCAGTCAGGCCAGCACCAAAATGAAAGTTTGTTGCCATTGATAATCTTTCGTATGTCTTCCTCTTCCTTCTTTTCTTCAAGATTTTTCCACTTTTCTCGCCACTCTTGTCCTTAGCTTCTTTACCTTATTTGCTTCTAACTTTGTTTCTTTTTTTTTCTTTTTCCTTCTTTACTCTCATCTTCATGATTTCCTTATTAATATTTTTCCTTATTTTTTTATATATTTTTAATCGTCTTCTTTCTTATTCACCTCTCACTCCTAGTCTTCCTCCTCTTTTCATTCTACAAACTATTCTTTTCCTACTCTTCCATCTCCTACCCCCTACCCTCCTCTTCCTCCTGCTCCTTTAGTAGGGTCAGCGAGACTTGCACGCCTCTTTCACGATGCGGTGAATGACTACATATGAAAAAGCGCGAGTCGACAGAAACATCCAGTGACAGCGTAGTAATTAATGGTGAAAGTGCCCCATCTGTTCCCAAGACTCTGAAGTTTTGTTATATTACTGTGCGCACTTTGAAAAATAAATTTCAGGATTTGGAAGAGATCGTGTACATGGAGGAACACGATGTCACAGGTGTGAGGGAATCCTGCATTAATACATCAAACAAAGATTTTTTTTAGCTGACATTGCATTTCCAGGACACACTCTGTTCAGCTGCGAAAGACAGTGCAGATCTATTCTCCCTATCCAAACGCAGGCTAAGAGGGGATCTGATATTGCTTTACAAGTAAAATTTTATGGGTTTCACAAAAATCAGACCTGAACTCTTTCTAACCCTTAACCAGTCTAATATTACAATAAACAATGGCTTCAAAATAATAAGTAAGTGATTTCAAACATTTTTTTTTTTTTATGTAGGAAGGACACTGGCCAAGGGCAACAAAAATCCAAAAAAATAGAAAATACCCACTGAAATGCCAGTCCCATAAAAGGGTCGAAGCAGTGGTCAAAAATTGATGAATAAGTGTCTTGAAACCTCCCTCTTGAAGGAATTCAAGTCATAGGAAGGTGGAAATACAGAAGCATGCAGGGAGTTCCAGAGTTTACCAGAAAAAGGGATGAATGATTGAGAGTACTGGTTAACTCTTGCGTTAGAGAGGTGGACAGAATAGGGGTGAGAGAAAGAAGAAAGTCTTGTGTAGCGAGGCCGCGGGAGGAGGGGAGGTATGCAGTTAGCAAGATCAGAAGAGCAGTTAGCATGAAAATAGCGGTAGAAGACAGCTAGAGATGCAACATTGCGGCCGTGAGAGAGAGGCTGAAGAAAGTCAGTTAGAGAGAGAAGTTGATGAGACGAAAAGCTTTTGATTCCACCCTGTCTGGAAGAGCAGTATGAGTGGAATCCCCCCCCACAGACATGTGAAGCATACTCCATACATGGACGGATAAGGCCCTTGTACAGAGTTAGCAGCTGGGGGGGGTGAGAAAAACTGGCGGAGACATCTCAGGACACCTAACTTCATAGAAGCTGTTTTAGCTAGAGATGAGATGTGAAATTTCCAGTTGAGATTATAAGTAAAGGACAGACCGAGGATGTTCAGTGTAGAAGAGGGGGACAGTTGAGTGTCATTGAAGAAGAGAGGATAGTTGTCTGGAAGGTTGTGTCGAGTTGATAGATGGAGGAACTGAGTTTTTGAGGCATTGAACAATACCAAGTTTGCTCTGCCTCAATCAGAAATTTTAGAAAGATCAGAAGGCAAGCGTTCTGCGGCTTCCCTGCGTGAAATTTTTACCTCCTGAAGTGTTGAACGTCTATGAAAAAACGTGGAAAAGTGCAGGGTGGTATCATCAGCGTAGGAGTGGATAGGAAATAAAGTTTGGTTGAGAAGATCATTAATGAATAATAAGAAGAGAGTGGGTGACAGGACAGAACCCTGAGGAACACCACTGTTAATAGATTTAGGAGAAGAACAGTGACCGTCTACCACAGCAGCAATAGAACGGTCAGAAAGGAAACTTGAGATGAAGTTACAGAGAGAAGGAGAGAAGCCGTAGGAGGGTAGTTTGGAAATCAAAGCCTTGTGCCGGACTCTATCAAAAGCTTTTGATATGTCCAAGGCAGCAACAAAAGTTTCACCAAAATCTCTAAAAGAGGATGACCAAGACTCAGTAAGGAAAGCCAGAAGATCAACAGTAGAGCGGCCTTGACGGAACCCATGCTGGCGATCAGATAGAAGGTTGTGAAGTGATAGATGTTTAAGGATCTTCCTGTTGAGGATAGATTAAAAAACTTTAGATAGGCAGGAAATTTAAGCAATAGGACGGTAGTTTGAGGGATTAGAACGGTCACCCTTTTTAGGAACAGGTTGAATGTAGGCAAACTTCCAGCAAGAAGGAAAGGTAGATGTTGACAGACAGAGCTGAAAGAGTTTGACTAGGCAAGGTGCAAGCACGGAGGCACAGTTTCGGAGAACAATAGGAGAGACCCCATCAGGTCCATAAGCCTTCCGAGGGTTTCGGCCAGCGAGGGCATGGAAAACATCGTTGCGAAGAATTTTAATACGTGGCATGAAGTAGTCAGAGGGTGGAGGAGAGGGAGGAACAAGCCCAGAATCATCCAAGGTAAAGTTTTAAGCAAAGGTTTGAGCAAAGAGTTCAGCTTTAAAAATAGATGTGATAGCAGTGGTGCCATCTGGTTGAAACAGAGGAGGGAAAGAAGAAGAAGCAAAGTTATTGTAGATATTTTTGGCTAGATGCCAGAAGTCACGAGGGGAGTTAGATCTTGAAAGGTTTTGACACTTTCTGTCAATGAAGGAGTTTTGGGCTAGTTGGAGAACAGACTTGGCATGGTTCCGGGCAGAAATATAAAGTTCATGAGATTCTGGTGATGGAAGGCTTAAGTACCTTTTGTGGGCCACCTCTCTATCATGTATAGCACAAGAACAAGCTGTGTTAAACCAAGGTTTAGAAGGTTTAGGACGAGAAAAAGAGTGAGGAATGTACGCATCCATGCCAGACACTATCACCTCTGTTATGCGCTCAGCACACAAAGACGGGTCTCTGACCCGTCTTTGAAACCAAACACTTTTCTTCAATTGTTATAAATATCCGGAATTGTCTTCCACCAAGCGTCATTAACTCAGGTACTGTTGACTCATTTAAAACCCGGCTTGACAAGTGTGTAGACACTAATTCCCGGTTGTCATTGTTCATGTGTGAATAACAAACACGTTCACTCCGCATTACCTGTCACCTGATGGGTGTATATATTTCACTAAGGAAGAGAAGCAATTACTATTTAACAACGATAATATATGAGTCAGAATAGAGAAACATTAGTGATGGCTTGTTCCTCGGCGAATTTCTGCTCACCCCGTCACAGTAAGGATAAAAGGAATGGAGTCCTTGCAGAGCAACTCACCCATCACTATAGTCTACTTAAAATGTGCCCCAGAAAATCATGATTTAAGGTAGAGGAAGTGCCTCATCAGATGTCACAAATAACAGGATTGCCTGTACAGTGTATTTGCTAAAAGTAGTCATCATTTCTTTCTTAGTTTCTTCTCAAATTCCATTTTTTTTTTTTTTGTATAAGACATGGTACCATTTCCTTTTTTCCGGCCAGGCTTGGCTGGAAGAAAGGGGGATTGGAGGGCAGGAGGAGCTTTCTTCTGTGTTATCCTGTCTCTCCCACTAATAGAGTAGAATAGTTACCCAAACAGACTTCTAAGAACCTCATGGTCTGTTGCTATTTGGTCTTCTTTTGTATTCTTTTAGTTCCTCTTTCTGCGCTATCATGTTTTCTCTCCCACTAGTTAGCGTAGATTAGTCACCCAAACAGCCCAGTAAAGAACTCAGAGTATGTTGCTGTTTGGATTTTCTTTCCAGCGTTCCAGGAGGCGGCTAAAGACCCAAGGAATGCCCGCCGCTGTCAAGTTCTATGATCTCACCTGCTGCTGTGTGCACTCCATGACATACTCCCACAAGTCCACAAAAATTACTTAATTATCGCTGTGAGAATGAATGTTCACCCTTTCTGCCTGACTGACCCTGGCAACTGTTCCGGCAACTGACTGACTCTGGCAACAGACCACCAAACTGACTGACTAAGTAAGAGCAACTCCAACTGTACCGACCACCAACCTAACTGATTCTGGGGAGCAGGGGAGGTGTGAGTGTGCTGTACCTCCTACTCTCCCCACTCTGACCCTGACTACAGACCTGACTGATCCTGATCCCTACCCCCCAGTCTGACTCTGACCACCAGCCTGACTGACCCTGGCAACTGATCTTGGGAAAGTGAGTGTGCAGCACTTCCCTGCCACCAACCTGACGGACTCTGGCAACTCCAAAAACAACTAACCTGACAACTTCAGACTGACTCCGGGGAGGAGAGGAGGTGAGTGTGCAGCACCTCCCTACTCCCCAATCTGACTGACCACCAGCCTGACTGGCAACAGACCACCAAACTGATTGACCCATGGGAGGTGAGTGTGCAGCACCTTCCTACCCTTCCCAGTCTCCCAGTTTGACTGACCACCAGCCTGACTCATCCTGGCAACAGTTATAGGGGTAGCAAGGTAGCCGGAGCCTGATTGACTGATGCCTCTCTTGAAAGCGCCAGGCACAAAATAGAGAACACAGTAAGAACACACCTACCTGTGTTCATGAATAAGCCAGGAGTACGTTGGTAGGGTACTGTCTATAGAAATACTGTATATTGTGTTGTGATGTGTGATCCAACAGCGCGCCCGCGGGCCAGTTGATTTAGTGTGGCCCGCGTGCACTCATTGATTAATTTTGTAATATGAAAAAAATAACACTTAAATGACATTCAACTATGGTGAAGTGTGATGACTAATAACGATTAGCTTGTCATGACATTGCTGCTAGAATAACATAATGCCTGCACAGCGAAAGTCCTTCCCCATAGTTGTGATGTAGGGACGTGGGTATATGGTGCACGTCATGAACACGGCCACTTCTTTGTGCCAAGAACGTTTTCATAATGTCTTGTTAGTAGTTTTGCATTCACTCCTCAACCCACCAATCTCAGCTAGTGTACAGTGGATTGGGGTCAGGTTTCAGATGAGACGTCGGGAGCTGTATGGCCTTAGGCCTAGTTGCCTAGCATACACCGTTACAAGTAACTCTCTTCCACTGTCGGTATTCTCACATTGGAATTAAATTCGTGGAATTCGTTTCCGTCTTTTTTTTTGGCCAAGCGAAGCACTGACGAAGTACGTGGCACTTGTATACACAGATCACCACTCCAGTAGCCACTATAACTCAGTGCCCAGTACATAGCGTGTAATATTTGGTAAATTTGGAAGTGGTTTTTACTGCACATTTTGCAACCTTGAATGTACTGCCTTCAGCTCCACCCATCACTCACGCTCACTTAGGCCTTCATGTGAGGTACATCGCATCCCTAAAGTCCATGTGCGCGGCACTTGGTATAAAGCACTGTGCAGGATGTGCTTTATTAAAGTTAACTTTTCGATGCTTATTCTTCAGTTTACTTTGTCATCCATAATCAATATTATCATTATTAGTAACACTTATCATTCCAGTGTGCACCTTTATCTGGTGAACATAAGAGAAGAAACATACAAACCTCGAGACACTTAAGCGGAAAGCATCCTACACAACACAAATAAGGACATCTACATAAAACAATCCGTGGTTCTGTGGGCTGAGTCATTCTCGTGCTGTAGGGTGGACAGGTGTAATGGTGTGTTGTGTTGCTGTTGTTGTTGTTCGTGTGGTGGTGGTGGTGGTGGTGGTGCAGCACAGGGGAGGGTTCCAGGAGGCGGCTAAACACCTAAGGAATGCACGCCGTTGTCAGGCTCTTTGATCTCACCTGCTGGTGTGTGCACGCCATGACATACTCCCACATGTCCACAAAAATTACTTAATTATCGCTGTGAGAATGAATGTTCACGTTCGAATCAGCAGCAGTTTTTCTTATTGAACTTTTGGTGTTGTATGAACACTGGAAGGGAAATCATGTGTTCAAATATATATCTTTTTAGCGCGAGTCTAGTGGATAGAGTGACAGTCTTGGGAACCCAGGGTGTGGTCCAATCCCATACAAAATATTATAAATAAATAATGTGATAAAAAAGTCATTCACATTATAACTCTTTGATACATATTAGCGTGGACGTAAGATGGGGAAACAGACCAACTTTACAAACTTAAAGATTGGCGTGAGGGAAGTGAGGGGCGGGTAGTTCGAACCCCCCTCTCTCAGGACTTACAAAAAAACTTCAGAGAGCATCCCTCCATCACCATGTGTGCCTCAGACACACAGGTACGGTGATGGAGCTGCCCACGGGGAGGAGGGGAGGTGAGTGCACAGCACCTCCCTACCCTCCCCAGGGGAGGAAAGCACCGCTTCACCAACCCCGGGAGATCAAGAGAGGTGAGTGCACATCACTTCTCCTCTCTCCCCTGGCAAGTCTGCGGACTACCGGACAAAAAAGGAATAAAAAAAAACGAACTTATAATTTACACCACGTGTGCCTCAAACACACAGGTACGGTGATGGAGCTACCATCACCGTACCCTGGGGAGGGTAGGAGGGCAGGTGAGTGCACATCACCTCTTTACCACCCACGGGGGAGCATCACCATGTGTACCTGAAACACACAGGTATGGTAATGGAGCTGCCCCAGGGAAAAGGGGAGGTGAGTGCGCATCACCTCCCTACCCTCCCCAGGGAAGGAAGGGAGGTGAGTGCACAGCACCTCCTTACCATCCCCGGGAGAGCAAGGGAGGTGAGCGCACAGCACTTCCCTTCTCTCCCCACCTAACCCTGACAAGTCTACGGTCTAACAGACAAAAAAAGAATAAAAAAAAATAAATAAGTAAAATAAAGATGAAAAAAACAATAAAAAAAGAAAATAAATAAATAAATAAAAATATATGGCAAGAGATTAAAAAGCTTTAGGACTCACCATCTTACCACCCTCGGGAGAGCAAAGGTGAGTGCGCAGTACATACCTTCTCTCCCCACCTAACCCTGGCAAGTCTACGGACTACCGGGCAAAAAAAAAAAAAAAAAAGGGATACGAACTTACGAAAGACTTCAAAGACCATCCACTCTATCACCACGTGTGCCTGAAGCACACAGGTGAGGAAGGCAGGTGAGTGCACAGCACCACCTAACCACTCCCGGGAGGGCAAGGGAGGTATTAAAAAAAAAACAAAAAAAAAAACGTATTAACAGCAAAATCAATGTCAAATCAAAATGAGTGTAGACTTCCGTTACTGGTTTGTACTCGGTAGTGCCGCCGTGGGTCAGTCTGCGGTGAGTAAAGAAGAATGAGAAATTGCTTTTAATCTGTAATCTAATGACACCATCGTAATCATATTTGCCGCGTTTTTCATGAACCTGCTAAGTGCATGTGTTTCCTCCACACCGATCATCACACCGATTACCGATCATGGGACACACAGTTATGGTGAGAAAACAGTGAAATTTGAGATCTTTATTGCTCTTACGTTTCGAAAGCAAGTCTTCCTCAAAGATACTCTCTGAGGAGGACTCACAGTCGAAACTTAAAAGAAACAAAGATCCCCTGCTTCATCTTGTGTTTCCTCACCACGACAATCCAATCCTTTGTCTGATCTACACAACATAAGTGCGTCATGTTACTCTACCTTTGTCCACGTCTGTCCCATCGTCACCATAATCCGCTGGGTCGTCGTAAGCATGGAACTCATGCAAGGGAGTGATAATAAGTCTGAATGTAATATGAAATATACAGAGTCACGTCCTCTTTTTGCTCAGACGCATCGTAGGGGCAGCAGGACACGCCTGAGAGGAGGGTCGGGAACTGCATGGGAATGGTGACATGGGAGTACTGACGGTCTCTTCCTTGTGTCACTGGTGCATCAAAAATTAAAAGCTAGAGGAAAATCATAATCTGATGAAATAACATATGTAAATAGACAGATAGATAATATTCAGTAATGTGATAGCACAGATAAATAAATCAATAGAAAACAGTCAAAAGAATGAGAAAAACAAATATATTGTAATCATAAATCATCATCATAGATAAATAAAGTATATTGTAATCATTGTGTTTCTCATGGTCAGTAAACAGAAGTCGTCTGATCTGCTTAGAATGTTTGGGTCATTACTGTGCCCTGTAAGAAGGCTCTGCAGGTCACTGGTTTTTGTTTCGTGTTCTTGAAGATTTCTCTGCCTGGTCAGTTTGATGTACTTCTTCATTACTAAATACAGCAATGTTTGGCTGAAAGTAAACTATTAGTAATCTGTCATACTAGGTTACTGACTTACACTCCCCTGGAATGGAAGAAGATCCTCGTGCACCTTGCGGCTCCCTTTGGTCTGCTTTGGCTGCTTCTAAGCCTCTGCAAACTTGCGGGCCTGCAGCCTGCCCCGCTGGGCAAACTCGGCCCGGGTGTGGGCCGCCCGTTCCTCCTCCTTGCTGTACACCTTCCTGGTGTCCGAGAATTTTACACCATACATTGTCATTTTTAGATTTTGCTCTGAGGTTTTGTTTTGTTTTTGAAATTTATAATCTTAGAAAAGTACCTGATTTCCAGTATGTGCGATTCCTTGAGAAGTGAGATGACACTTTAGAGGCGTGAAGGATGGGGAAAGAGTGGCGACGGCCGCGAGAAGGGATGAGGGAAGTGATCAGTTGTGATAGGTGATGATGGGTGTTGCTTGGGGCGTGTGAAGTGTTGCTGGTTAGTGTTTGAAAAGTGTGCTTGAAATCCTTTGCTATATAAGGAATTGATTAGGAGGTACGGGTGATGGCTGATGGCGATAGGTGCAGGATCGTCAGAATTATGATGTTTTGCAAATGGGAAGTCTCATAACATGGCGAATATAACGGTGCACCTCCCTTTGCATTTAACAGAACACTTGGTAGAGAAAAAATAATAATGAAGTTTCACTCAAACTACATAGATTTGTATGCTCTAATACCGAATGGAAGGAAAAGTATCTCTGATCCACACATTCTTATTCTTTCCAAATCAAGCGAAATGGTGTAGTGCTTTGATAACACTGAGCAACCGGCGTTCACGTGACATGTGTGGGAGGTTGCACGATTATTAACCCTTTCCTTCCGGCGCTTAAACTATTTTCCCGTTTGCTATGACGGCTAAAAATGGTAAACCTAGAAATTGTCAGAAAACTGTTTGAATACTAATAATTATTTTCTCTTTGTTATTCTGAATACAATGATGTACTTTGTAGCTCGATGTGACCTCTGAAAGTTCAGTTTATGCCTTATCAAGGATTCCTCCTCCTTCTGCTGTGTGATCCGTCTTCCAGAAACAGCCCGGAGAGCGATGACACCGCGCGCACACACACAAACTCTCTCTCTCTCTCTCTCTCTCTCTCTCTCTTATCTTGGAGGGGAAATTGTACACTTCCAATGAGAGAGAGAGAGAGAGAGAGAGAGAGAGAGAGAGAGAGAGAGAGAGAGAGAGAGAGAGAGAGAGAGAGATTTTTCATCCCTTTTCATATCAAGTTTCAGGCAAATAACATTCTCTCTCTCTCTCTCTCTCTCTCTCTCTCTCTCTCTCTCTCTCTCTCTCTCTCTCACACACACACACACACACACACACACACACGCACACTCACACGCACACGCGCACACACGCTTTCATGCGCCAACCTGTTAGTTGATTCTCTCTCTCTCTCTCTCTCTCTCTCTCTCTCTCTCTCTCTCTCTCTCTCTCTCTGACAAGTTACTTTCTACCATTTTATTATAAAATCGAAGATAATGTTGTGTCCTGCTCCATAGTGAGTTATGATCTGAGATCCTTTGCTCTTATCAGGATGTCTCTTCGCACCTATCATGGTGCTTTCCACCCGGCGGGTCGCTGGGGTTGCCAAGTGTCGCCCGGAGAAAGGTAAAATAGCTTAGTTACCGCTAAATTTCCAGAGCTAGTGACAACACTACATGTGGAAACATGCCAGACACTTCCACTCACCATCTGACTCGAGAAACCGCGCTTGGAGCTCAAAATTGAGGCGCGAAAATTCATGATTACGGGTATGATCGCCGTCGCTATGGACGCATTGATGCAATCGTATATATATATATATATATATATATATATATATATATATATATATATATATATATATATATATATATATATATATATATATATATACGATTGCCGGAAGGAAAGGGTTAAGGAACTCGTTAATTAAAAAAAAAAAAAAATGGTGTTCCTGTGCATCCCATGATGATACATTTATTCCTGCCAATTTTCTTGCTACGTAACTCCCTGCCTTTATCACTCTTCATTTCCGCAAGTCTGTAATTTCATTGCTAAAAGAATGATTGAAAAAATACATGTTATGAGCTAAGGATGAAAGAAGTGATGTAAGTATTGGCAGCAAAATCAATGTGAAAGAAAAGCAGAGTGTAAACTTCCGTTACTAGTTTGTAGTCTGTAGTAAGTATGCCTGTCACTTGCTTCCGCCTTTGGTCAGTCAGCGGCGAGAAAAGTAGAATGCGAAATGCTCTTAGAAATCATTCCGTGTTTTGCTTATCTTGCTTTTATTCTGTAATCTAATCACACCATCATAGTCAGAAGTTTTCTTTCGAGTGAACCGCAAACGCAGCAAGGCGTCCGTCACTATCTTGGGCAAATCAAAGTTCATTGCCTTGAGGATGATATTGTGTATGGAGTATATAATCAGTTGAGTAATTGCATCGTAATTTAGTAAGATGATGCTTGGATACAATGCTATGTTCTTTCATAGTGGAATAATTTCAGCCCTTATATGATCATTCTTTGCTACAACTTCAGAAAGAAGATACTAAACCTGTTTTTCTTTTCGTGTATTGCATCCAAACACTGAGCAATTGTTCGGCATGTTTAGTTGTTTACAGCACTGTGGAGGGTTTGATGAACACTCCAGCTAGCCCAGTGTCCACAAGCGATATGTAAACAACAGGAAACTCCAGGCGTCAGGCCAAAGTACCCGAATTTCCCGCCAAAAGTCAGCTGTCAGTGAGCACTGAGCTCACTGACAGCTGACAGCATCCACGCCACACTTCCTGCGCCTGGTGGCGCAGGAAGTGTGGCGTGGATGACACCCCTCCTCCCCCGCTCGGCTGGCTGACCAGTGTAGATGGACCTTGGGTCCAACCAAGAATACAAAAAAAAAAAAAAAAAAAATAAATAATAATAATAATAATAGTAAAAAGGCATAAAAGAAAGCACCCGGTACGCCATTCCCCCCACAAAAGGTATAGATTCCACAAAGTCGGCAGCTTATTTATGGAGATGCCTTGATACTCATCGTAGTTTGGTGAAGGAGGTAAAACTGAGATAACTGAGATTCATTTTACATCTCGCATGATCTTAGTGACAGGTAGAGTGTAAATGGAACAAATTATTCAGTATCTCGGGAATATCACATGAATGTAATAACGGTAATGATTGATTAACAGGATTGTACTAGACACAGCGGCGATGAAATCTTTCCTCATATTCTAAGACTCATTGTACCCTCATCAGGAATACCTTCAAAACCGCGGAGTACGCTAGTCGCTTTTCCGTGAGTGTTTTGCCCATTAATGATATAGACCACTCCCTGAGCTGTCACTAGAATCTTGAAAAACTTTTTAGAAAATTTTTCGAAATTCTTTAAAAAACACAAAAATTACCCCTAAAGCAAGTCAGAAAAAGAGATAAGACCCTAAAGCATTTGAGAATCCAGCGCCTTGTAGCGGGGGAGTACACGAGAAATAGTGACTGTTCCTCGAGACCCCCGCCTTTAAAAAGATATCACAGAACTCGGGGTGAGGGAGTCTTACTATTTGCAGGGAACGAGGCAAGGTAAATACATAACACGTGGTAGTGATTGTCCCCCGGGCCTGGGTGTTGCCGCGAACGTTGCTGCTCCTTTACTTAACAATGCTTTCATGTTAATGGAGAAGGAATCGGATCCGCGCTTACGTTTTCCTCGAGCCTGTTGTTCATTTCATATTATAATTCCTCGGCTGGAAAGAATACCGAGAGAGAGAGAGAGAGAGAGAGAGAGAGAGAGAGAGAGAGAGAGAGAGAGAGAGAGAGAACCTGGAAGGGGGAATGGGAAGCGAGGATGGAGACCAAGGGAAAGAAATGAGAGGAAAGGGAAGATGAGAAGACAGTGAGGAAGGGAAGAAGACAAAAGTGAGAAAGGGAGAGTGAGAGAGAAATAGAGGAAAGATATAAGATGATGGAGCGTAAAGTAAAAGAAAGGAAAGGAGAGGAAAGGTGAGGAGACAGTGATAAAGAGAGAGAGAGAGAGAGAGAGAGAGAGAGAGAGAGAGAGAGAGAGAGAGAGAGAGAGAGAGAGAGAGAGAGAGAGAGAAACAGAGACAGAGAGAGAAATAAGAAAAATACGAGAAGGAGGAGAGGAAAATATGAGGAGCCAAGAGAAAGCTAGGAGGAGGTAATAGGGAAGTGGAAAGGGAAGAAGGGAAGAAAAGAGAAAATGAATATAAAGGGAAGAGCGGAACCATAAAAAAAAAAAAAGAAAGGAATGGGCGAAGGATAATGGTAGGAAAGGAAACTTGATAGATTAACTAATTCATTGTTTAGTTAATTTTAATACACCGTAACAAAGTGAAAGAAGAGAAAAGGAAGAACGAGAAAACAGAAGAGAGAGAGAGAAGAGGAAGAAAGCAGAGAAAAGAGAGGAAAGAACTAGTGTTAAAGAAAAAAATCCATTCCGCTGTTGGTGTGAAAGGGATCGTAAAGACAGCTGGCCTTCTAGAAAACAATATCCGCAGCCTTATGAGCGGGGAGGACGTGTCGCTGCCCAGCCTGTCGTGCCGAGGGGTGCCCTGGCTCTCCGCCTCCCGCCTCGCACTACTTCCTTCATGCCCACGTTTAGGCTTTCAATCCCAAACTGAAAACATGATGGCTGATTTTTTATTGTTGCCCAGTGAATAAGGAAACGTGATTAATAATTTACTGTATTCCAGAACCTGTGAGGCGCTGTTCTTTACAAAATATCTAAACAGACAGTTGGATCCTTATGATATTTTGACAGTGCATTCCCAAATGTGTTTAACTGAGGAGTTTACTCTTGGCAGTGAAGACGAAGCTGGCAAGAGCAGAGAAGGCATTCTGACAGGGAAGGTTTTATATGACGTAGCAATGACGTAAATGAGATACGCGGTCGGAGAAAGGAAAGGAGGGAAGGGAGGGGAAGACGGGAGTGCAGTGAGGGAGGGGAGGGAAGGGAGGGGAAGACGGGAGTGGAGTGATACACGGTACAACTGCGACACGTAAAAACTTCCCCTCCGAATGTCTTCCCTGTTCTTGCCTCCTCCGCCTTCAAAGCCAAGAGCAAACTCAAATGAGTTCATAAATTCCATTGGCCTTTTAGGTAAACTTTATCTGTTCGTTTTTCCTGCTTGTTACGACTTGAGCGATTTCAAGACAAGTATCAAGTCAACTCCGTAAATAAATTGACGATTTTTAGTTTGGAGGGAGAGGGAGACGGAAAGTTGACCGGGCATTTCCTACTATTGGCTGTGCCATTGTCCAGGTTCCTTGACACGTGAAAAAAAAAAAAAATAAAAAAAAAAAAATAAAAAAAAATAAAAAATATATATATATATATATATATATATATATATATATATATATATATATATATATATATATATATATATATATATATATATATATATATAATAATGATGACAATAATCATCAAGTAAAGCAAACAACGTACACACACCTATAACAGTCAAGGCAAGATCGCAGGTACAAGCACAAGAACAAGACGTCAAATCGTATGAATAAAGGTCCATCGGGGCAAAAAGCTCGCCAATCCCCTAGTTGTGGATGCATTGAGGCTGTAGCGGGACACAAGTCACCGCTCCTAGCACTCCGTTTTCTATTATATTATCACCCTTCCGTTTTCACTCTCTACTGCACAGACTTTTGTCTTTCATCTCTTCTTTCCTCACTTTATATATTCTCTTACTCGTACACATTCTGTGCACGCTCTTTGACACATGTGTTACACATCTTCTCAATACATTTTATTACTCCTTTCTTCACACAGACATACACACACACATACACTCTCTTTTTCTATAATTTTGTGTGTGTCGTTTGTTATGTTAAGTAATTTTTGTATATATTGTTCATGTTTTTGCTGAATAAACAGAGAATACCCAGGCTAAGTTTCCTTTGCCAGAACTACACTGTTATGACACTGGAAATTGTTACCCTTCAAGGACTAAATACTGCTATGACTAAGAGTCATAGTTGGGAGCCTACACTTCTCGCTTGAGCAACTTCCGGGCGGCCAAGTAGCACCTCACCTTCGCTACAATTGGTGACCCCGTTGTTCCGGAGTGAGCAGCCAAGTCCACCCTTCTGCTTATCCTCCAACCACCTGGCTAAGGCGACGCGGTCGGCTACGGGCGAATCTTCCGGCAGCTGCCCCTTCACCGGTGTCGCCGCCTCCAGCAGCAGACCCCGGCCCCCGCCGCCTCACCGACGCTGCCTGGCCGCCACCCCGCCGGCCGCCGCCCCCAGCCGCCCGTACGCCGCCCCCAGCCACCCGTATGCCGCCCCCAGCCGCCTGTACGCCGCCCCCCGCCGCCCGGCTGCCCTCACGGCGCCCCCCCCCCCCTGCGGCACTCTCCAGCTGGCCCTCGCCACTGGCCAGCAGTCTCTCCCAGTCGCGGACGCTCCTCCACGTAACTTCTGCCGGCCCTCCAGTTTCCTGCTGTTACCTGGAGCCCTCCCACTGGCCTCGTCCCGTCTCCATCTACAGCTCTTCATTGGGGATTACCTACGGTCCATCGCCTAGGATTAACACTGTCATCCGTGGATTACTTATAGTGCAGTGCCAAGGATAACGTACAGTTCGTTCAGTGGTGAGTGAAGTGACATTGCCCCAATTCGGCATCTCTCACCGCTGTGGCACCCGGTCACACCGGCGCCTCACGCCTTCACTCCTCACCGCTGTGGCTCCCGGACTTTCCGGCGCCTGTAGTGTACTTTACACAGTCACGTGGTGGTCCACTCAGCACAATGCCTGATGACGTCGACTCCGTAGCCTTCAGTGCTCCTCCGTTCATCAGCCAGGACCCTTCCACGTGGTTCTCCATCCTGGAATGTAACTTCAAGGCTTCCAAGATAACAGTAAGTCTAACCAAGTTCGTGAAGGCCTCTACAGTACTACCAGCTGACGTTCTTTCACAAGTTGCTGATGTCGTCAGTGCTGCCAGCACTTCTGCTTCGCCCTATGAAGACCTCAAAGCTGCTGTTCTGCAACGCCTACAATCTACAGTGTCGAGGCGCCTCCAGGAGCTTCTGTCAAAAGAAGAACTTGGTGGTGAAAAGCCCACAGACCTTCCTCGCCGCATGAAGAAGCTGCTTGGCGACAAGTACACCTCCTTCGACAAGGAACTCTTCTTACAGCTGTTCTACCAACGCCTGCCTCCTGACACTCAACGCTGCCTCTTCACTGTCAAGAACAAGCTCTCAGTAGACGAGCTTGCCACTCTCACCGATGAATTCATGGCTACCCTTCCACAAGGTCAACCAGCTGCAGTAGCCTCCATCTCAGCAGAAGACGGTACCAAGCAACTTGTTGAGCTCGTCTCACAGCTTAGACTTGAAGTGAGAGATCTTCGGAGAGAGCTCAGAGAACGCTCATGCTCATGTTCGCGTTCTTCCTCCAGACACCACTTCCGGCGCCGCCAGCGTTCAAAGAGTAAGACGCCGGAGACTTCTAGTTTCTGCTACTACCATGAAGAGTTCGGGAAAGACGCAAGAAATTGTAAGGCTCCCTGTACCTTCGCCAAGTCTTTAAACCCCAACAGCGAGTACTAGCGGCGCATAGTGTTCGCGACACCTCGTCTGCGCTACTGAAGTTGTATGACCCTCTCTCCCGGACCAAGTTTCTCATCGACTCTGGTGCAGACGTCAGTATTCTCCCTGCCCCTGGTGTACACCGGACGTTGCCTCCCCTCCACCTTCACGCCGCCAATGGTACGGAGATTCCTGTGTACACGCGACGCACCTTGCAGCTTCACCTGAACCTCCGCCGTACCTTCGAGTGGACGTTCTACGTAGCAGCTGTCACGCAACCAATTCTAGGTGCTGACTTCCTCCGACACTTCGGTCTCCTAGTGGACATCAAGGGTCGGAAGCTGCTCGATCCTCTCACCTCAGTCACAACAAAAGGACAGATCACTCATGGTGATAGCACACAGATCTCCCTCGTCAAGGCAGACCACCAGTTCTCCTCCCTGCTGAAGTCCTTCCCTACGCTGACGCAGCCGTACTCAGCCAGCAAGCCGGTCACACACCACGTCTCGCACCACATCGAGACCAAGGGACCTCCTACCCTCGCCAAGGCCCGCCGCCTAGCTCCAGAGCGCGCCAGACAAGCCAAGGCAGAGTTCGAGTCCCTCATTCAGCAAGGCATCATACGGCCCAGCTCCAGCAACTGGTCTTCCGCTCTCCACATCGTGCCTAAGAAAAATGGCGAACTACGACTATGTGGAGACTACCGCGCTCTCAACTCGCGCACCGTCGAGGACAGGTACCCAGTGCCTAACATCCAGGAGTTCTCTTCTCAGCTCTCCGGATGCACCTACTTCTCGAGGATCGACCTTGTGAAAGCTTTTCACCACATCCCCGTCCATCCAGCGGACATTCCGAAGACTGCTCTCATCACACCCTTCGGATTATTCGAGTACGTCAAGATGCCCTTTGGTTTGAGGAATGCCGCTCAAACCTTCCAACGCTTCATTGACGAAGTCCTTCGAGGTCTCCCCTTCTGCTTCGCGTACATCGACGACCTCCTCATCGCCAGTCCTGACGCAGAGACGCACCAACAGCATCTCCAGCAAGTACTCACCCGTTTGCAAGACTACGGGGTGCAAGTCAACGTCGACAAGTCTGTGTTTGGGGTCCCCTCCATCACCTTCCTTGGCCACACTGTCTCCTTGGAAGGCATCACTCCACTGCAAGAAAAGTGCGAGTCCATCCAGAACTTCCCCAAGCCTACAACACAGCGCCAACTCAAGCAATTCCTGGGGATGCTGAACTACTACAACCGCTTCATCCCCAGCTGCTCACTACTTCTTCAGCCGCTCTACGCGATGATCAAGCCTTGCAAGAAAGGACAGTCCATCTCCTTAGTCTGGACTCCAGCCACTGAGGAAGCTTTCACAGCAGCAAAACAAGCTCTCAGCTCCGTCTCACCTCTCAGCTTCCCTGCCCCAGATGGCATCATCTCTATCGCCACAGACGCTTCTGACATCGGCATCGGAGCAGTTCTACAGCAGTATGTCGACAGAGGTTAGAAACCGCTCTCTTTCTTCTCAAAGAAATTTAACAAGGCGGAATCCAAGTACAGTACTTACGACAGGGAACTTCTCGCCGTCTACAAGGCCATCAAGCGTTTCCGGTACTTCGTGGAAGGTCGCAACTTCCATGTATACACCGACCACAAGCCACTCACTTCGAAGTCCCTGCACATCAAGACCTCCTGTTCACCGCGACAACTGCGTCACATCGGCTTCATCTCGCAGTTCACCACGGATTTGCGCTACGTCAAAGGTGAACACAACGCCCCAGCTGATGCTCTCTCGCGCAACATCTCTGCTGTGTCATCTTCTCCCATCGACTACACTGCCATCGCTGCTGACCAGGCCAACGATGAAGAGCTGCGGCAACTCCAAGACAACCCCGCACTACAGATGAAGAAGATACAACTCCCAGGAACCACAGTGCACGTTTACGCTGACACTTCCACCGATTCCTGTCGGCCCTACCTGCCGAAGACCCACCGGTATCGTGTTTTTCGTCAGCTGCACGACCTCTCCCACCCTGGCATCCGAGCATCTCAGCAGATGATGACCTCACGCTTCATCTGGTCTGGCATCAACAAAGACGTCAGGCTGTGGACCCGCACATGTGTCAAGTGCCAAGCCTCCAAGGTGTGGCGACACACACGCTCTCCTGCGGCCGCCTTCACTCCAGTCTCTTCACGGTTCGACCACGTGCATGTCGACCTCGTTGGACCACTACCCTACTCTGACGGTTACCGGTACCTTCTCACCTGCGTCGACCGCTTCACACGCTGGCCGGAAGCTGCACCTTTGGCTGACATCACAACGGACTCCGTCGCACGTGCCTTCATCACTACTTGGATCTCCAGGTTCGGTGTCCCTCTCAGCCTCACTTCTGACCGTGGCAGCCAGTTCGAGTCCAGTATGTGGTACAAGGTGATGTCACTACTAGGCATCCAACGCTTCAGGACAGCCAGTTACCACCCGCAGGCAAACGGCACCGTTGAGAGATTCCACCGTCAGCTGAAGTCTTCCTTAGCTGCCTCTGCCACACGTGCAGACTGGTTCCAGGCACTTCCTCTCGTCCTCCTTGGCATACGGACATCACTAAAGGAAGACCTACACCACTCCTCCGCCGAGCTCGTTTATGGTACCAAGCTCAGGTTACCTGGCGAACTCCTAACTCCTGCACCTCGCTCTACTCCTTGCAGCGTTCAGGACTTTGCTGCCAACCTCTCTGACTTCATGCAGCGTCTGCAGCCTGTCCAGCCTCGCACGTCTCCCTCCAAGACTTTTGTCAGCCAGGATCTGGACACTTGCACGCACGTGTTCGTCAGGGTTGACGCTGTGAAGAAGCCCCTGCAGCAGCCCTACCAAGGCCCCTTCAAAGACCTGAGCAGGAGGAGAAAGACGGTCACTGTGGACAAGGATGGTAAGGCTGACACCATCTCCATCGACCGAGTCAAGCCTGCCTACGTCCTTCACAGTGACCCGGCCGTCATCACCACCATCGGCCAGAACGTCGCCACCAACACCACTCGGCACCAGAAGACGGTTACGTTCCTCCTACCTCGTCACTAGGGGGGGAATACTGTAGCGGGACACAAGTCACCGCTCCTAGCACTCCGTTTTCTATTATATTATCACCCTTCCGTTTTCACTCTCTACTGCACAGACTTTTGTCTTTCATCTCTTCTTTCCTCACTTTATATATTCTCTTACTCGTACACATTCTGTGCACGCTCTTTGACACATGTGTTACACATCTTCTCAATACATCTTATTACTCCTTTCTTCACACAGACATACACACACACATACACTCTCTTTTTCTATAATTTTGTGTGTGTCGTTTGTTATGTTAAGTAATTTTTGTATATATTGTTCATGTTTTTGCTGAATAAACAGAGAATACCCAGGCTAAGTTTCCTTTGCCAGAACTACACTGTTATGACACTGGAAACTGTTACCCTTCAAGGACTAAACACTGCTATGACCAAGAGTCATAGTTGGGAGCCTACACTTCTCGCTTGAGCAACTTCCGGGCGGCCAAGTAGCACCTCACCTTCGCTACAATGCAACAAACTCGTTGTAGCAACATCGGGGTAACATGCTCGTTATTGCTGCATCGAAGCAGCCTGTATTTTGCCTGCATCTAGCCAACTCCCTTAACGAGCAGCAAGCTCGATATGGCTGCATCATGCCAACCCCTTCGTTATGGATCTAACGAGGCAACAAACTTGTTGTAGCTGCATCGGGGTACCAAGCTCGTTGTGGCTGCATCGAAGCAGCAATCTCAGTTTTGGCTTCATCCAGCTAGTCCCCCTCATTGTGGCTGAATCTAGGCAACAATCTCGTTTGGCTGCATGAAGGCAACAAGATCGTTCTGGCTGCATAAAGGCTGCATCGAGTCAACCCCTTTCTTGTCTCTGCATCAAGGCAACAATCTCGTTCTGGCTGCATTGAGCATAAACTCCATGTTATGGCTGCATCAAGGCAACAATCTCGTTGTACTTGCATCAAGCTAAACCCCTTGTTATGTCTGCATCGATGCAACAATCTAATTGTGGCTGCATCGAGGCAACAATTTCGTTGTGGCTGCATCGAGTCAGCAAGCTCGTTATTGCAACCTCGATGCACCAATCTCGTTCTGGCTGCAACGAGCCAACTTCCTCATTCTGTCTGCATTGAGGTAACAATCTCGTTATGGATGCACCGAGCCATCCCCTTCGTTGTGGCTGTATTAAGGCAATAAATAATCTCATTTGACTGCAACGAGCCAGTAAGCTCCTCGTTGCTGCATCGAGGCAACAATCTTTGTGGCTGCTTTGAGGCAACAATCTCATTCTGAGTGCATCCAGCCAACCCACTCGGTGTGGCTACATGGAGGCAATAATCTTGTTATCGAACCAACCTCTTTGTTGTGGCTACATAGAGACATCGAGGCAGCAAGCTCGTTGTGGCTGCATCGACGCAAGAACTTCTTTTGGCGGCATCGAGGTAACGATCTTGTTGTATCTACATCGAGGCACCAATCTCGTTGTGGCTGTATTGTGGGCAGGAAGCTCGTTGTGGCTGCATCGAGGCAAAAATCTCGTTTGGCTGCATCGAGGCTTGTTGTGGCTGGTCGAGCCATTACCTTCATTGTGACTGCATCAAGGCAACAATCTCGTTTATCTGCATCGAGGCAGCAAGCTCGTTGTGGCTACATCGAGGAAACAATCACGTTGTGGCTCCATCGAACCAACCCCATCCTTGTGGCTGCATGCCGGCAACAATTTTGTTGTGGTTGTATCGAGCCAATCCCTTTGTTGTGGCTGCATCATGGTCTCGTTAACGATGCCTCAAGGCAGCAAGCTCATTGTGGCTGCATCGAAGAAACGATCTTGTTGTGGCTGCCTCAAGGCAACACCTTCTTTGTGGCTTCATCAAGGCAACAAAATCATTTTGGGTAATATCCTCATTGTGGTTGCATCGAGACAATAATCTCGTGGCTGCATCGAGGCAACAATCTCGTTGTGTCTACATCGAGCAATCGCCATCGTTGTGGTTGCATCGATGGAACAATCTCGTTGTGGATGAATCGATTCACCAATGTCGTTGTGGCTGCATCGAGGTAATCTTCTTGTGGCTTCATGGAGGCAAAAATTTTGTTGTTGCTGCATCGAGGAAGCATGCTCGTTGTGGCTGCATCGAGTCAATCCCTTCCTCGTGGCTGCATCGAGGTAACAATCTCGTTGTGGTTGCGTTGAACTAACCCCCTTGTTATGACTGCATCGAGGCAACAATCGCGTTGTGCCTACATGAAGCCAAGCCCCTCGTTGTGGCTTCATCGAGGCAACAATATTTTTATGGTTGCATCGATGCAACAATCTCACTGTGGCTGCATTGAAGCACCAAACTAGTTGTGGCTGCATCGAACCAACAATCTTCTTGTGGCTGTTACGAGGCATTAATTTCGATGTGGCTGCATCGAGACAGCAAGTTTGCTCTTGCTGCATTGAGGCACCAATCTCGTTCTGGCTGCAACGAGCCAACCACCATGTTTTGGCTGCATTAAGGCAACAATCTCGTTTGACTACATCGAGGCAGTAAGCTCTTCATGGCTGCATTGAGTCAGCAAGCTCGTTGTGGCTCCATCGTGTCAACATTCTCGTTGTGGCTACATCCCCAACCCAAATATTGAGGCTTCATCAATGCAACAATCTCGTTGTGGCTCTATCAAGACAAAACCTTCGTTGTGGCAACAATCTCTTTGTGGCATAAAGGCATAAAGGCACCAAGCTCGTTGAGGCTACATCGAGCCAACAGCCTTGTTATGGCTGCATCGAGGCAACATTCTCATTGTTGCTGCACCGAGGCAACAAATTCGTTGTGGCTGCACAGATGCAACAATCTTATTGTGGCTGCATCGCGCCAACCTCTTCGTTCTGGCTGCTTCGAGGCAACAAATTCGTTGTAGTTGCATCGGGGCAGCAAGTTCGTTGTTGCTGCATCTAGGCAACAATCTATGTTTGGCTGCGTGGATGCATCGAGCCAATCTCGCTTGGCTGCTTCGAGGCATTTTGGCTTCATCGAGGGAACAATCTCGTTGTGGCTCCATCAAACCAACCCCTTAGTTGTGGCTCCATCGTTCCAAAGCTCCAAGCTCGTTGATGCTGCGTCGAGAGAACAATCTCGTTGTGGCTGCTTCAAGCCAACCACCTCCTTATGGCTGCATTGAAGCAACAATCTCGTTGTGGCTGCATCATGTCAATAACAACAACAGTCTTTGTGTCTGCATCCGGGTAGCAACTAGGCATCAATAACGTTCTGAATTCGAGGCAAAAAACTCGTTGTGGCTGCATTGAGACAGCAAGCTCGTTGTGGCTGCATTGAGGCAACAATCTCGTTGTTGATGCATAGAGTCAACAATCTCGTTGTGACTCCATCGAGGCATCAGTCAAGTTGTGGCTGAATCTAGGCAACACCCCTTGTTGTGGCTGCATCAAGGCAACAATCTCGTTATGGCTGCTTCGAGTCAGCCCCTTTGTGTCTGCATCGAGGCGATAATCTCGTTGTTGCTGCATCGAGGCATCAAGCTTGTTGTGGCTGCATAGAAACAACAATCGGGCAACAACAAGGCTCCATCGAGCTAACCACTTCGCTGTGGTTGGATCAAGGCAACAATCTCGTTTTTGCTGCACCCAGGCTGCTTGGAGGCCAAAATCCTATTGTGGCTGCATCGAACCAATCTAATCGTTCAAGACGAAAATATTGTAGTGGTTGTATCAAACCAACCCTTTCTTTGTGGCTGCATCGGGGCAAGAATATCGTTATTGTTGCATCGAGGCATCAACCTCGTTCTGGCTTCAAACAACCAACAATCTCGTTGTAGCTGCATCGACCTAACCCTTTCGTTGTGGTTCCGTCAAGGCAACAATCTCATTGTGGTTGTATCAAGCCAACCCCTTCCTTGTGGATGGATCGAGGCAACAATCTCTTTGTGGCTGCATCACGGCAACCCCTTCGTTGTTGCTGCATCTAGGCAGCAAGCTCGTTTTGTCTCCATCGAGGCAACAATCTTTGTGGCTGCATCGAAACAACAATCTCACTGTAGCTGGATGGCTTGTAGCTTCTGGCTACATCGAGGCAACAATCTTGCTATGCCTTCATCGAGGCAACCCTTACGTTGTGGTTGCATCGAAACAACAATCTCGTTGTGGCTGCAACGAGCCAACCCCTTCGTTGTGGCTGCATCAAAGCAGCAAGCTCGTTGTGGTTGCATCGAAGCAATCATCTTGTTTTTGGCGGCATCGAGGAAATAATCTTGTTGCTTCTGCATCGAGGGATGAATCTCGGTGTGGCTGTATTAAGGCAACAATCTTGTTGTGTCTGCATTATGCCAATCCCCTCGTTGTGGCTGTATCAATGCAACAATTTCGTTGTGGCTGCATTGTGCCAACCTCTTTGTTGTGACTGCACATAATAAACAAGCTCTTTGTGACTGCATCGAGGCAGCAAGCTCGTTGTGGCTGCATCAAGCCATCCCCCCTCGTTGTGGCTGCATCGAGGCAACAATCTCGTTTTTGGCTGCATCGAGGCAACAATGTCGATATGTCTGTATCAAGACACCAATCTCGTTGTGGCTGCATCCAGGTAAGAATCTCGTAGTGGTTGCATCTAGTCAACCCTCTTGTTGTTGTTGCATCGAGGCAACAATCTCTTCTTCGTTTCATCGTGCCAACCCCTTTGTTGTGGCTGCATCGAGGCAACAAATTCGTTGTAGCTACATCGTGGCTCGTTTTGACTCAATCGAGACAACAATCTCGTTTTAGCTGCATCGACCCAAACCTGCATGGAGACAACAATCTCTTTGTGGCTGCATCGAGGCAGCAAGCTCTTTTTGGGTTCATCGAGGCAACAATCTTATTGTGGCTGCATCGAGCCAACCTCTTCGTTGTGGCAGCATCGAGGCAACAATCTCTTTGTGGCTGCATTGAGGCAGTAAGCTTCTGTCTGCATCGAGGCAACTATGACGTTGTGGCTTCATTGAGCCAACACCCTCTTTGTTGCTCCATCGACACAACATTTTTGTTGTGGTTGTATCGAGGCAACAACTTCGTTATGGCTGCATCGAGTCAACAATCGAGGCAACAGTCTTGTACCTGCATCAAGGCACCAATCTCGTTCTGGCTGCATTGAAGCCTCTCATTTTTGCTGCATCGATGCAACAATTTTGTTGTGACTGCATCGCACCAACCCCTTCGTTTTGTCAGGAACGAGGCAACTAACTCGTTGCATTGGAGCAGCTGCATTGCGGCAGCTCGTTGTAGTTGTATCGAGGCAAGGATCTCATTTTGTCTGCATCGAGGTAGCAAGTTTGTTATGATTGCATCAAAGAACAATATCGTTGTAGCGAATCCCCTCCTGGCTGCACTGAGGCAATAATCTCGTTGTGGCAGCATCGAACCAAGCCCCTCGTTGTGGCTGCACCCCTGCAACAATCTCTTTGTGGCTGCTTCGTTGTGTCTGCATTGAAACAACAGCCGTCATGTCAGCCTCGCACTTCAGCGGCGTGGCCACCGTCTTCTGTCCACAGGGTGTTGGGGCTTGCACAGGCCGGGAGTTACCACTGCCCGTGCGTGCAGAGGCAAAAAAGCTAACCAGGTCGTCCATGTCCAAGGTGATGTTCGAGAAGCCGGTAAGAGAGAGAGAGAGAGAGAGAGAGAGAGAGAGAGAGAGAGAGAGAGAGAGAGAGAGAGAGAGAGAGAGAGAGAGAGATAAAAGAATAAGAATATATATTTAAAAAAAAAAGAAAAACAGGGAGCATTACTGTCGAGGACATTATATTTCCACAAAACCTGGACCCCAAAATCGTAACCTGAATTATTGATAAGACATAATAATACATGTTCAATAAGTGTAAAAGATGCCGTTGTATTTCTTTTATACAGTATATATATATATATATATATATATATATATATATATATATATATATATATATATATATATATATATATATATATATATATATATATATATATATATAATATATCGTGAGCACACACACACGGCTACCTTGAGAGAGTCATACTTAATTCAGGGCTTAATTCAGGGCTTAATTCTATGACTCTCTCAAGGCTACCTTGAGAGAGTCATACTTAATTCAGCCGCCGTTCACCGGCGCTTGTTTACCAAGCAGCCGGCACCGGCGGCCAGAATTACCCCTTTGGAGGGGACGACAGGGTAGCGGGCTAAAGCCAGCACTACTCACGCCTACTGTCTTCAACGGCACAGGCGATGCGAAACCTACCTGCCGAGGTCGCCCCCGACAAGATTCCGGTTCTGAGGACGCCACCCTCAGCCAGACGGTTGGCTACCTGACCTACTAGGCCCACCGCAGCATGACAAACCGTTCGCAGACTACGAGCTCTGCTAGGACGCTCTGGGTCCGAGAGGACGTGCACGGAGGCTCTATGCAAGCCCCTCGGACCCGAGGGGGACTGGGACCGCATCCACCCCGTGTACCCCATTTCAAAGCCATGAACCCGCTGGCCCTTGGGGGCAGGAAGAGCGCTACCCCCCAAACCAGCGGGCCGTCATCCCGGAAACGCCAGAGTGACTACCGCTGTCGAGGGTTAGTGGGTTTAGCCCACCGACTCGGCAAATCACCCTGACGGCCCACCACCCAACGAGGTAGAGAACTCGAAGGAGCAGAAAGGACTCCGGACCAGTGAAGCTGTTCTGGGCTCCGAAGCCTGGCGGAGCCCCATTACTCTATGAACATTTATTGAGAAGGGAGGATGGAATATTTGTCCAATTCCCCGCCCCACATTCATCTCGCGGGGAAGCACTTTAGCCGTAGGCCCAATCCCTCAGGCTTGTGCCTAGTGCCTACGTTACCAGCAGGCGCCACTAGGAGGCAGGCTTCCCCAGTAACTAAGTCTCAAGGAGGTTTTTCACGTCACTCGGGGAGTCACGGCATGACACCATCCTGGGACCTCCAGTAGTCATAGTTACTCCCGCCATACCTCTCTCCTAACTCCTCTGACTATATATATATATATATATATATATATATATATATATATATATATATATATATATATATATATATCGTGAGCACACACACACACACACACACACACACACACACATAAACGAGTCAGCATTCTTGTGCTCACGAAATATATATATACTCGTATATATATATATATATACTCGTATATATATATATATATATATATATATATATATATATATATATATATATATATATATATATATATATATATATATATATATATATATATATATATATATATATATATATATATATATATATATATATATTTCGTGAGCACAAGAATGCTGACTCGTTTATGTGTGTGTGTGTGTGTGTGCTCACGATATATATATATATATATATATATATATATATATATATATATATATATATATATATATATATATATATATATATATATATATATATATATATATATATATATATATATATATATATATATATATAGTCAGAGGAGTTAGGAGAGAGATATACAGCACAGATAAATTTAGTATGAGAGTGACTCTGTAGTCGTAGCGAGATGGTGGAAAACTCGGAAGATTCAAGAGCGTGGGCACGAGAGCAGGTTAAGTCATTGCGCACATAAACGCAGCATCCAGCTTTGGATCGAAAATGAGGATAGAGAAAGTAGGAGGGAACAGAAAAGGGGCTACTGTCAGTTGCCTGAGACACCTGAGTTTCAGTGATGAAAAGAACATGAGGTTTAGAAGAGGAGAGGTGGTGTTCTACAGATTGAAAATTAGATCTTAGACCGCGAATATTGCAGAAGTTAATGAAGAAAAAGTTGAGGGGGGTGTCAAGACACTTAGCGTCGTCGACGGAAAGGCAGTCCGACCTGGAGACATTTATGGTCCTCTTCCCAGATGGGGACTCCGAGGCTGGTGTAGGAGTCGCCATGATTTTAAAATTTTTGAGTGAAGGGTGTGTGTGTTATTAGCTGCTTGTAGTTTTGTGTGTAGGAAGAGAGTTGTCTTTAGAGGGCAGGCTGTGACTGCCCCCTTGTGTTGTGAAACACAAAGGGAAACGTTCAGTGAGGTCACAGCTGGGTTTAATGATAAGTTCACAGCACCCCCTGAACAGTGCTTTAGACCTCACTGGGAGTAATTATCGTTTCGGCAGGTGTCTACTTGCCTCCTCCTCCTACACCAGCCTCGGAGTCCTCACTTGGGGAGGGGACCACAAATGTTCACAGGTCAGACTGTTCTTCTGGTATCGAGCCTAAGTGTCTTGACACCCCCCCCTCAACTTTTTTCTTCATAAACTTCTGTAACATTTGCGGTCTTAGATCTAATTTTCAATCTGTAGAACACCACCTCTCCTCTTCTAAACCTCAGATGTCTGAGGCAACTGACAGTAGCCCCTTTCCTGTTTCCTCCTACTTTCTCTTCTTTCCTTCATTTTCAATCCAAAGCTGGATGTTGCGTGCCTTCGCTCTTGAATCGCTCTCCTTCGCTCTCGTGCCTTCGCTCTTGAATCTTCCGAGTTTTCCACCATCTGGCTACGACTGTATAGTCACTCTCAAACTAAATTTATCTGTGCTGTATACCTAACTCTTCTGACTACAAGAAATTCTTTGACTACTTAGCTTCCAAAGTGGAGCACATTCTGACTCTCTTCCCTTTTGCGGTGATCTCCATTTTTGGAGACTTCAATGGCCACCACCAGCTTTGGCTTTCTTCTCTCTCCACTGACCATCCTGGTGAGATACCCTTCAACTTTGCTGTCCTCCATGACCTAGAGTAATTGGTGCAACACTCCTCTCTTATTCATGACCATTTTGGAGATACTCCCAACATTTTTGTTTTTTTCCCAACCTCTGATTCTGCTTATGCTGTCACCCTCTCTTCTCCGTTGGGCTCCTTAGATGACAATCTCATATCTGTATCTTGTCCTATTGCTCCAATCTCTCTCTCCTCAGGATCCCCTGAGGGGAGGTGCTTCTGTCGTTTACCTCTTAGTTTGGGGACCTAAGGAGGTATTTTGCTGATTTTTCTTGGAATGACTACTGCTTCCGTGTCAGAGACCCATCTCTGTTTACCGGGCGCATAACAAAGGTGATAGTGTCCGGCATGGAGGCGTACATTCCTCACTCTTTTTCTCGACCTAAACCTTCCGAACTTTGGTTTAACACACCCTGCTCTTGTCCTATAGATGATAGAGAGGTGGCCCACAAGAGGTACTTGAGCCATCCATCACCAGAATCTCATGCACTTTATATTTATGCCCGGAACCATGCCAGGTCTGTTCTCCAACTAGCCAAATCTCCTTTATTAATAGAAAGTGTCAAAAATCTTTCCTTATATAGCTCCCCTCGTGACTTCTGGCACCTAGCCCCCAAAAAATCTGCAATAATTTTGCTTCTTCTTTCCCTCCTTTATTTCAACCAGATGACACAAATCCTATTGCATCTACCTCTGAAGCTTAACTCTTCGCTCAAACCTATGCTAAAACTTTTGAGTGATTCAGGGTTTATTTCTCCCTCTCTTCCACACTTTGACTTTTTTTTTTTTTGATGTAGGAGGGACACCGGCCAAGGGCAACAAAAATCCCCCCCCCAAAAAAAAAAAATAGCCCACTGAGATGCCAGTCCCAGAAAAAAGGTCCAAAGCGGTAGTCAAAAATTGGAAGATAAGTGTCTTGAAACCCTTCTCTTGCAGGAATTCAAGTCATTGGAAAGACAGAAGCAGGCAGGGAGTTCCAGAGTTTACCAGAGAAAGGGATGAATGATTGAGAATACTGGTTAACTCTTGCGTTAGAGAGGTGGATAGAATAGGGGTGAGAGAAAGAAGAAAGTCTTGTGCAGCGAGGCCGAGGAAGGAGGGGAGGCATGCAGTTAGCAAGATCAGAAGAGCAGTTGGCATGAAAATAGCGGTAGAAGACAGCTAGATATGCAACATTGCGGCGGTGAGGGAGGGGCTGAAGACAATCAGTTAGAAGAGAGGAGTTGATGAGACGAAAAGCTTTTGATTCCACCCTGTCTAGAAGAGCAGTATGAGTGGAATCCCCCCAGACATGTGAAGCATACTCCATACATGGACTGATAAGGCCCTTGTACAGAGTTAGCAGCTGAGGGGGTGAGAAAAACTGGCGGTGACGTCTCAGAACACCTAACTTCATAGAAGCTGTTTTAGCTAGAAATGAGATGTGAAGTTTCCAGTTCAGATTATAAGTAAAGGACAGACCGAGGATGTTCAGTGTAGAAGAGGGGGACAGTTCAGTGTCATTGAAGAAGAGGGGATATTTGTCTGGAAGGTTGTGCCGAGTTGATAGATGGAGGAATTGAGTTTTTGAGGCATTGAACAATACCAAGTTTGCTCTGCCCCAATCAGAAATTTTAGAAAGATCAGAAGTAGAGACGTTCTGTGGCTTCCCTGCGTGATATGTTTAACTCCTGAAGGGTTGGACGTCTATGAAAAGACGTGGAAAAGTGCAGGGTGGTATCATCAGCATAGGAGTGGATAGGACAAGAGGTTTGGTTTAGAAGATCATTAATGAATAATAAGAAGAGAGTGGGTGACAGGACAGAACCTTGAGGAACACCACTGTTAATAGATTTAGGAGAAGAACAGTGACCGTCTACCACAGCAGCAATAGAATGGTCAGAAAGGAAACTTGAGATGAAGTTACAGAGAGAAGGATAGAAACCGTAGGAGGGTAGTTTCGAAATCAAAGCTTTGTGCCACACTCTATCAAAGGCTTTTGATATGTCCAAGGCAACAGCAAAAGTTTCACCAAAGTCTCTAAAAGAGGATGACCAAGACTCAGTAAGGAAAGCCAGAAGATCACCAGTAGAGCGGCCTTGACGGAACCCATACTGACGATCAGGTTGAAGTAGAGGAGGGAAAGAAAAAGCAAAGTTATTGGAGATATTTTTGGCTATATGCCAGAAATCACGAGAGGAGTTAGATCTTGAAAGGTTTTGACATTTTCTGTTAATGAAGGAGTTTTTGGCTAGTTGGAGAACAGACATGGCATGGTTCCGGGCAGAAATATAAAGTGCATGAGATTCTGGTGATGGAAGGCTTAATTACCTTTTGTGGGCCACCTCTCTATCATGTATAGCACTAGAACAAGCTGTGTTAAACCAAGGTTTAGAAGGTTTAGGACGAGAAAAAGAGTGAGGAATGTACGCCTCCATGCCAGACACTATCACCTCTGTTATGCGCTCAGCACACAAAGACGGGTCTCTGACACGGAAGCAGTAGTCATTCCAAGGAAAATCAGCAAAATACCTCCTCAGGTCCCCCCAACTAGCAGAGGCAAAACGCCAGAGGCACCTTCGCTTAGGGGCATCCTGAGGAGGGATTGGAGTGATAAGACAAGATAAAGATATGAGATTGTGATCGGAGGAGCCCAATGGAGAAGAAAGGGTGACAGCATAAGCAGAAGGATTAGAGGTCAGGAAAAGGTCAAGAATGTTGAGCGTATCTCCAAGATGGTCAGGAATACGAGTAGGATGTTGCACCAATTGCTCTAGGTCATGGAGGATAGCAAAGTTGTAGGCTAGTTCACCAGGATGGTCAGTGAAGGGAGAGGAAAGCCAAAGCTGGTGATGAACACTGAAGTCCCCAAGAATGGAGATCTTTGCAAAAGGGAAGAGGGTCAGAATGTGCTTCACTTTGGAAGTTAAGTAGTCAAAGAATTTCTAATAGTCAGAGGAGTTAGGAGAGGGGTATACAGCACAGATAAATTTAGTATGAGAATGACTCTGTAGTCGTAGCGAGATGGTGGAAAACTCGGAAGATTCAAGAGCGTGGGCATGAGAGCAGGTTAAGTCATTGCGCACATAAACGCTGCATCCAGCTTTGGATCGAAAATGTGGATAGAGAAAGTAGGAGGGAACAGAAAAGGGGCTACTGTCAGTTGCCTGAGACACCTGAGTTTCAGTGAGGAAAAGAAGATGAGGTTTAGAAGAGGAGAGGTGGTATTCTATAGATTGAAAAATAGATCTTAGACCGCGAATGTTGCAGAAGTCAATGAAGAAAAAGTTGAGGGGGGTGTCAAGACACTTAGGATCGTCAACGGAAAGGCAGTCCGACCTGGGGACATTTATGGTCCCCTCCCCAGATGGGGACACCGAGGCTGGTGTAGGAGTCGCCATGATTTTAAAATTTTTGAGTGAAGGGTGTGTGTGTTATTAGGTGCTTGTAGTTTTGTGTGGAGGTAGAGAGTTGTCTTTAGAGGGCAAGCTGTGACTGCCCCCTTGTGTTGTGAGACACAAAGGGAAACGTTCAGTGAGGTCACAGCTGGGTTTAATGATAAGTTCACAGCACCCCCTGAACAGTGCCTTAGACCTCACTGGAAGTAATTATCGTTTCGGCAGGTGTCTACTGCCTCCCCCTGTTGCGGCCAGAACAAATACAGCCAAAACTAAGGGGTTGGCTTGATGCAGCCAGAATGAGATTATTGTTGCCTCGATGCAGCCACAACGAGTTTGTTGCGTCAATGCAACCAAAACGAGCTTGCTGCCTCAATGAAGCCAAAAAGAAAATGTTGCTTCGATGCAGCCACAACGAGGGGGTTAGCTCGATGCACCCAAAAAGAAATTGTTGCATCGATGAAGCCATAACTAGCTTGTTGTCGTGATGCAGCTATAACGAGATTGTTGCCTCGACAGCAATCAACAACAACTTTTTTGTTGCCTCGATGCACTCACAACTAAGAAGTTGGCTCGATGCAGCCAAAACGAGACTGTTGCCTCTATGCAGCCAGAACGAGGATGTTGGCTCGATGCAATCACAACGAGAGGATTCGCTCGATGAAGTCATAACGAGATTGTTGCCTTAAGGCATCCACAACGAGCTTGCTACCTCGATACACCCAGAACGAGATTGTTGCGTCTATACAGGCAAAAAAAAAGGGGTTCGGTCGATGTAATCCAAACGAGATTTTTGCCTCGATGCAGCGATATCGAGGGGGATGGGCTCGATGCAGCCAAAACTAGACTGGTACCTCGAGGCAGTCACAATGAGATTGTTGCCTCGATGCAGCCACAACGAGAATGTTTACTCGATGGAGCCACAACGAGATTGTTGCCTCATTGGAGCTCCAACGAGCTTGCACCTCGATGCCACAAAGAGGGGGTTGGCTCGATGTAGCCACAACAAGGGGTTTGGCTCAAAGCAGCCACAACAAGATTGTTGCCTGGATGCCGACACAACGAGGTTGCTGTCTCGATGCAACCTCGTTGAGGTTGCCTCTTTTTGGTTGCATCGATTGTTGATGCATCGATTGTTGATACATCGATTGTTGATGGAGCCACAACAAGCAAGCTTTTTGTGGCTCCATCAAGACAACAATCTCATTAAGTCTCCATCGAGTCAACCATCCCAAACCATCATTATGGCTGCATCTAAACAACTCCCTCATAGTGGCTACATCGAGACAACAATCGTTGTGACTGCATCGAAGCATCAATGTCATTGTGGTTGCATCAAGGCACCAATCTCGTTGTGGCTGCTTCGAGACAAGAATTTCACTGTGGCTGCATTGAGGCAAAAATCTCGTTGTGGCTGCATTGAGGCATGAAGCTTATTGTGACTGTAATAGTGAAGCACCAATCTCGTAGTGGCTGCATAGAGCCAACGACCTCCTTGTAAGTGCATCGAGACAACAATCACTATGGCTGCATTAAGCCAACCCCTTCGTCATAGCTATATCAAGGCAATAATCTCGTTTGGCTGCACCGAACAAGCACGTTTGTTGTGCCTTTCTCGAGGCAACAATATCGTTATTTCTGCATCTAATCAAACTCCTTGTTGTGGCTGCATCGAGACATCTAGCTCGTTGAGGGTGCATCGAGGCAACAATCTCGTTGTAGCTGCATCGTCTCAAATATCTCCTTGTGATTGGACCGAGTACTTCGTTGTGGTTCCATCGTGGCAACAATCTCGTTTTGGGTGCATCTAGATAGCAATCTCGTTGTGGCTGCATCGAGGCAACAATCTCGTTGTGATTGCATATAGCGAAGCACCTCGTTGTGGCTCGTCGAGGCAACATAAGAACATAAGAAATAAGGGAAGCTGCAAGAAGCGACCAGGCTTACACATGGCAGTCCCTGTATGAAACACACCTACCTATTTCCATCTGTTATCCCCATCCATAAACTTGTCTAATCTTCTCTTAAAGCTCTCTAGTGTCTTAGCACTAACTACATTATTACTGAGTCCGTTCCACTCATCTACCACTCTATTTGAGAACCAATTTTTTCCTATCTCCTTCTTAAACCTATTTTTTTTTAAGCTTGAACTCGTTATTTCTTGTTCTACCCTGGTTGCTGATCCTAAGAATTTTGCTTACATCTCCCTTGTTATAACCCTTATAGCACTTAAAGACTTCCATCAGGTTCCCTTTTAACCTGCGTCCCTCTAAAGAATGTAAATTTAACAGCTTCAACCTCGCCTCGTAAGGAATACTCCTCATCCCCTATATCCTTTTAGTCATTCTCCTCTGTACTGATTCTAATAGACCTATATTTTTCCTGTAATGTGGAGACCAGAACTGCACAGCGTAGTCTAGATGAGGTCTGACCAGCGCCAAGTATAACTTTAATATTACTTCCGGCCTTCTACTTTTAACACTCCTAAAAATGAATCCTAGTACCCTATTTGCCTTGTTTCTGGCTTCTATGCATTGTTTCTCTAGATGGAGTTCAGAGCTAACTATAACTAAATCTTTCTCGTACCCTGTACCTATCAGAGTTTCGTTGTTTAATATGTACCTATTGTGTGGGTTTCCTCTACCTACGCTAAGCACTTTGCATTTATTGATATTAAATTGTATTTGCCATCTATCCGTCCATTCATTCATTCTATCTAAGTCTGCCTGCAAGGCGATGGCATCCGATTCTGACCTAATTAATCTACCTATCTTTGTGTCATCCGCAAATTTACTAACATCACTACTAATTAAACTATCCAAGCCATTGATATATATTAGAAATAACAATGGCCCTAATACTGATCCCTGTGGCACCCCACTAATTACATGACCCCACTCGGATTTCAAGCCGTTTATTACCACTCTCTGTCGCCTGTTACCAAGCCATGACCCTATCCAGCCTAACACCTTCCCATCTATCCCGTGTGCCCTAATCTTTCTCAGGAGCCTTTGATTGGGTACCTTGTCAAATGCTTTACTAAAGTCCAGATATAAGATATCATAACTATCACCATTATCCAGGAGGAGGCAGTAGACACCTGCCGAAACGATAATTACTCCCAGTGAGGTCTAAAGCACTGTTCAGGGGGTGCTGTGAACTTATCATTAAACCCAGCTGTGACCTCACTGAACGTTTCCCTTTGTGTCTCACAACACAAGGGGGCAGTCACAGCCTGCCCTCTAAAGACAACTCTCTTCCTTCACACAAAACTACAAGCACCTAATAACACCCACACCCTTCAATCAAAAATTTTAAAATCATCATGGCGACTCCTACACCAGCCTCGGAGTCCCCATCTGGGGAGGGGACCATAAATGTCCCCAGGTCGGACTGCCTTTCTGTTGACGACCCTAAGTGTCTTGACACCCCCCTCAACTTTTTCTTCATTAACTTCTGCAACATTCGCGGTCTAAGATCTAATTTTCAATCTGTAGAACACCACCTCTCCTCTTCTAAACCTCATCTTCTTTTCCTCACTGAAACTCAGGTGTCTCAGGCAACTGACAGTAGCCCCTTTTCTGTTTCCTCCTACTTTCTCTATCCTTATTTTCGATCCAAAGCTGGATGCTGCGTTTATGTGCGCAATGACTTAACCTGCTCTCGTGCCCACGCTCTTGAATCTTCCGAGTTTTCCACCATCTGGCTACGACTACAGAGTCACTCTCATACTAAATTTATCTGTGCTGTATACCTCTCTCCTAACTCCTCTGACTATAAAAAACTCTTTGACTACTTAACTTCCAAAGTGGAGCACATTCTGACCCTCTTCCCTTTTGCAGAGATCTCCATTCTTGGAGATTTCAATGTTCACCACCAGCTTTGTCTTTCCTCTCCCTTCACTGACCATCCTGGTGAACTAGCCTACAGCTTTGCTATCCTCCATGACCTAGAGCAATTGGTGCAACACCCTACTCGCATTCCTGACCGTCTTGGAGATACGCCCAGCATTCTTGACCTTTTCCTGACCTCTAATCCTTCTGCTTATGCTGTCACCCTTTCTTCTCCGTTGGGCTCCTCCGATCACAATCTCATATCTTTATCTTGTCCTATCACTCCAATCCCTCCTCAGGATCCCCATAAGCGAAGGTGCCTCTGGCGTTTTGCCTCTGCCAGTTGGGAGGACCTGAGGAGGTATTTTGCTGATTTTCCTTGGAATGACTACTGCTTCCGTGTCAGAGACCCGTCTTTGTGTGCTGAGCGCATAACAGAGATGATAGTGTCTGGCATGGAGGCGTACATTCCTCACTCTTTTTTCGTCCTAAACCTTCTAAACCTTGGTTTAACACAGCTTGTTCTAGTGCTATACATGATAGAGAGGTGGCCCACAAAAGGTAATTAAGCCTTCCATCACCAGAATCTCATGCACTTTATATTTCTGCCCGGAACCATGCCAAGTCTGTTCTCCAAATAGCCAAAAATTCCTTCATTAACAGAAAATGTCAAAACCTTTCAAGATCTAACTCCCCTCGTGATTTCTGGCATCTAGCCAAAAATATCTCCAATAACTTTGCTTCTTCTTCTTACCCTCCTCTACTTCAACCAGATGGCACCACTGCTATCACATCTATTTCTAAAGCTGAACTCTTTGCTCAAACCTTTGCTAAAAACTCTATCTTGGACGATTCTGGGCTTGTTCCTCCCTCTCCTCCACCCTCTGACTACTTCATGCCACCTATTAAAATTCTTCGCAATGATGTTTTCCATGCCCTCGCTGGCCTAAACCCTCGGAAGGCTTATAGACCTGATGGGGTCCCTCCTATTGTTCTCCGAAACTGTGCCTCCGTGCTTGCACCTTCCCTAGTCAAACTCTTTCAGCTCTGTCTGTCAACATCTACCTTTCCTTCTTGCTGGAAGTTTGCCTACATTCAACCTGTTCCTAAAAAAGGTGACCGTTCTAATCCCTCAAACTACCGTCCTATTGCTTTAATTTCCTGCCTATCTAAAGTTTTTGAGTCTATCCTCAACAGGAAGATTCTTAAACATCTATCACTTCACAACCTTCTGTCTGATCGCCAGTATGGGTTCTGTCAAGGCCACTCTACAGGTGATCTTCTGGCTTTCCTTACTGAGTCTTGGTCATCCTCTTTAAGAGATTTTGGTGAAACTTTTGCTGTTGCGTTGGACATATCAAAAGATTTTGATAGAGTCTGGCACAAAGCTTTGATTTCCAAACTACCCTCCTACGGTTTCTATGCTTCTCTCTGTAACTTCATCTCAAGTTTCCTTTCTGACCGTTCTATTGCTGCTGTGGTAGACGGTCACTGTTCTTCTCCTAAATCTATTAACAGGCGTGTTCCTCAGGGTTCTGTCCTGTCACCTACTCTCTTCTTATTATTCATTAATGATGATCTAAACCAAACTTCTTGTCCTATCCACTCCTACGCTGATGATACCACCCTGCACTTTTCCACGTCTTTTCATAGACGTCCAACCCCTCAAGAGGTAAACATATCACGCAGGGAAGCCACAGAACGCCTGACTTCTGATCTTTCTAAAATTTCTGATTGGGGCAGAGCAAACTTGGTATTGTTCAATGCCTCAAAAACTCAATTCCTCCATCTATCAACTCAACACAACCTTCCAGACAACTATCCCCTCTTCTTCAATGACACTCAACTGTTCCCCTCTTCTACACTGAACATCCTCGGTCTGTCCTTTACTTATAATCTGAGCTGGAAACTTCACATCTCATCTCTAGCTAAAACAGCTTCTATGAAGTTAGGTGTTCTGAGACGTCTCCGCCAGTTTTTTCTCACCCCCCCAGCTGTTAACTCTGTACAAGGGCCTTATCCGTCCATTTATGGAGTATGCTTCACATGTCTGGGGGTGGTCCCACTAATACTGCTCTTCTAGACAGGGTGGAATCAAAAGCTTTTCGTCTCATGAACTCCTCTCCTCTAACTGATTATCTTCAGCCTCTCAAATTCAAAACTCAATTCCTCCATCTATCAACTCGACCCAACCTTCCGGACAACTATCCCCTCTTTTTCAATGACACTCAACTGTCACTCAACCCCTCTTCTACACTGAATATCCTCGGTCTGTTCTTTAATTATAATCTGAACTGGAAACTTCACATATCATCTCTAGCTAAAACAGCTTCTATGAAGTTAGGTGTTCTGAGACGTCTCCGCCAGTTTTTTCTCACCCCCCCAGCTGCTAACTCTGTACAAGGGCCTTATCCGTCAATGTATGGAGTATGCTTCACATGTCTGGGGGGGGTTCCACTAATACTGCTCTTCTAGACAGGGTGGAATCAAAAGCTTTTCGTCTCATGAACTCCTCTCCTCTAACTGACTATCTTCAGCCTCTCTCTCACCGCCGCAAAGTTGCATATCTAGCTGTCTTCTACCGCTATTTTCATGCTAACTGCTCTTCTGATCTTGCTAACTGCATGCCTCTCCTCCTCCCGCAGCCTCACTGCACAAGACTTTCTTCTTTCTCTCACCCCTATTCTGCCCACCTCTCTAATGCAAGAGTTAACCAGTATTCTCAATCTGGAACTTCCTGCCTGCTTCTGTATTTCCACCTTCCTATGACTTGAATTCCTTGAAGAGGGAGGTTTCAAGACACTTATTCATCAATTTTTGACCACTGCTTTTACCCTTTTATGGGACTGGCATTTCAGTGGGCATATTTTTTTTATTGGATTTTTGTTGCCTTTGGCCAGTGTCCTTCCTACATAAAAAAAAATTAACAAAAACAAAAAACAAAAACAACGAGGTTGTTTCCTCGATGCCGGCAGGAATTGGATTGATGCATTCACAACAAGATTTGTGCCTCGATGGAGCCACAATGTGGTGGTTGCCTTGATGTTTGTTGCCTTGATGCAGCCACAACGAGCTTGCTGCCTCGATGAAGCTGCAACGATATTGTTCCCTCGATGATGCTACAACGAGCTGCATCGATGCAGCCACAAGGAGATTGTTGCCTCGATGTAACCAAAACGAGTGAGGGGATTGGATGTAGCCACAACAAAATTGTTTCCTCGATGCAGCCACAACGTGCTTGCTGCCTCGATACAGCAACAACGAGATTGTTGCCCCTATACAGCCAAAACGAAGGGGTGGCTCGATGCAGCCACAACGGGATTTTTCCCTCGATACAGATACAACGAGCCTGCTGCCACCAAGCAGCTAAAACGAGATTGTTGCCACAACGAGATTTTTGCCTCGATGCAGCCACAACGAAGGGGTTGCCTTCATACAGCCACAATGGGAATGTTGTCTCGATGCAGCCACAACGAGCTTTTCGCCTCAATTCAGTCATAACGTGATTGTTGCATCGATACAGCTACAACAAAGGCTCGATGCAGCCACAAGGAAATTATTACCTCGATGAAGACACAACGAGCTTGCTGCCTCGATGCAGCTAAAACGAAATTGTTACCTCGATGTAGCTACAACAAATGGGTTGGCTTGATGCAGCCTTAACGAGATTGTTGTATCGATGCATCCACAACAAGGTGGTGTGATTGATGCAGCCAGATTGTTGCATCGATGCTGGCACAAGGAAGGGTTTGGCTCGATTTAGCTTCGACGAGATTGTTGCCTCAATACAGCCACAGCGAGACTAGTGCCTCGATACAGACACGACGAGATTGTTGCCTCGATGCACCTACACTGAGTGGGTTTGTCTGAGGAAGCCTCAAAGAGATTGTTCCCTCGATGGAGCCACAAAGAATTTGCTGCCTCGAAGCAGCGACAACGAGGGAGTTGGCTCGATGCAGCTAAAAGGAGATTCTTGCCTCGATACGGCCACAACGAGACTGCTGACCCGATCCAGCTAAAACGAGTTTGTTGCCTCGATGAAGCCACAACAAAGTAGTTGGCGAGATGCAACGACAACGAGATCTTTGCGATGTAGCCAAAACGAGATTCTTACCTCGATGCAGCCACAACGAGCTTGCTTCCTCGATGCACCCACAAACAGGAGGTTGGCTCGATGCAGCCATAACAAGACTGTTGCCTCGATGCAGTCATAATGAAGGGGTTGGCTCGATGTAGCCACAACGAGGTTGCTGCCTCTATGCAGCAACATCTGGTACCTCGATTTAGCCACAAAAAAATATACAGCTACAACGAAGAGTATGGCTCAAGGCATCCACAAAAAGATTGTTGTCTGGATGCCGCCACAAAGAGGGTTTTGGTTCGATGCTTTGATGAGGCCACAACGAGTTGGTTGGCTCTAAGTAGAAACAAGGAGGTTGTTGTCTCGATGCAGCCAACGAGATTCTAGATGGAGCCACAACGAGAATGTTGTCTGGATGCAGCTGCAACGAGGCGGTTGGATCGATTCAGGCTTCGATGCTGCCACAAAGTGGGTGTTGGTTCGATGCAGCCACAAAGAGATTGTTCTCTCGATGCATTCACAACGATAAGGATGTCTCGGTGCAGCCACATGAAAGGGAATGGCTCGATTGAGCCACAACGATGCAGCCAGATGCCTCGATGCAGCCAGAAAGCGATTATTGGCTCGTTGCAGCCACAACGATATTCTTGCCTCGATGCAGCAAGAACGAGCTTGCTTCCTCCATGCAGCCACAACGAGATTTTTGCCTAGATACAGCCACAACAATGGGATTGGCTCGATGTAGCCACAATGAGATTGTTGCCTCCATGCTGGAGCAACAAGTGTGATGGCACGATGCAGCCACAAAGAGTGTTGCCTCGATGCAGCCACAACGAGTGAGTTGCCTCGTTGCAGCCACACCGATATTTTTGCCTCGATGCAGTCACAACTAAGGTGTTGGATCGATTCAGCTACAACGAGATTGTTGCTTCGATGCAGCCACAACGAAGCAGTTAGCTCAATTTAGCTACAATGAGATTGTTGCCTCGATGCAACCATAACGATTTGCTGCCTCAGTGGAGACGAGATTGCTGCCTCGATACAGCTACAGCAAGTGGGTTGGTTCAAGGCAGCCGAAACGAGATTGTTGCCTTGATTCAGCCACAACTAGCCTGGTGCCTAATAAGTCCACAAGAAGAGAGTTGGTTCCATGCAGTCAAAACTAGATTGCCTCGATGCAGCCACAACGAGCCTTGTACCCCGATGCAGCTAGAACGAGTTTGTTGCCTCGATACAGCCAAAAGGAAGGGGTTAGCGCGACGCAGCCACAACGAGACTGTTGCCTCGTTGTTGTCACAACGAGGGGTTTGGCTCGATGCAGCCTTGACGATTGATTGTTGCCTGGATCGAGCCAAACCCCTCGTTGTGACAACGAGGGGTTTGGCTCGATGCAGCCTTGACGATTGATTATTGCCTGGATCGAGCCAAACCCCTCGTTGTGACAACAACGAGGCGTTTGGCTCGATCCAGCCACAGCGAGATAGGTGAGTCGATACCGCCACGACAAAATTGTTGCCTCGATGCACTCACAACGAGGGGGTTTGTCAGAAGCATCCACAACGAGATTGTTCCTTCTGTGAAGCCACAATGACCTTATTATCTCGATGCAGCCACAACGAGGGGGTTAGCTTGATGCAGCAGCCTAAAGGAGGTTCTTCACTTGATACAGCCACAACAAGCTGCAGCCATAACACAACAATGCAGCCATAACGTGTTTGTTTCCTTGATGCAGCCACAACGAAGAAGTTAGCGCCAAGCAACCAAAACAAGATTGTTGCCTCGATGCAGCCACAACTAGTAGTGAGTTGGCTGGATACAGCTACGACGAGATTGTTGCCTCGAAAAAGCCACAATGAGATAGAAGCATTGATACAGCCTCAACGAGATTGCTGTCTCTAACCAGCCATAACGAGATTATTGCCTCGATGCAGCCACAACGAAAGTAATGGATCGATGTAGCCACAACGTGGGGGTTAGCGCGACGCAGCTACAACGAGATTGTTACCTCGTTACTGCCACAACGAGGGGGTTGTCTCGATACAGCCTTTACGAGATTGTTGCTTCGATGCAGCCACACCGAGATTGGTGCCTCGATACAGCCACGACGAGATTGTTGCCTCGATGTCTGAAGCAGCCACAATGAGATTGTTGCCAAGGGGGGATGGCTCGATAAAGCCTAAAGAAGATTCTTGCCTCGATACAGCCAGAACGAGCTTGCTTTTCCGATGCAGCTACAGCGAGTTTCTTGCCTCGATGCAGCTATAACGAAAAAGTTGGCGCAAAGCAACCACAACGAGATTGTTGGCTCGATGCAGCCAGAACAAGAATCTTGCATCGATACAGCCACAACGAGCTTCTGTCCTCGATACAGCCATAACGAAGGGATTGGCTCGATCCAGCCACAACGAGATTGTTGTCTCGATGCAGCGAGAAAGAGGGGGTTGGGACTCGTTGCAGCCACAACAATTAGCACAATGCTTCGATGCACCAAAAACGAACTTGCTGCCTCGATGCAGACTGATCGAAGAGATTGGCTCGTTGCAACCACAACGTGATTGCTGCCTCGAGGGGGTTGGTTCGATGTAACAAGAACGAGATTGTTGCCTTGATGCAGCCACTACGAGCTTGCTACCTTGATGAAGCCAAAAACAGGGGGTTGCAACCACAACGAGCTTTCCGCCTCCATGCTGCCACAACATGATTGTTGCTTCGATGTAGCCACAACAAAGTGATTGGCGCGATGCAGCCACAATGATATTATTGCTTCGATGCAGCCACAACCAGCTTGCTGCCTCGATGCAGATGTCTGCCAATATGTCTCCATGGAGACAAGACAGGAAACGCATGCGCACGGAATTACGTGCTGACAGCTGACACGTGAAGTCAGGATATGAAATGAACGCGCACAGTATTACATGCTGACCACTTCTATGTCTCCACAAAGACAAAACGCACGCTCACGGGAATACATGCTGACCACCGCCACGTCTCCATGAAGATAAAAAAAAAAAAAAAACGCAGGAGCACTGGATTACATACAGACCACCGCAACGTCTACATGATGACAAGAATGTAAAAGATCGCGCACGGACACGAGATTACGTGCTGACTGCCGCCACGTCTCCCTGAAGACAAGAAACGCACGCCCACTGGCATTACGTGCTGACCGTCGCCACGCCTCCCTGAAGACAGGAGGTGAACGCGCATGGGTATTACGTGCTCACTGCTCCCACGCCTCCCTGAAGACAGGAAATGCACGTGTATGGGTGTTACGTGCTGACTGTCCCCACGTCTCTGTGAAGACAAGAAATGAAAACTACGCGCACGAGCAGTAGGATTTATCACGATCTTTTTTTTTCACTAATCCCTATCCAGTGAACAAACAAACGTGATTCCTCTTCACTTATTTGCTCACTAATGATATAGATAAATAATAAAACAAATTATCTTGTCCATTAATATTATTTTTAACCTTGAAATGCAATTGTTAAATACCAGGAACTGACACCCAAGAAAGCCTTTTTTACCCTATTGTTTGTGTTGCCCTTTGCCAGTGACCCTCCTACATAAAAAATATATATATATATATATATATATATATATATATATATATATATATATATATATATATATATATATATATATATATATATATATAATTATAAAATAATAATAATAATAATAATAATAATAATAATAATAACTGTAAAAACATTATCAATAATAACATTATTATTATTATTATCATCATGCTTCCCCAAGCACGCTCGCAGCGCGTGACGTCACACTCCCTCCAATTTCTTACCCACCATTGCTACAGGATATTAGACCTTTCTCTCTCGACCCTTAAAACTGGCTAACTTACCCACTCACTGCTACGGGATACTATACCCTTCTCTCTCGTCACCTGTCTGGGTCAGCAGCTGTGCCTGTCTGGAAGGTTGAAAATAGAAGTTTTTTTGTAGAGACTATCAACCATACTTCCTCTGTAAGAAGGGTCTTCTTACATTCAGTCCCAGCGCATAGATGAAAGGCTAAACTAGTGTTACATGCAATAAAACAGAATTCACGGGGGATTGCTTGTTGGACCCTTGTCACGCGCCACCACTCATATATATATACTCGTATATATATATATATATATATATATATATATATATATATATATATATATATATATATATATATATATATATATATATATATATATATATATATATATATATATTGTGGTGAGAATCCTTGCCCCCCTCACATTCCATTCTCCGTACCCTTCCCTTGGAAACTGACCCAGCCTCTGGCCGCGCCGGCCAACCACGTGGGCTCGAGTAAAGTCAAGCCTCATTTCTTTGTTAGCAGCTGTGTCTCAGCCGGATGGGCTCCCAGAACCTCACGAACTCTTTTTTTTTCTGGCCGCGTGCCCTCCCTTCACCTCATGAAGTCTGACCCGAATCAGCAGACCCAGCAACCACCCTAGCGTCCCCAGTCATGTCCACCCAGGCCTCGGAGGTGGACGTGCAACCCGCTGGCACTTCATTTCATTATTTATATTGTACAGTATTATTATAGGAATATACGGCAACTGATTTTTACAACAGTAATTTTTTTGGTCACCACTACAAAAGTACCAGGATAATTTACCTAGTACATAAAAATGGTCACCATGGTGAATGAGTCGACGCTACAACGCTCCTGGCCCACGAGTCCTGTCTGCTCGTCGCCAGCTATTCAAGCTACATTCATCGCTTCCAGTTAACCTGTTAAGCCGTCACCGACGCAAGCTGCTACACTACTACACATCTACGGTACTTTCTTCAAGCTGCTTTCAGGGCCTCTTTCAAGCTTTTTTATGCCAAGCCTGCCCCGCCAGCATGTGCCCCTACGACTTCAAGCCATCACCGACGCCGTCCCTGTTTCAAGTGTAGACTTTTTAAGCCGTCACTTACGCAACTCAACTGCTTTGTTGCTGATCCAGTCATTCCAAGACTTTGGAATTCTCAGCTGTCGGTCTTATGTTGCAAACCGTGGTGTCTTCTTGTGGCTGTCTCTGCACCCATGCCTAGCTATGTAAGCTCACCAGTGCGCACTCTCTTTTCTGACGTTTTTGTTCTATGAGCCTTGGGATTGGTTGTAGTGCATACATCACGTGTCTTACACAGATAAGTGCATCTCTGTTATGTGAATTATTGCTCCAGTGTCCTTGCATCACCTTATATGCTTAGTTCGCTGCGTGGACGCTGCAAGATGGGTGGCCGAACAATGTGGCGGGACACCTCGCCCGCCTCACATTCCATTCTCCGCGCCCTTCCCTTGGGACCTGAGCCAGTCTTTGGCCGCGCTGGCCTACCACATAGGCTCAAGTGACATCTCGCTTCACTCCTTTGCTGCAGACGATAAGGAGGGTTACATACTCGTCCAAAACATGAAAAACAAAGCTCGGGATTCCACTTACCAGCATTTGGGAAACACCCTAACACAACATGCTTTCTGTTGAAGAGACTCGACATCCTCCACCGAAGGATGCTTTCCCTGCCTTCTGAGTGCCTATTCAGGACGGCTTCCAAAACAAGCTACGATGCCGTGGCGGCCATCGAGGCAGCATACACTAACTTAACGATGAGAAATATCATCGGAAAAGACGGCAGCTTTATCTTCGTACTATACAACGAAGAAACCTACTGTATTCTGGAAGCACTGGCAACAGGCCAAGCAGCACCATGGAAAATAGTCATGCTCACAAGACCAAAAAACTTAACAAAGGTGTGGTAATGGGCTACCCCCTCAGGGTGCCTGTAAAGCTCCTAATAAGGCAGCACGGTGTCAAAGAAGCAAGCCATTGAGTCACGCTTCGCGGCAAAGAATAAACACGACAAGTACTAATATCATTCCGGAGCCCACTTCCCCACACACATCGATCCGGGGTGTTCGGTTCTGTACTACCTCAGGCCTTACACTCCAGAACAACTCCGCTTTTTCAGGTGTTAGAAGTTAAGCCATCACAGGGCAAATTGCACACGACCTCCAGCCTTAAGCGTTACAAGGCCAATGAGGCCGTAAGGCACCGATATCCCAACTGTAGCCACGGGCACCATGCATGGAACTCTGTCTGCCCTACACGCCTCCAACAGGTAACACAGGGTCACTAACGGCAGGTGAACTGGCTAGCAACTGGGAGCAACAGAGGAAGATTACGACCCCTGATCCAGCTGGAACATTCGTGTGGAGCCAACAGTGTCCAAAAACAGTCAGCAGCAATTCCCCTGCATTCTGAATTTCCTGCTCTTGAAAGATAACAGGTGTCCCCATGACCAAGACAAGCCCATCCGAACCAAAAGAATCCAAAAGAGCTCCACCGCCTGCGTCAACCAACCCGCAACCACAGCACAACCTTTCCTCAGGCACAACCCTTGTAGCCCAGGAAACCTTGCATACTCTTACCATGGACATGGCCTTGCTAGTAGCATGAATCATCACAGACCTCACAGTAGCAAAGATCAACCAACCAGCACTAGAATCCACTATAACCAAGCTCGTGGAACACACAATAACGCAAGTCATCCAGCAGGCTCTGGCACTTCAATCCACCCACCAACAAACTCAAAACCATCAAAAAAGGTCCACCTCTGCCAGCTCAACTACAGAGGCTTCAGATCTCAGTGTGCTTATCTCATGGAAGCAGCACAGGAAGTAGCATATATATCTTCCTCCTACAGTAGACATTTCTTCCTGAAGAGACTACCCTCGAATTATAAGGCTATCAAGCATTCCATACTCACACCGGCCGCAACAGCGGGTGGCCTTTCCATCCTCACCAATAATGCCCTCAACTGCCATTGGGTCATCAATCCTGTGGCATGCAGGGAAGACGTAGAAGCCCAAGCTGTCTGCCTCCCTACTATCAACATAACACTCAACAATCTCTACAAACCACTAGCCACATCCCTTGATCTGACAGAACTCTTTGGCCATGCCGCCACACAAAACATAATCATAGTAGGGGGATTTCAATGCACACCCTCTACCTGGATCACTTGGTAGGACCAACTAAGCAGGCAGAGATCTTCATGCAGCATAGCAAGATTCTACAAGGGTGTTGCTCCTTAATGACTTTAATACACCAACTCACGTCTATTTCTAAAGCTGAACTCTTTGCTCAAACCTTTGCTAAAAACTCTACCTTGGACGATTCTGGGCTTGTTCCTCCCTCTCCTCCACCCTCTGACTACTTCATGCCTCGTATTAAAATTCTTCGTAATGATGTTTTCCATGCCCTCGCTGGCCTAAACCCTCGGAAGGCTTATGGACCTGATGGGGTCCCTCCTATTGTTCTCCGAAACTGTGCCTCCGTGCTTGCACCTTGCCTAGTCAAACTCTTTCAGCTCTGTCTGTCAACATCTACCTTTCCTTCTTGCTGGAAGTTTGCCTACATTCAACCTGTTCCTAAAAAGGGTGACCGCTCTAATCCCTCAAACTACCGTCCTATTGCTTTAATTTCCTGCTTATCTAAAGTTTTTGAATCTATCCTCAACAGGAAGATTCTTAAACATCTATCACTTCACAACCTTCTATCTGATCGCCAGTATGGGTTCCGTCAAGGCCGCTCTACTGGTGATCTTCTGGCTTTCCTTACTGAGTCTTGGTCATCCTCTTTTAGAGACTTTGGTGAAACTTTTGCTGTTGCCTTGGACATATCAAAAGCCTTTGATAGAGTCTGGCACAAAGCTTTGATTTCCAAACTACCCTCCTACGGTTTCTATCCTTCTCTCTGTAACTTCATCTCAAGTTTCCTTTCTGACCGTTCTATTGCTGCTGTGGTAGACGGTCACTGTTCTTCTCCTAAATCTATTAACAGTGGTGTTCCTCAGGGTTCTGTCCTGTCACCCACTCTCTTCTTATTATTCATTAATGATCTTCTAAACCAAACTTCTTGTCCTATCCACTCCTATGCTGATGATACCACCCTGCACTTTTCCACGTCTTTTCATAGACGTCCAACCCTTCAGGAGGTAAACATATCACGCAGGGAAGCCACAGAACGCCTGACTTCTGATCTTTCTAAAATTTCTGATTGGGGCAGAGCAAACTTGGTATTGTTCAATGCCTCAAAAACTCAATTCCTCCATCTATCAACTCGACACAATCTTCCAGACAACTATCCCCTCTTCTTCAATGACACTCAACTGTCCCCCTCTTCTACACTGAACATCCTCGGTCTGTCCTTTACTTATAATCTGAACTGGAAACTTCACATCTCATCTCTAGCTAAAACAGCTTCTATGAAGTTAGGTGTTCTGAGACGTCTCCGCCAGTTTTTCTCACCCCCCCCAGCTGCTAACTCTGTACAAGGGCCTTATCCGTCCATGTATGGAGTATGCTTCACATGTCTGGGGGGGTTCCACTCATACTGCTGTTCTAGACAGGGTGGAATCAAAAGCTTTTCGTCTCATCAACTCCTCTCCTCTGACTGACTGTCTTCAGCCTCTCTCTCACCGCCGCAATGTTGCATCTCTAGCTGTCTTCTACCGGTATTTTCATGCTAACTGCTCTTCTGATCTTGCTAACTGCATGCCTCCCCTCCTTCCGCGGCCTCGCTGCACAAGACTTTCTTCTTTCTCTCACTCCTATTCTGTCCACCTCTCTAACGCAAGAGTTAACCAGTATTCTCAATCATTCATCCCTTTCTCTGGTAAACTCTGGAACTCCTTGCCTGCTTCTGTATTTCCACCTTCCTATGACTTGAATTCCTTCAAGAGGGAGGTTTCAAGACACTTATCCACCAATTTTTGACCACTGCTTTGACCCTTTTAAGGGACTGGCATTTCAGTGGGCATTTTTTTTTATTAGATTTTTGTTGCCCTTGGCCAGTATCCTTCCTACATAAAAAAAAAAAAAAAAATGGGCAACTTGACCTGGCTTTCGCTTCTACTTGTCTTCACCCTGCTTCTTCCTGGTTTCTACACCTCCCTCTTAAATTTTGCTTTATGCTACGCACACTTAGCAGGCAGAGATCTTCATGCAGCATAGCAAGATTCTACAAGGGTGATGCTCCTTAATAACTTTAATACACCAACTCACGTCAACAATGGGCAACTTGACCTGGCTTTCGCTTCTACTTGTCTTGACCCTGCTTCTTCCTGGTTTCTACACCCCCTTCTCAAATTTTGCTTTATGCTACGCACACTTAGGCCAAGAAGATTCAATATGCAACTTGCTGATAGGGACCTATTTACCACCACTGTTGAAACTCACATAAAGGAGATCGACCACAACCTATCTCTCGATGACAGATATATGGCACTAAACTACATCTTCATCCACCAATCCATTCCTCTCGTTCAACCATGTCATAGGACATACAAATATGACTGGATATATGGTCCCAGGGTTGAGGAACTTAACAGGCGCATCAGCGCAGCACGAAGGACTTACCGACGTCACCCAAGTCTTGAAGCCCAGCAGTATCTTCAAAGCGTCATCAGACATGCCAAGATGTGGCGACGAGTGCCCGTCATCTACAACCCACGCCCTCACTCACCACTGACACACAACACACAAGCAGAAGAGGCCGAGAAACTGGCCCAACACTTTGCTGAAAGGAACTCTCCTGCTCATCTCTCTCTCCTGACACACTAAGGCAACAAGATACCGTCGCTGAAATCCAGTCCACCACTATCAACGCTGCCATCGCTGAGCAAGGGGGGAAATTGGCAACCCGTTCTCATCTGTGGAACTTGATGCCGTGCTGCGGAACACACCAAACAGAGGCCCGGGAACGGACCAAATTACATACACCATGATCTCCCACCTGGGTACATCAGAGAAGGTAGATCTCTTATAGCTACGCAATCTCTCTTAAAAGGAGGGGGAACTTCCATCGTCCTGGAATGCCACAACGATCACCCTGATTCTCAAGCCTAAAGACCCCTTGTCAGTGCTCTCCATTTCCCTCCTCAGCTGCCCCAGAAAGATCATGGAACGCATTGTTCTGGTTTGTCTACGGTGACACATGGGTGAATTCCACCTGTCACTCTTCACCTTTCAGTCACGCAGGAGTACCGCGAACTGCCTTTTAACACTCCTGGGAGCACTGTGCTCACGCTCCGGTTTAGTGGTGTTCCTAGACCTGGAAAAGGCCTTCGAGCTATCTTTGAAGCCTTGACTAGGATAGGAGTATGGGGCCGTCTGCTCCGCTGGCTATCTGGGTTCCTTACCAAACACAGAGCCCTAGTCTCCTTCCAGGGACACATGCCGACATCACACACCCAGAACCTCGGCACCTGCCTCAGCCAGCTCCTCTTCAGTAATATGATGGAAGAGCTCGCTACTGGAGCCAACGGTCGCGGAATCCAGCTCCTAGTGTATGCAGACGACCTCACCTACTTCATACCATGGCGCAACCACTGGTCTGTTGCACCATGAGCTTTAGGGTTTTTAAATCAAATTTGTGTCACCCTTATCCTAAAAATCAACCCCACCAAAACCCGATACATGACTTTTGGTCTCCCACTTCCTGACAGACTGCTATGTCTTGGAAACAAGCCCCTGCTGTACACCTCCGCTCATCAATACCTCGGGGTCTGGCTAGACAAGAAGCTCACATACACAACCCACCCAACACCGGATATATACCAGGACATCCATCTTTACAATGCAATATGTCCTACGCTGGCCGAGTTCACAGCTCGCCACTTACTTTTTTTCATGTCTTACAGTATCCCCCACCTTGCAGCCCTGATGGCGACTGAGTATATGCTGCCGCTGATGTCAGTCTGTTTCACCTTCTACAGGCAAGGAAATACCACAACGGCCAAACCACTCCAACCACTGAAAAAGAATCACAAGCCACGTTCCAGAAAGGAACTGTTATGGCACACCTAACACACTGTTAGGTGCACTTACCTAAGAGGTTTATAATAATCAGTGAGCAACCTCCCACAAGACGGGTCGCCTACGCCTACAGACTATTATAACTTCCTGTGGATCAGTGTTATTTACAGCCTCCTGGATAACAGACCACCACCACCCACGAGCCTGCAGGGCCTGAGAAAGGAGTTCACTGCACAGCAGAGAACTTTACATAGAATCCTATGGGTCCACAACCCTTAAAAGAGTATGAGTGGAACCCCCCACACACATGTGAAGCATACTCCATACATGGACGGATAAGTCCCTTGTACAGAGTTAGCAGCTGGGGGGGGGGTGAGAAAAACTGGCGGAGACGTCTCAGAGCATCTAACTTCATAGAAGCTGTTTTAGCTAGAGATAAGATGTGAAGTTTCCAGTTCAGATTATAAGTAAAGGACAGGCCGAGGAATTGAGATTTGAAGCATTGAACAATACCAAGTTTGCTCTGCCCCAATCAGAAATTTTAGAAAGATCAGAAGTCAAGCGTTATGTGTCTTCCCTGTGTGAAATTTTTACCTCCTGAAGGGTTGGACGTCTATGAAAAGACGTGGAAAAGTGCAGGGTGGTATCATCAGTGTAGGAGTGGATAGGACAAGAAGTTTGGTTTAGAAGATCATTAATGAATAATAAGAAGAGAATGGGTGACAGGACAGAACCCTGAGGAACACCACTGTTAATAGATTTAGGAGTAGAACAGTGACCATCTACCACAGCAGCAATAAAACGGTCAGAAAGGAAACTTGAGATGAAGTTACAGAGAGAAGGATAGAAGCCGTAGGAGGGTAGTTTGGAAATCAAAGCTTTATGCCAGACTCTATCAAAAGCTTTTGATATGTCCAAGGCAACAGCAAAAGTTTCACCAAAATCTCTAAAAGAGGATAACCAAGACTCAGTAAGGAAAGCCAGAAGATCACCAGTAGAGCGTCCTTGATGGAACCCATACTGGCGATCAGATAGAACGTTGTGAAGTGATAGATGTTTAAAAATCTTCCTGTTGAGAATAGATTCAAAAACTTTAGATAGAGCAAACCCCTTCGCTTCGGGTGCACCGAGACAACAGTCTCGTTGTGGCTGCATCGAGGCAACAATCTCTTTGTATCTAAATCTTTGTAGCTCTTTGTGGCTGTATCTAGGCACTAATCTCGTTGTGGTTGCACGACGGCAAAAATCTGGTTGTGGCTAAATCGAGGCAAAAATTTCATTTTTACTGTTTCGAGGCAATGGCTGCATCGAGGCAAAAATATTATTGTGACTGCATTGAGGCAGCAAGCTCATTGTGGCTGCATCGAAGCACCAATTTCTTTGTGGCTGTATCCAGCCAACCCCCTTCGTTGTCGATGAATCAAGGCAATAATCTTGTCGTGGCTGCATCGATCCGACCCATTCGTTGTAGCTGCATTGAGGCATCAATCTTTTTGTAGCTGTATCGAGGCAGAAAACTCATTGTAGATTTATGGAAGTAAAAATCTCGTTGTGGCTGAATCGAGCCATCCACCTCGTTGTCGATGCATGAACGCAACAATCTCATTGTGGGTGCATCGAGGCAACAAACTTTTATGGCTGCGTCGAGGCATTTATGTCGTTGTGTCACCATCGAGATAACAATCTCTTTGTGGCTTCATCGAGCCAACCCCTTCGTTGTGGCTGCATGTACGCAATAACCATCGACCCAACAACTTTGTTTTGGCTGGATCGAAGCAACAATCTCGTTTTGGCTGCATCAAGGCTATCAGCTCGTTGTGGAACAATATTGTTGGCTTCATAATTATTGGCTTCATAAAAGCAAATATCCTTATCTGGCTACATCGAGGCAGCAAACTCGTTGTGGCTGTTTCGAGGCAACCCCCTCCTTGTGGCTTCATCGAGGAAAAATTCTCCTTGTGGTTGCATCAAGGCAAAATCCTTGTTTTAACTGCATAGAGGCAACAGTCTCGTTATGGCTGCATCCTGGCAACAATCTCGTTGTTTCTGCATCGAGGCACCAATCTCGTTGTGGCTGCATCGAAGTAACAATCTTGCTGTGGATGCATAGTGACAACCCCCTCGTTGTGGCTGCATCGAGGCGAACAATCTCTTTGAGGCTGCATGGCCCCAACACCTTCATAGTGGCTGCATCGAAAGAACAAATTCGCTGTAGATGCATCGCGGCATCCAGCTCGTTTTGGCTGCATCGAGGTAACAATCTCGTTTTGGCTGCATCGAGCTAACCCCCTCGTTCTGGCTATATCGAGGCAGCCAGTTCGCTGTGGATGCATCGAGGCAACAATCTCGTTGTGGCTGCATAAAGTAAACCTACTCATTGTGGCAACAATCTCGTTGTGGCTGCATCGAGCCAACCCCTTCGTTGTGCCTGCATCGAGGCATGAATCTTTTTCTAGCTGCATCGAGCCAGGAAGCTCGTTGTAGGTGCATCGAAACAAAAATCAGGTTGTAGCTTCATCGATCCAACCCCTTAGTTTTGGCTACATTGAAGCAAAAATCTCATTGTGCCTGCATTAAGGCAGCATGCTCGTTGTGGCTTCATCGCGGGAACAATCTCGTTGTAGCTGTATCGAGCCAACCATGACGTTGTGGATGCATTTAGGCAAGAATCTCGTTGTGGCTGCATCGAGGCAACAAACTCTTTGTGGCTGCATCGAGGCATTTATGTTGCTGTGGCTGAGTCGAGGCATTAATTTCGTTATGTCTGCATCGAGACAACTATCTTGTTGAATCTGCATCGAGGCAGCAAGCTCATTGTTGCTGAATCGTGGCACCTATCTCGTTGCGGCTGCATCAAGCCAACCCCCTCGTTCTGGCTGAATCGATGCAACAATCTCATTGTAGGTGCACTGAGACCCTTCGTAGTCCATGAATCGAAAAAACAATCTTGTTTTGGCTGCAAAGAGTCAGTAAGCTCTTTCTGATTGGAACGAGACAACAATCCTGCTATAGCTTCATTGAGCTAACCCCTTCTTTGTGGCTGCATAGAGAAATGTAGCTCGTTGTGGCTGTATCGATGCAACCCTTCGTTGTGGGTACATCGAGGCAGGAAGCTCGTTGAGAATGAATTGAGCCAACTCCCTGTTTGTGGCTGCATGGAGGGAGCTTTTGTGAATAAATCGAGGTAACATTCTCGTTGTGGCTGTATCGAGGCAACAATCTACTTGTGAAAGTATCGAGTAAAAAATCTCGTTTTGGCTGTATCTAGGTTGTATCTAGCCTCGCTGTGCTACATCCAGGCACAGATCTCATTGTGGCTGGATCAAGCTAACCCCCTCGTTGTGGCTGCAACGAGGCAACAGTCTCTTTTTGGCTGAATAAAGCCAACCTCTTCGTTGTCGCTGCATCGAGGTGACAATCTCGTTGTGGCTTCATTGAGGCAGCAAGCATGTTGTGGTTGCATCGAGGCACCAATCTCGTTGTGGCTGCTTCGAGCCAACCCCCCTTGTTGTTGCTTTATCTAGGCAACAATCTTGTTGTGCTGCTGCGAGACATCAACCTCTTTATGGTTGCGTCGAGGCATTAATCTCGTTGTGGCTGCATCGAGGCATTAATATCGTTGTGGGTGCATCGTGGCAACAATCAAGTTATTTCGTCACAGAGTTAACAAAAACGTTGTGGCTGCATTGAGGCAGTAAGTTCGTTGTGGCAGATCAAGTCACCAATCTCAAAGTGGATGCATCAAGACAACCCCTTTTGTTGTATCAGTATCGATGCAAAAATATCACTGTGTGTGCATCGAGCAAACACCTTCGTTGTCACTGCATCGAAATAACAATTACATTGTGGCTGCAAGGAGTCTTCAAGCTCATTTTGGCAACAGGGAGGGAGGAGACAGTAGAGGGAGAAGGCAGTAGAGGGAGGAGGAGGCAGTAGATGGGAGGAGGAGGCAGTAGACACCTGCCGAAACGAAAATTACTCTCAGTGAGGTCTGAGAGTAATTATCACTTTTCAGGAGGTGCTGTGAACTTATCATTAAACCCAGCTATGACCTCACTGAACGTTTCCCTTTGTGTCTAACAACAAAAGGGGGCAGTCACAGCCTGCCGTCTAAAGACAACTCTCTTCCTCCACACAAAACTACAAGCACCTAATAACACACACATCCTTCACTCAAAAATGTCAAAATTATCATGGCGACTGCTACACCAGACTTGGAGTCCCCATCGGTCTGTCCTTTACTTATAATCTGAACTAGAAACTTCACATCTAATCTCTAGCTAAAACAGCTAAAGCAGAGCAAACTTGGTATTGTTCAATGCCTCAAAAACTCAATTCCTCCATCTATCAACTCGACACAATCTTCCAGACAACTATCCCCTCTTCTTCAATGACACTCAACTGTCCCCCTCTTCTACACTGAACATCCTCGGTCTGTCCTTTACTTATAATCTGAACTGGAAACTTCACATCTCATCTCTAGCTAAAACAGCTTCTATGAAGTTAGGTGTTCTGAGACGTCTCCGCCAGTTTTTCTCACTCTCCCAGCTGCTAACTCTGTACAAGGGCCTTATCAGTCCATGTATGGAGTATGCTTCACATGTCTGGGGGGGTTCCACTCATACTGCTCTTCTAGACAGGGTGGAATCAAAAGCTTTTCGTCTCATCAACTCCTCTCCTCTAACTGACTGTCTTCAGCCTCTCTCTCATCACCGCAATGTTGCATCTCTAGCTGTCTTTTACCGCTATTTTCATGCTAACTGCTCTTCTGATCCTGCTAACTGCATGCCTCCACTCCTCCCGCGGCCTCGCTGCACAAGACTTTCTTCTTTCTCTTACCCCTATTCTGTCCTCCTCTCTAATGCAAGAGTTAACCCTTTCTATGGTAAACTGTGGAACTCTCTGCCTGCTTCTGTATTTCCACCTTCCTATGACTTGAATTCCTTCAAGAGGGAGGTTTCAAGACACTTATCCTTCAATTTTTGGCAACCGCTTTGGACCCTTTTTATGGGACTTTTATGACACAACTTCCAGACAACTATCCCCTCTCCTTCAATGACACTCAACTGTCCCCCTCTGGGACTGGCATTTCAGTGGGCATTTTTTTATCGGATTTTTGTTGCCCTTGGTCAGTGTCCCTCTTACATAAAAAAAAAAATAAATAAATAAAATAATAATAATAATAATCTCGTTGTCGCTGTTCTATGCATTGATCTCTTTGTGGCTAAATCGTGGCAACAATATCGTTGTGTCTGCATCAAGGCAATTATCTCTTTGCGGTTGTATCGATGCAATAATCATCGATGCAGCAAGCTTATTGTGGCTGCAATGAACCATCAATATCGTTGTGGCTGCATTCAGCCAACCCCTCGTTATAGCTGCATCGAGGCAAGAATCTTAATGTTTGTGCATCTAGCCAACCCCTTCGTTGTCGTTTGATCATGGCAACATTCTCGTTATGGATGCATCGAGCTAACCCTTTCTTTTTGGTTGATTCGAGGCAGCAAGCTCGTTGCTGCTGCATCGAGGCAACAATCTCGTTCTGGCTGCATCAAACCAACTCCCTCGTTGTTGCTGCATCGAGGCAGGAACCTTGTTGTAGCTGCATCGAAGCAACAATCTCGTTGTGGCTGGATCGAGGCAGCAAGTCCGTTTTGGCCGCATTGATTCAATAATCTCGTTGTTGCTGCATCGAGCCAGCCTATCGAGCCATCGAGCCTACACCTTCGTTGCGCCTGCATCGAGGCAACAATCTCGTTGTGACTGCATCGAGACAGCAAGCTCGTAGTAGCTGCATCGAGGCAACAATCTCGTTGTTGCTGCATCGAGCCAGCCATCGAGGCAACATTGTGGATGCATCGTGGCATCAATCCCGTTGTGGCTGCATCGAGGCAACAACTTGTTTGTGGGTTCATCGAGGCATTAATCGTGTTTTGGCTGCATCTAGATCTAGATATTAATCTTGTTGTGGCTATGCTGAGGCAGCTATCTCTTTGTTTGCTGCATTGAGGCTACAATCTCGTGGCTGTAACGAGGCAACAATCTCGTTGTGGCTATATCGAGGCAGCAAGCTCGCTGTTTCTTTATCGTGTCACCAATATCGTTTTGGTTGCATCGAGCCAAACCCTTCGTTGTGCCTGCAATGAGGCAACAGTCTCGCTGTGGCTGCATCGAGCCAACCCCTTTGTTGTCGCTGCATCGAGGCAACAATCTCGTTGTGGCTGCATAAAGGCAGCAAGCTTATTGTGGCTGTATCGAGGCAACAATCTCGTTGTGGCTGCAGTCAACCACTTCGTTGTGGCTGTATCGAGGCAACAATCTCGTTGTGGCTGCAGTCAACCACTTCGTTGTGGCTGTATCGAGGCAACAATCTCGTTGTGGCTGCATCGAGACAACAAGCTCATTTCTGGTTATATCATGACTCGATAAGGGGTGATTTGCATGCATTTTGACGGTTTGAAGCCTTACAAACTCATTCTCCAAATAGGGTATTTTGTAATTGATTCAGCGTTTTTTGTAGTAAAGAAGCTAAAAGTAATGAAAAGACAAGATTTTCACTTTTTTTTTGTATAGTCTGTTTTCCATGCTTTTTAGCGTTTTAATACGTGAGAAGCTGAAAAGTTATTAAAACACGTTTTTGGTAATATTTTTTTTCTTTTTCATGAAGTTGCTTTAGATGCAGTTTAGCTTGTTTTTTTAGGAAATTTTTTTTTATTTTTTATTTTTTTATACAGTGGTCCGTATGCAATTTGTCGGTTTAGTCACTAACTAATGGTTGTATCTAATGGTGGTAATCGCTCATAATACTCGTTTTTTTTGGTAATGCTGTTATGTTTATACATATAAAAGTGTTATTCACGTGTTTTAACGTTTTGGCACATAAAAAGATAAAGAATATTCATATTACACGTTTTTGTTAAAGTTGTTTCGTCATAATGGGAGACGCGTTTTGCATGCGTTTTGTTACCTTACAAGCTACATGTGTGTTTGCGTTTTGGTACGTAAACAAACAAAATCCTGGAAAAGACACGTTTTCGATAATACTGTTTTGTTTTTTCCATATAGGGTGTTTTCCATGTTTTTTTTTTTTTTTAGCATTTTGGTCCCTAATACGCTTATATGACATGTTTCTAGTAATTTCGACTCGGTACCTTGTATAGCATGCTTTATATGCAGTTTGGTAGTTTTCTTTTTACTTAACAAGCTCAAAAACACTTAAAAACACATATATTTCTTAATGTTGCTCTATTTCTACAAAAAAAGGTATTTTATATGCGTTTCAACGTTTTTCTACATAAGAAGCTCAACCCTCAAAACACTTTTTTTTCGATAATATTGTTTTGTTTCAGATATGGGGTGTTTTCTATACTTTTTTTTACTGTTTTAGTGTTTGATTCACTCATAAAAACCCAAATGACACGTTTTTGGTAATGCTTAATGTTCTGCTGCTCCAAAAAAAAAAGTATTTTTTATGGTTTTGAGCGTTTTAGTACGTAATAAAAAAAATCAACAATCTAGAGACACGATTTTGATGAATCTGTTTTCCAATATAGCGTGTTTTCCAAGTTTTACCGAAAAAAAACACTCAAAACATAAGATTTTTGTATTGTAATTTTCTTTTCCCATGTAAAGTTCTTTGTTTCCAGTGTTTTATTACCTGATAAGCCCAAAAAGACCCATATAACACATTTTTTTTGCATTTTTGTTCTTAATCTTATTATTGACTGCTATCAATGCATTTTGTCGTTTTCGTTCCTAATATAGTGGTAATTACTCATAATATATTTTTTTGGTGCTATTCATGTGTTTTACCGTTTTTGTACCTGAGAAGTTGAAAAACACTCATTATACACGTTTTTGTTAATGTTATTTATTTTCCCATATTGGGTACTTTCCATGTATTTTTGCCGTTTTGGTAGCTAACAAACTCAAAAACAATCAAAATACAAGTTTTTGTTAATGTTAATTTGTTTTCCCATATAGAGTGCTTTACATGATATTTAGCTTTTTGGCGCCAAATACATCGTCTTGTTATCCCATCTCGGGTTCTTTACGTGTTTTTTGGCGTTTTAATGCTTTTAGAAGACCAAAAACACCCAAAACGCACGCTTTCGGCAATGTTATATATATATATATATATATATATATATATATATATATATATATATATATATATATATATATATATATATATATATATATATATATATATATATATATTTTTTTTTTTATCCAGAAATGTGTTTTGTATTCGTTTTAGCATTTTTGTACGTAAGATGATCAAAAACATTCAAAAGACATGATTTATATTAAGTTGTTCTATTTTCTAATATAGAGTTTACCCCATACTTTTTATCCTTTTAGTACGTAAGAAGACGAAAAGCACTCAAAAGACACGTGTTTGGCAATCTTGTTTTCTTTTAACATAAAAGATGCTTTCCATGCACTTTAGCGTTTTGGTACTTGACAAACCCAAAAACTCTTATATTACACGCTTTTATCATCGTCATTTTTTTTTCTTTCTTCTAGGGTGCTTTGGAAGCATTATGGCGTTTTAGTCAGTAACATTGTGGTAATCACTCAAAATGCACGTTTTTTTTTCTTTTTTGTTTTTGTTCTATTTTTCCATATAGAGTGCTATTCATGCGTTTTAGCGTTTTGGTAGGTAACAAACAAAAAATTTCATAATATACGTTTCTGATAATAAAATTTTTTTTTTCTTACACATTGAGAACTTTGCATATATTTTGGCGTTTTAGTACCAAACAACCAGAAAAACACTTAAAATACACGATTTTTTTCTTCAGAGAGGATGCTTTGTATGCGTTTTAGCGTTATATTGCGTAAGAAGCTCAAAAAAAAAATAAAAACACACGCTTTTGATAACGTTGTTTTATTTTCCAATGTAGCGTGTTTTCAATGCATTTTAGCGTTTTGCTACGTAAGAAGTGAAAACACTCAAAATACATATTTTTGATAAATGATTTTCTTTTTTTTTGCAAGCTCTTGGCGTTTTCCTACGTAAGAAGTGAAAAAAAAAACTCAAAATACATATTTTTGATAACTGATTTTCTTTTCTTTTTGCAACCTTTGGCGTAACAAGCCAAAAAAAAAAAAAAAATTCACGTTTTTAGCATAGTTTTGTTTGATTCTTCTTAAAGGATGCTTTAAATGCATTTGGCGTTTTAGTCCATACCATTATGGTAATCACTCAAAATACTCGTTTTTGATAATCTTGTTCTCCTTCTCCATATAAAGTACTGTTCATGCGTTTTAGCATTTTGGTACCTAAGAAACTGGAAACTCTCATAACATACGTTTCTGTTAATATCGTTTTCTTTCATATATTTAGACATTTGCATGAATTTTTTTTAGCGTTTTGGTACCTAACTAGCTCAAAGGCATTCAAAATACTCGTTTTTCATAATGTTCTGTTTCTCCGTAAAGGGTGTTTTGCATGTATTTCTCCGTTTCGGTACTTGGTGTATGGCACTTGCGTTTTGGTATCGTTTTTGGTGCCTAATATGTTCATTATCAACCAAATGACACGTTTATTGTAATATAATCTCGTTATTCTATATATGGTACTTTCCAAGCAATTTGGAGTATTGATACCTAACAAACACAAAACACTCAAAACTCTTTTTTCTTTTTTTTGTAATGTTCTGTTTCTCCAGAGAGGATGTTTTGTATGTGATTTAGAGTTTTTTTTACGTAAAAATCTGAAAATACTGAAAAGACAATTTTATTTTATTTTTTCATGTATAGAGTGTTTTCTGTCTTTATTATCATTATTATTAATATAATTATATTTTTTTGTGTAGGTGAAAAGGTTTCCTTTTCCCATAAAGAGTGTTTGCATGTACTTTATCATTCTCTTACCTGACATGCCCAAAAACACTTATAATACACGTAGATAGCGTTGCTGTTTTGATTGTTTTTAGAGTGTGCTTTTTTATGCATTTTGGCGTTGTTGTGCCTAACATGGTGTTAATCACTTATAATACACGTTTTTCGTAATGTCGTACTGTTTCTCCATATAGAGTGCTATGCACGTATTTTAGCGTTTTAGAACCAAAGAAAATGTAAAACAATCATATATCTTTTCTTTTCTTATATTGGGCATTTTGCATGCATTTTTATCGTTTTGGTACCTAAGAAGCACAAAAACGCTTAAAAAAGCACGTTTTCATCAACATCAATTTGCTCATAAACACCTAAATGCCACATTTTTTTTATGATATCGTTTTCGTACCTGACAAGGTCAAAAACACTCATATTACACGTTTTTAGCATAGGTGTTCTGATTATTCTTATAAAGCGTTTTCCATGCATTTCCGCGTTTTGATCCGGAATATTTTGGATACCAATCATAATACACGTTTTTGGTAATATTGTCTTTCTTCATATAGAGAGCTATTCAGGTGTTTTAGCGTTTTGGTACCTGAAAAAAACCGAAACACTCATAATATACGTCTCTCTTAATATCGATTCGTATCCCATATTGTGAACTTTGCGTTTATTTATTTATTTATTTATTTTATTTTTTTTTAGCGTTTTGATACCTAACATGCGAAAACATCAAAAGATATATGTTTTTCGTATTGTTCTTCTGTTTCCCCTTAAAGGATGTTGTATCTGTTTTTTTTTTTCGTTTTTTTTTTTTTTTTCATTTCGGTACGTAAAAAAACTCAAAACAATGAAAAGACACATTTTCGAGAATTTTGTTTGTATATATATATATCTATATCTATATATATATATATATATATATATATATATATATATATATATATATATATATATATATATATATATATATATATATATATATATATATATACAAACAAAACAAAATTCTCGAAAATGTGTCTTTTCATTGTTTTTAAGCTTTTTTACGTACCGAAATGAAAAAAAAAAAAAACGAAAAAAAAACAGATGCAACATTCTTTAAGGGGAAACAGAAGAACAATACGAAAAACATATATCTTTTGATGTTTTGTGCATGTTAGGTATGTATGTTAGGTATATATATATATATATATATATATATATATATATATATATATATATATATATATATATATATATATATATATTTAGGCTTCTTGGTGTTTTGGGGATTAATATGCACATGAACTCCCAAGGAGCGCATTTATGGTAATGTCGTCTTATTAACCTGTATAGGTTTCTTTTCACACATTTTGGGGTTTTGGTACCTAACAACCTCAAAAGCACTTAAAACACACGTTTTGTTTAATATTTCTCCAGAAAATGGGTGTTATAGTTTTTTTTTTTTATACGAAGAAGCTCAAAAACAATCAAATATTGCGTGCTTTCCATGCCTTTTAGCGTTTTGGTGCTTAAAAAGCTATAAAACACTCAAATACACGTTTTTTGGCAATAATATTTTCTTTCTCCATAAAGGTTGCTTTGCATGCACTTCACGGTTTTCGTACCAAGAAACCCAAACACCCTAATATTAAATATGTTCTGATTCTTCTTACAGATTGCACTGCATACGTTTTAGTGTTTTGGTCCGTATGATTGTGGTAATCACTCAAAATACACGTTTTAGGTATTGTTGTTCTCTTTCTCCATAAAAAAAAAATATATATATATATATATATATATATATATATATATATATATATATATATATATATATATATATATATATATATATATATATATATATATATATATATATATATATATATATATATATATATATATATATATTAATTTAATTAATTTCCCATACTGGGAACTTTGCATTTCTTTTTTAGCGTTTTGGTACCGAACAAGCTTAAAAACACTCGAAAGACACGTTTTCGTTAATATTAATATATATATTCTTTTATATATATGTATATACTGTGCATTGTGTTTTTCATGATTTTAAGCGTTTTGCTGCCTAATATGCTCATAACCTTCCAAATGACACGTTTTTGGTAATAACGTCTCTTACCCCACACGAGATACGTTGCATACATTTTGGCGTTTTAATACCTAAGAAGCCCAATAACACTCAAAATACATTTTCAGTAACTTTGTTCTCTTATAAGATAGTTTGTTCATGCTTTTTAGATTTTTAATGCCTTATACACTCATTAACACCCAAATAAGACGTTTCATATAATATCGTGTTATTAATAACCCCATATCGGTTATATTGGTTATATTGGTACATAAGCTCATTCAATATATATATATATATATATATATATATATATATATATATATATATATATATATATATATATATATATATATATATATATATATATATATATACATATATATATATTACTTTTTTTAGGAAGAAGCGTGTTTTGCATGTTTTGTTTTTTTTCTGTAAAGCTCAAAGACGCTCAAAAAACATGTTCTCGAAAAAAATTTTTATTTACCATATATAGTGTTTTCCGTACTTTTTAGTTCTTTGGTGCCTAATACGTACATAAACACACAAGTAAAATACATATAGTGTATTTTATATTCATTTTGGGGTTATGTTACCTACGAACCTCAAGAACACTTAATACCTACGCTTACGTAATTGTTGTTCTGTTTCTCCAGAAAGATAATTTTGCATGCGTTTTAGCGTCTTTGTACGTTAAGACATTAAAACACCAAAAAAAAAAAAACTCGATTATTAATAAAAATGTTTTGTTTCCTAATATAGCCTGCTTTCCATGGTTTTTAGCCTTTTGGTACGTAAGAAGCTTAAAATGTACTAAAAACACACATTTTCGGTGATGTTATTTTATATTCCAATATAATGTGCTTTCCCTGCACTTTAGCGTTTTGGTACCTGACAATTCCAAAAACACTCATATTAACATTGTTGTTCTGATTCTTCTTATAGATTGCTTTGCATGTATTTTGGCGTTGTGGTCCGTAACATTGTGGTAATCACTCATAATGCACGTTTTTGGTTATGATTTTTTTTTTTTTCATATAGAGTGTTATTCATGTGTTTTAGTTTTCCCGTACCTAAGAAACTGAAAAAAAAAAAAAACATTTATAATATACATTTCTCTCGATATTATTACGTTTCCGTAAGAAGCTGAAAAACACAAAATACATGTTTTTGGTAAAACTGTTTTCTTTTTTCATAAGAGGTTCTTTGCATGCACGTTAACGTTTTGGTACCTAACAACCTCAAACACACTCATATTACACACTTTTATCATTGTTGTTCTGATTCTTCTTATACGCTGCTTTCTATTAATTTCGCCGTTTTGGTCCCCAACATTGTGGTAATTGTTCATAATACATGTTTTATGCAACGTTATTCTGTTTATTTATAAGAAGTGTTGTTCATGTGGTTTTGCGTTTTAGTAGCTAAAAAGGTGAAAATCACTCATATTACATGTTTTTGTTAATATCATTACATTTTCGATAATGGGTAATTTGCATTCATTTTAAATGTCTTGGTACCTAACATACTCATAGACAATCAAAATACACGTCTCTCTGTTTCTTCAGAAAAAAAAAGAACGTTTTAAGCATTTTATTTATTTTTTTTGTTCTGATTCTTCTTAAAGGAGGCTTTTATATGCATTTCATCGTTCTGGTCCACATGATGGTAATCACTCACTATATATGTTTTTGGTAATGTTCTCCTTCTCTATGTAGACTGATATTGATGTGTTTTTGCATTTATTACCTAAGAAGCTGAAAAAAAAAGACTCAATACAGAAGCGAAGAAAAAAAAAATCAAAGGACACGATTTTGATAAACAGGTTTTGTTTTCAAATATAATGTTTTTTCCCATGCCTTTTAGCAGCGTTTTGGTACGTAACAAGGTAAAAACATACGATTTTTTTTTTTTTTCACAAAGGATGCTTTGCATACACATTAGTTTTACAACCTAAAAATCTCAAAAATCTCATATTACATTTTTTTTCTTTTATCTTCTTATCTTCTTATCTTTGCATGCTCATTATTGTTTTGGTACCTTACAAGCCCGGAAGCACTCATATTACACGTTCTTAGCATTGCTGTTCTCATTATTTTTATTTGGTGTTTTGCATGCATTTTGACGTTTTCGTCCGTACCAATTTGGTTTTTAGTAATCGCTTTGTCCTTAGAGAGCAATATTCCTGTGTTTTAGCGTCGTGACACTTAAAAAAAAATCATAATATACGTTACTGTTAATATCGTTTCAATTCCTATATTGGGAAATTTCCATACATTTTCAGAGTTTTGGCACATAACATGCTAAAAAGAAAAAAAAATCGAAAGACATGCTTTTGATAAAGTTAATTTCTTTTCCTATATTAGATGTTTTCCATATTTTTTTCTTTAACGTTTCGGTGCATAATATGTTCATTAACACCCAAATGACACGAATATTATGGTATAATTTTGTTACGGAATATAGGGTGCTTTACATGCATCTTCGCGTTTCGATACCTAACAAGCAGAAAATCACTCAAAACACACTTTCTAATATTGTTCTGTTTCTCTAGAAAGAATGTTTTGTATGTGTTTTAACGCTTTTTTTTTTACGTAAAAATCCTGAAAAAAAACAATCACACGATTTCCAGAGCTTCTTTTTTTTATTTTCCAATATTGCGTGTTTTCCATGCAATTTAGTTTTTTTTTTAGACTTAAAATGCTGGATAGCACTCAAAAGACTCGTTTTTGGTAATGTTTTTTTTTTTTTTTTTTTTTTTTTACCATATAAGGTGCTTTATAGCACTTTAGCTTTTCGGTACCTAGCAAGAGCCCTCCCCCCCCTAAAAGAAATAGAATAAAATAAATAAACTCACATTACACGTTTTTAGCATTGTTGTTCTAATTATTCTTATAGGATGCTTTGCATGTACTCTTGGGTTTTGATATTGTGATAGGGAACTACCTTAAGACTTATTGTAAATATAATTATGATTTTTGAGGTAACTGCCCTTACAGGAAAGTAACAATTAATTCTAGGTATTGACTGCTATTGTGTTTAGTGAAGAACTGCCGTGGTGGAATTTATTTAGTGTATTTAATATGGGAATTGGAAACTTTGATGTCTACTTGGTACTTGGCTGGCAGAAGCAGATCGGGACTAGTGGTGGTGGTGCAGATTGTGCTCCCCGCACCGAGGACGGGACTTACTCTTAGGTGTTGTATGTTAAGTTTGCTCAAGTGTAGAGTCTGGCTGAGGTTTTTCTATATAAAGTTATTTAACATTGTGAGTACTTATAACAGGATTAGGTATATTGGTGGTAAATTGCTTTACTTAAGCAAGCCTGTTGCCAGTTGGTGATGCCGGGTTTAGGCGTGACTGCGTGAATCGCGAGTAATGGTGATGGTGTTTTATGCTTTTCCATGTATTAGGCTAAGGATATTAGATGTAAGTGTTCTCTATAGGTACATTTAATTAAAAAAAAAAAAAAAAAACTCACGTTTGTTGTATTCTTTCCTGAGTCTTACCGAGCCCAGGGAAGGTTTTGACTGGTTTTGTGTCTGTGTGCCATATACAGTCCACCCTCGCCTCCTATCTTGCTGGAAGAGTGATGGCGTAACATTATATATTTCGGTAATCATTCATAATACGTTTATGGTAATGTTCTGTTTTTTCATATATTGTGTTATTTGTGTGTTTTATCGTTTTTGTATCTAAGAAACTGAAAAATACTAAAAATACACGTTTCTGTTAATATCCTTTCGTTTCCCACAATAAGTATTTTGAATGCATTTTTATCGTTTAGATCCCTAACAAGCTTAAAGGCCCTTAAAAAACACGTTTTTTTATTTTAATGTTATTCTGTTTTTACGTAAAAGGTGTTTTGCATGTGTTCATACGTTTTGTTACATAAAAAAAACTGAAAATCACTAAAAGACATGTTTTCTATAATGTTAATTTATTTTCTATATATTTGTTTTTTCATGTTTTTTTTTTTTTTTTAGCGCTTTGGTACCTAATACGCCTATAAACAGCCAAATGACTCGTTTCTAGTAATAGGCATTTACCCCATATAGGGTACTTTGCATGCTTTTTGGCGTTTTAATACTTAATTTCAAAAACACCCAAAACACACGTTTTTGGTAATATTGGCGTGTTTAGCATGCTTTTTAGAGTTTTATACGAAAGAACTTCAAAACTCGAAAGTCACGATTTTGTTGAATTTGTTACGTTTTCCAATATAGCGTTTTTTCCATGTTTTTTTTTCTTTTTGTCGTTTTTATATGTCAAAGGCTGAAAAAAAAAACACTTAAAATACATGTTTTTGGAAATGATTTTTTCATTTCTTATAAAGTCTGCTTTGCATACACTTTAGCGTTTTAGTACCTAACAAGCTCAAAAACACTTATATGACACGTTATTAAGATTATTACTATGTTATGTTTTTCTGGCTCTTTTTATAGTTTTTTTTATTTTATTTATTTTTTTTATGTATTTTTGCATTTTGGTCCGTAACATAGTGGTAAACAGTCATAATACACGATTTTGGTAATGTTGTTCTCTTTACCCATAGAAGGTGTTATTCATGTTTTGATAGATAAAAAGGTGACAAAAAATGTGACAAAATATTCCACGTTTCTGTTATTATCACTTCGTTTTTCAGAATGGATAATTTTGCATGCATTTTAATTTGGTACCTAACAATCTCAAAGACACTCAAGACAAACGTTTCTCATAATGTTGTTTTCCTTGTGTTTTGGGGTTTTAGCAGGAAAAGAATCTCAAAAAACACTTAATACACACGTTAATGTTTTGTTATCCCAAATTATTATTTTTTTGTTTATATTTCTGGTAATATATATTTCTGGTAATGTCGTCTTGTTATCCCATATAGGGTAATTTGCATAAATTTTGGTGTTTTGGTACGTTTTTATTTATTTTTTTTTATGTGTGTTTCTGTTTCTACAGAAATGGTGTTTTATATGCGTTTTAGAATTTGTATACGTGACATTGATATCATTTCGTTACCCCATGTGGGGTGCTTTGCATAACTTTTGCCTTTTGATACAAAAAAAAAGCTGCAAAAACACTGAAAACACATGTTTTTGGTAATATAGTCTTTCTCGAATGTTTAGCGTTTTTTTTTTTTTGTACGAAAGTCGCTCAAAACACTCAAAAGACACGATTTTGATTAAGTTATTTTGTTTTCCGATATAACGTGTTTTCCATTTTTTTTTTTATCGTTTTGGTATGTAAAAAGCAGAGAGAGAGATAGAACAAAAAATCAGTTAAAACACATGCTAGTGTTGTGGTACTTAACAAGCTCAAAAAACACTCATGCACGCTATTAGTATTGATTCTTCTTATAGGCTGCGTTATATGCATTTAGGCGTTTTGGTGCCTAACATATTTTTAATCGTTCTTAATACACGATTTTGGTTATGTTCTATTTATACATATAAAGTACCATTCATGTGTTTTAGCGTACTGGTAGCTAAGAAGGTGAAAAAAACACTCTAATTAAACGTTTCTGTTAATATCGTTTTGTTTCCAATAATGGGTACTTTGCATGCATTTTAAGCGTTTTGATATCTACCATGCTCAAACACACTTAAAACATTTTTTTTTTTTTGTTTCTCCAGAAAGTTTGCTTTGTGTGTATTTTAGCGTTTTTTTCTTTTTTTTCTTTTTACGTACGAACCTCAAAAACACTCAAAGACAGGATTCTGATAAAATTGTTTTGTTTTCCAATACAATGTGTTTCTATGTTTGTAGCGTTTTAGTACGTAACAAGCTAAAAAAAAAAAAAAAAAAAAAAAAAAAAATATATATATATATATATATATATATATATATATATATATATATATATATATATATATATATATATATATATATATATATATATATATATATATATATATATATATATATATATATATATATATATATATATATATATATATATATATATATAACGTTTTTAGTAATGCTCTCCTTTTTCTACAGCTATTTTTTTAATGCGTTTTAGCGTTTTTCTACAAAAGAAGCTAAAAAAAAGCACGATTTTGATAAAGTAATTTTGGTTTCATATATAGAGTGTTTTCCATCCTTTTTAAGGCTTGGTAAGTTAAAAACTGAAAAAAAAAAAAATTCAAAAGACACGTTTTTCGTGATGTTGTTTTGTTTTACCCGTATAGGGTGTTTTGCATGGATATTAGCGTTTTTCTACCTGACAAACCGAAAAAAAACACTCTTATTACACGTTTTTAGCATTGTTGCTCAGTTTTATTTTTATTTTTTCTTCTTATAGGGTGCTTTGTCTCATTTTGGCGTTTTGTCCGTAAGATAGTGATAATCAGTCGTTATACACGTTTTTTGGTAATATCGTTCTTTTTTCCATATCGAGTGTTATTAATGTGTTTTACCGTTTTGGCACTGAAGAAGCTCTGATAATACATACTATACCATTATGGTAATCACTCATACCATACCATTATGGTAATCACTCATTATGGTAATCTTGTTCTCCTCCATATAGAGTACTGTTTATGCGTTTTACCATTTTGGTACCTAAGAAACTGAAAACTCTCATAACATACGTTTCTGTTAATATCGTTTTTTTTTCATATATTTAGACATTTGCATGAATTTTTTTTAGCGTTTTGGTACCTAACTAGCTCAAAGGCATTCAAAATACTCGTTTTTCATAATGTTCTGTTTCTCCGTAAAGGGTGTTTTGCATGTATTTCTCCGTTTCGGTACTTGGTGTATGGCACTTGCGTTTTGGTATCGTTTTGGTGCCTAATATGCTCATTATCAACCAAATGACACGTTTATTGTAATATAATCTCGTTATTCTATATATGGTACTTTCCAAGCAATTTGGAGTATTGATACCTAACAAACACAAAACACTCAAAACTCTTTTTTCTTTTTTTTGTAATGTTCTGTTTCTCCAGATAGGATGTTTTATATGTGATTTAGAGTTTTTTTTACGTAAAAATCTGAAGACACTGAAATGACAATTTTATTTTTCTTATTTTTTTTTTTTCCTGTATAGAGTGTTTTCTATGCCTTTATTATTATTATTATTATTTTTTTTTTTTTTTTGTTGGTAAAAAGGTTTCCTTTTCCCATAAAGAGTGTTTTGCATGTACTTTATCATTCTCTTACCTGACAAGCCCAAAAACACTTATAATACACGAAGATAGCGTTGTTGTTTTGATTCTTTTTAGAGTGTGCTTTTCATGCATTTTGGCGTTGTTGTGCCTAACATGGTGTTAATCGCTTATAATACACGCTTTTCGTAATGTCGTACTGTTTCTCCATATAGAGTGCTATGCACGTATTTTAGCGTTTTAGAACAAAGAAAATGTAAAACAATCATATATCTTTTCTTTTCTTATATTGGGCATTTTGCATGCATTTTTATCGTTTTGGTACCTAAGAAGCACAAAAAACACTTAAAAAGCACGTTTTCGTCAACATCATTTTGCTCATAAACACCTAAATGCCACATTTTTTTTATGATATCGTTTTGGTACCTGACAAGGTCAAAAACACTCATATTACACGTTTTTAGCATAGGTGTTCTGATTCTTCTTATAAAGCGTTTTCCATGTATTTTGGCGTTTTGATCCGGAATATTTTGGATACCAAACATAATACACGTTTTTAGTAATATTCTCTTTCTTCATATAGAAAGCTATTCATGTGTTTTAGCGTTTTGGTACCTAAAAAAAACGAAACACTCATAAAATACGTTTCTCTCAATATCGATTCGTATCCCATATTTGCGTTTATTTATTTATTTATTTTTTTTTTTTTAGCGTTTTGATACCTAACATGTGCAAAACATCAAAAGATATATGTTTTTCGTCTTGTTCTTCTGTTTCCCATTAAAGGATGTTGCATCTGTTTTATTTATTTATTTTTTCTCATTTCGGTACGTAAAAAAGCTAAAAAACAATGAAAAGACACATTTTCGAGAATTTTGCTTTGTTTCTATATATATATATATATATATATATATATATATATATATATATATATATATATATATATATATATATATATATATATATATATATATATATATATAGTGTTTTGGGGCTTAATATGCACATGAACTCCCAAGGAGCGCATTTATAGTAATGTCGTCTTGTTAACCCGAAGCAGAGCATCTTAGACTTCACCTCCAAGAAACATCTGGGCTAACATTTACTATGGAAAACAGCAAAGATGGAGCCATGCCCTTTCTCGACGTCCTAGTGCAACAAGAAGAAGGAAGATTTACCACCATCGTCTGCACAAAACCAACGAATCCTGGACTCTGCTTGAACGGACGAAGTGAGTGTCCCACGAGGTACAAGGATTCCACTATCTCAGCCTACATCAGAAGAGCGCTTACACACAGCAGCACGTGGAAACAAGTCCACCAAGAAATACAGCGCTCAACTCAAGTCCTCATAAACAACAATTTCAGTGAAAACCGCCTAGTAAAGAAAATTGTCGACAGCTGGCATAACAAGAAGCAACAAGAGGATAATTAAGGGAACATCAACATTTTCTATAAAGCAACTTTCTCTACCGCCTACGAAGATGAGAGGGCCATCACGCAGATTGTGAAGAGGAACATCAAGCCTTCCGACCCTGACAGACAAGTTAAACTGATAATTTATCACAACACCAAGAAAACCAGCCATCTTCTTCTGAAAAATAACCCCTCAAAAGAGAAAGAGAGCCTTCAAAAGTCACATGTCATATATAGGTTTACGTGTAACCAAGGAAACTGTGAAGTCCTTCCCTCCACCTATGTTGGCATGACGACAACAAGACTCTCCCAACGACTAACTTTCCACCTCGCAGCAGGAGCACCCAAGAAACATCTGAAGGAGAAGCATAACATAAACATCACAAGAGGAATGCTAGTAGATAAAACGGAGATCCTAACTACATGCCCAGACACCAGGCGTCTCCCCATCTTAGAAGCACTATATATAAAAGAGACAAACCCTACATTAAATCAACAATCCGAAGACCTACAAGCATTACCAAGCGCGCGAAGACCCAGCTTGGATAGCAACCCAGCACAGCCCGCGACAGCCGTCAGCCAATCAGAGACCAGGACGCGCAGCGGGGTGACAAGCCTACCGGTATAAATACACCCCCGCAATCAGCTTGAGCCATTCTCTCCGACACCCTCTATACGGAAAGACCTTCGCTACTGAAGAAGGCTCAAGGACCCGAAATCGCGATCTAGCGAAAATGACTAGCTTCGGCGAAGTCATACAGCCAATTAAAAAAGAATATAAGACAATCATAAGATATAAGGAAAATATCTTAAGAAAAATAATAAATGCTCAACTAGCTATCACATTCAATGAGATATGTATTAGAGAAAGACTCCTGCCCATATACACCCTTAATATATATATATATATATATATATATATATATATATATATATATATATATATATATATATATATATATATATATATATATATATATATATATATATATATATAACTTTTTTTCGGAAGAAGCGTGTTTTGCACGTTTTTTTTTTTTTTTATGTAAAGCTCAAAGACGTTCAAAAGACATGTTTTCGATAAATTTTTGATTTCCTATATATAGTGTTTTCCATGCTTATTAGTATTTTGGTGCCTAATGCGTGCATAAAAACACAAGTAAAATACATATAGTGTATTTTATATTTATTTTGGGGTTTTGTTACCAAAAAACCTTAAGAACACTTAAAACCTACGCTTACGTAAATGTTGTTCTGTTTCTCCAGAAAGATAATTTTGCATGCAACGAAAAAAACAAACGACAACACGAAAAACAAGAAAAAAAAAAAAACTCGATTATTAATAAAGATGTTTTGTTTCCTAATATAGCGTGCTTTCCATGGTTTTTAGCCTTTTGGTACGTAAGAAGATTAAAATGTACTAAAAACACACATTTTCGGTGATGTTATTTTATTCTCCAATAGTATGTGCTTTCCCTGCACTTTAGCGTTTTGGTACCTGACAATTCCAAAAACACTCACATTATTAACATTGTTGTTCTGATTCTTCTTATAGATTGCTTTGCATGTATTTTGGCGTTGTGGTCCGTAACATTGTGGTAATCACTCATAATGCACGTTTTTTGGTTATGATGTTTTGTTTTTCCATATAGAGTGTTATTCATGTGTTTTTGTTTTTCCGTACCAGAGAAACTGAAAAAAAAAAACATTTATAATATACATTTCTCTCGATATTATTACGTTTCCAGAAGAAGCTGAAAAACACAAAATATATATTTTTGGTAAAACTGTTTTCTTTTTTCATAAAAGGTTCTTTGAATGCACGTTAACGTTTTGGTACCTAACAACCTCAAGCACACTCATATTACACACTTTTATCATTGTTTTTCTGATTCTTCTTATACGCTGCTTTGTATTCATTTCGCCGTTTTGGTCCCCAACATTGTGGTAATTGTTCATAATACACGTTTTATGCAAGGTTATTCTGTTTATTTATATGAAGTGTTATTCATGTGGTTTAGCGTTTTGGTAGCTAAAAAGGTGAAAATGTTTTTGCTAATATCATTACATTTTCGATACTTTGCATTCATTTTAAATGTTTTGGTACCTAACATACTCATAGACAATCAAAATACACGTTTCTCCGTTTCTTAAAAAAAAAAGAACGTTTTAAGCAATTTTTTTATTTTTTTATTCTTCTTAAAGGAGGCTTTTATATGCATTTCATCGTTCTGGTCCACATGATGGTAATCACTCACTATATATGTTTTTGGTAATGTTCTCCTTCTCTGTGTAGAGTGATATTGATGTGTTTTTGCGTTTTGGTACCTAAGAAGCTGAAAAAAAAAAACACTCATAATACAGAAGCTAAAAAAAAAAAAAAAATCAGAGGACACGATTTTGATAAACAGGTTTTGTTTTCAAATATAGTGTTTTTCCCATGCATTTTAGCAGCGTTTTGGTACGTAACAAGGTACAAACACACGATTTATTTTTTTTCACAAAGGATGCTTTGCATACACATTAGTTTTACAACCTAGAAATCTCAAAAATCTCATATTACATTTTTTTTTCTTATTTCTTTTATCTTCTTATGGGACTTTGCATGCTCATTATTGTTTTGGTACCTTAGAAGCCCGGAAACATTCATATTACACGTTTTTAGCATTGCTGTTTTCATAATTTTTACTTGGTGTTTTGCATGCATTTTGACGTTTACGTCCGTACCAGTTTGGTTTTTAGTAATCGCTTTGTCCATATAGAGCAATATTCTTGTGTTTTAGTGTCGTGACACTTTAAAAAAAAAAAAAAAAACTCATAATATACGTTACTGTTAATATCGTTTCAATTTCCATATTGGGAAATTTCCATACATTTTCAGCGTTTTGGCTCCTATCATGCTAAAAAAAAAATCGAAATTTAATTTATTTTTCTATATTAGATGTTTTTCATACATTTTTTTTTCTTTTAGCGTTTTGGTGCATAATATGTTCATAAACACCCAAATGACACGAATATGATAGTATAATTTTTTTTATCGAATATAGGGTGCTTTGCATGCATCTTTGCGTTTCGATACCTAACAAGCAGAAAATCGCTCAAAACACACTTTCTAATATTGTTCTGTTTCTCTAGAAAGGATGTTTTGTATGTGATTTAGCACTTTTTTTTTTTTACGTAAAAAAACCTGAAAAAAAAACAATCACACGATTTTCAGAGTTTTTTTTTATTTTCCAATATTGTGTGTTTTCCATGCAATTTATTTTTATTTTTTTTAGACTTAAAATGCTGGATAACACTCAAAAGATTCGTTTTTGGTAATGCTTTTTTTTTCCATATAAGGTGCTTTATAGCACTTTAGCTTTTTTGGTACCTAGCAAGAATCCCCTCCCCCCCTAAGAAAAAAAAAATAGAATAAAATAAATAAATTCACATTACACGTTTTTAGCATTGTTGTTCTAATTATTCTTATAGGGTGCTTTGTATGTACTCTTGGGTTTTGATATTGTGATAGGGAACTACCTTAAGACTTAGTGTAAATATAATTATGATTTTCGAGGTACCAGGTAACTGCCCTTAGAGGAAAGTAACAATTAATTATGGGTATTGACTGCTATTGTGTTTAGTGGGGAACTGCCGTTTTGGAATTTATTTAGTGTATTTAATATGGGAATTGGAAACTTTGATGTCTACTTGGTACTTGGCTGGCAGAAGCAGATCGGGACTGGTGGTGGTGGTGCAGATTGTGCTCCCCGCACCGAGGACGGGACTTACTCTAAGGTGATGTATGTTAAGTTTGCTCAAGTGTAGAGTCTGGCTGAGGTTTTTCTATCTAGAGTTATTTAACATTGTGAGTACTTATAACAGGATTAGGTATATTGGTGGTAAATTGCTTTACTTAAGCAAGCCTGTTAGCAGTTGGTGATACCGGGTTTAGGCGTGACTGCGTGAATCGCGAGTAATGGTGATGGTGTTTTGTGTTTTTCCATGTATTAGGTTAAGGATATTAGATGTAAGTGTTCTTTATAGGTACATTTAATTATACAAAAAAAAAAAAAAAAAAACTCACGTTTGTTGTATTCTTTCCTGAGTCTTACTGAAACAATGAGGGTTGGAGTGTGAGCCGAACCCAGGGAAATATTTTGACTGGTTTTGTGTCTGTGCGCCATACGCAGTCCACCCTCGCCTCCTATCTTGCTGGAAGAGTGGCAATATTTATTTCGTAACAATATATATTTTGGTAATCATTCATAATACGTTTATGGTAATGTTCAGCTTTTTTCATATATTGTGTTGTGTGTTTTATCGTTTTTGTATCTAAGAAACTGAAAAACACTAAAAATACACGTTTCTGTTAATATCCTTTCGTTTCCCACAATAAGTATTTTGAATGCGTTTTTATCGTTTAGATCCCTAACAAGCTTAAAGGCCCTTACAAAACACGTTTTTTTTTTTATAATGTTATTCTGTTTTTATGTAAAAGGTGTTTTGCATGTGTTCATGCGTTTTGTTACCTAAAAAAGCTCAAAATCACTTAACAATCTCAAAAACTTAACAATTTCAAAATACTTAACAATTTCAAAAACACCCAAAACACACGTTTTTGGTAATATTGGCGTGTTTAGAATGCTTTTTAGAGTTTTTTTTACGAAAGAACTTCAAAACTCGAAAGTAACGATTTTGTTGAATTTGTTACGTTTTCCAATATAGCGTTTTTTCCATGTTATTTTTTTCTTTTTGGCGTTTTTATGTCAAAGGCTGAAAAAAAACACTTAAAATACATGTTTTTGGAAATGACATGTTAGCAAGATCAGAAGATCAGTTAGCATGAAAATAGCTGTAGAAGACAGCTAGATATGCAACATTGCGGAGGTGAGAGAGATGCTGAAGACAGTCAGTTAGAGGAGAGGAGCTGATGAGACGAAAAGCTTTTGATTCCACCCTGTCTAGAAGAGCAGTATGAGTAGAGCCTCCCCAGACATGTGAAGCATACTCCTTACATGGACTGATAAGGCCTTTGTACAGAGTTAGCAGCTGGGGGGGGTGAGAAAAACTGGCGGAGACGTCTCAGAACACCTAACTTCATAGAAGCTGTTTTAGCTAGAGATGAGATTTGAAGTTTCCAGTTCAGATTATAAGTAAAGGACAGACCGAGGATGTTCAGTGTAGAAGAGGGGGACAGTTGAGTGTCATTGAAGAAGAGGGGATAGTTGTCTGGAAGGTTGTGTCGAGTTGATAGATGAAGGAATTGAGTTTTTGGGGCATTGAACAATACCAAGTTTGCTCTGCTTTAATCAGAAATTTTAGAAAGATCAGAAGTCAAGCGTTCTGTGGCTTCCCTGCGTGATATGTTTACCTCCTGAAGGGTTGGACGTCTATGAAAAGACGTGGAAAAGTGCAGGGTGGTATCATCAGCGTAGGAGTGGATAGGACAAGAAGTTTGGTTTAGAAGATCATTAATGAATAATAAGAAGAGAATGGGTGACAGGACAGAACCCTGAGGAACACCACTGTTAATAGATTTAGGAGAAGAACAGTGACCGTCTACCACAGCAGCAATAGAACGGTCAGAAAGGAAACTTGAGATGAAGTTACAGAGAGAAGGATAGAAACCGTAGGAGGGTAGTTTGGAAATCAAAGCTTTGTGCCAGACTCTATCAAAAGCTTTTGATATGTCCCAGGCAACAGCAAAAGTTTCACAAAAATCTCTAAAAGAGGATGACTAAGACTCAATAAGGAAAGCCAGAAGATCACCTGTAGAGCGGCCTTGACGGTACACATACTGGCCATCAGATGGAAGGTTGTGAAGTGATATATGTTTAAGAATCTTCCTGTTGAGGATAGATTAAATAACTTTAGACTGGCAGGATATTAAAGCAATAGGACGGTAGTTTGAGGGATTAGAACGGTCACTCTTTTTAGGAACAGGTTGAATGTAGGCAAACTTCCAGCAAAAAGGAAAGGTAGATGTTGACAGACAGAGCTGAAAGAGTTTGACTAGGCAAGGTGCAAGCTAGGAGGCACAGTTTTGGAAAACAATAGGAGGGATCCCATCAGGTGCAAAAACTTTCCGAGGGTTTAGGCCAGCGAGGGCATGGAAAACATCATCGCGAAGAATTTTAATACGTGGCATGAAGTAGTCAGAGGGTGGAGGAGAGGGAGGAACAAGCCCAGAATCGTCCAAGGTAGTGTTTTTAGCAAAGGTTTGAGCGAAGAGTTCAGCTTTAGAAATAGATGTGATAGCTGTGGTGCCATCTGGTTGAAATAGAGGAGGGAAAGAAGAAGAAGCAAAGTTATTGGAGATATTTTTGGCTAGATGCCAGAAATCACGAGGGGAGTTAGATCTTGAAAGGTTTTGACATTTTCTGTTAATGAAGGAGTTTTTAGCTAGTTGGAGAACAGACTTGGCATGGTTCCGGGCAGAAATATAAAGTGCATGAGATTCTGGTGATGGAAGGCTTAAGTACCTTTTGTGGGCCACCTCTCTATCATGTATAGCACGAGAACAAGCTGTGTTAAACCAAGGTTTAGAAGGTTTAGGACGAGAAAAAGAATGAGGAATGTACGCCTCCATACCAGACACTATTACCTCTGTTATGCGCTCAGCACACAAAGAGGGTCTCTGGCACGGAAGCAGTAGTCATTCCAAGGAAAATCAGCAAAATACCTCCTCAGGTCCCCCCAACTAGCAGAGGCAAAACGCCAGAGGCACCTTCGCTTAGGGGGATCTTGAGGAGGGATTGGAGCGATAGGACAAGATAAAGATATGAGATTGTGATCGGAGGAGCCCAACGGAGAAGAAAGGGTGACAGCATAAGCAGAAGGATTAGAGGTTTAGGAAAAGGTCAAGAATGTTGGGCGTATCTCCAAGACAGTCACGAATACGAGTAGGGTGTTGCACCAATTGCTCTAGGTCATGGAGGATAGCAAAGTTGTAGGCTAGTTCACCAGGATGGTCAGTGAAGGGAGAGGAAAGCCAAAGCTGGTGGTGAACATTGAAGTCTCCAAGAATGGAGATCTCTGCAAAAGGGAAGAGGGTCAGAATGTGCTCCACTTTGGAAGTTAAGTAGTCAAAGAATTTCTTATAGTCAGAGGAGTTAGGTGAGAGGTACAGCACAGATAAATTTAGTTTGAGAGTGACTCTGTAGTCGTAGCCAGATGGTGGAAAACTCGGAAGATTCAAGAGCGTGGCCACGGGAGCAGGTTAAGTCATTGCGTACATAAACGCAGCATCCAGGTTTTGATCGAAAATGAGAATAGAGGAAGTAGGAGGGAACAAAAAAGGGGCTACTGTCAGTTGCCTCAGACACCTGAGTTTCAGTGAGGAAAAGAAGATGAGGTTTAGAAGAGGAGAGGTGGTGTTCTACAGATTGAAAATTAGATCTTAGACCGCGAATGTTGCAGAAGTTAATGAAAAAAAAGTTGAGGAGGGGGTGTGAAGGCACTTAGGGTCGTCGACAGAAAGGCAGTCCGACCTGTGGACATTTATGGTCCCCTCCCCAGATGGGGACTCCGAGGCTGGTGTAGATTTAATTTAATTTGTAAATTTAAAATCATCATCGCCATGATGGTTTTCAAATTTTTGAGTGAAGGGTGTGTGTGTTATTAAGTGCTTGTAGTTTTGTGTGGAGGAAGAGAGTTGTCTTTAGATTTTGGTTATGTTCTATTTTGGTTATGTTCTATTTATATATATATATATATATATATATATATATATATATATATATATATATATATATATATATATATATATATATATATATATATATATATATATATATATATATATATATATATATATATAAAGTACCATTCATGTGTTTTAGCATACTGGTAGCTAGGAAGGTGAAAAAAAAAAAAACACTAATTACACTTTTCTGTTAATTTCGTTTTGTTTCCCATAATGAGTACTTTGCATGCATTTTTAAGCGTTTTGATATCTACCATGCTCAAACACACTTAAAAGACACTTTTTTTTTTTTTTTTTTGTTTCTCTAGAAAGTTTGCTTTGTATGTACTTTAGCGTTTTTTTTTTTTTTTTTTTTTTTACGTACGAACCTCAAAAACACTCAAAGACAGGATTCTGATAAAATTGTTTTGTTTTCCAATATAGTGTGTTTTCTATGTTTGTAGCGTTTTAGTACGTAACAAGCTAAAAAAAACTGAAAAAAACAACAACATTTAAAACACGTTTTTTGGTAAAGTTGTTTATTTTTCCATTTCCATATATTTTAGTATTTTGCTATGTAACAAGCTCAAAAACACTCATATTACACGTTTTTAGCACTGTTGATCTGATTCTTCATATATAATGCTTTCAAGGCACTTTGGTTTTTGGTCACTAACAAGGTGATTATCGTTCATAAAAGACGTTTTTGATAATGTTTTTAGCAATATTATTATTATTTTTTTTTCCCCATATAAGGTGGTTTGCATCTTGGTACCGGATAAGTAAAAAAAAACACGCATATAACACGTTTTTAGAGTTGTTGTTTCGATTCTTCTTACAAGGTGCCTTGCATGCATTTTTGCGTTTTGGTCTGTAACATTATGGTAATCACTCATAATACACCTTTTTGGCAATGTTGTTCTCTTTTTCTATATAGAGTGCTCTTCAAGTGTTTGGCGTTTTGATACCTAAGAGACTAAAAAAAAAACACAAAATATACGTTTCTCTTAATATTGTTTCGTTGCCCATATTGGATACTTAGCATACATTTTTTAAGCGTTTGGTACCCAACAAACTCAAAAACATTCAAAGCACACGTTTTTAGTATTTTAATTGATGATGATGGAGAAGTACAGGGAAGGACAGAAGGAGCTGCATTGTGTGTTTATAATTCCAGAAAAGACTTACGATCGTGTGCCGAGAGAAGAGCTGTGGTATTGCATGAGGTGCTCGGGACTGGCAGAGAAGTATGTGAAGGTGGTGAAGGATATGTACGAAAACAGTGTAACAGCAAGAAGGTGTGCTGCAGGAATGACGGAGGGTTTCGAAGTGGAGGTGGGACTGCAACAAATGTCAAAGGTTGACGAATTTAGATATTTGGGGTCCACGGTACAGAGTAATGGAGACTGGTAGGAAGGTAAAGAAAAGAGTGCAAGCGGGATGGAATACGTTTTTGTGCGTAAGAACCTCAAAAACACTGAAAAGACACGATTTTGATGGATTTTTTTTTTTTCAATATATAGTGTCTTTAATGCTTTTAAGCGTTTTGCTACGTAATAAGCTGAAACGCACACAAAATACACGTTTTTATTAATATTGTTTTCTTTTCTCATATGAAATGCTTTGTATGCACTTTAGTATTTTGTTACCTGAGTAGCCTAAAAACACTCAGATTACGTTTTTTTTTTTTTTAGGATTTTTATTTTGATTCTTCTTATAAGGTGCTTTGTGTGCATTTTGCCGTTTTGTTCCTAAGATGGTGGCAATCACTCATGACACGTTTCTTGGTAATGACTTAATATTTCTCCATATTCATGTGTTTTAGCGTTTTTGTACCTAAGAAGCTGAAAAAAATATATATAATACACGTTTCTGTTAATATATATATATATATATATATATATATATATATATATATATATATATATATATATATATATATATATATATATATATATATATATATATATATATATATATATATATATATATATATATATATATATATATATATATATATATATATATATATATATATATATATATATATATATATATATATATATATATATATATTCCATACTGAGTAATTTCCATGCATTTTTAGTGTGTTGGTACTTAAGGACTTTTTCTATAAAAGATGCTTATCATTCACTATAACGTTTCGGTACCTAACAAAAAAACAAAAACGCTCATATTACACGTTTTTAGAAGTGTTATTCTTATTCTTCTCATATTGTTCTTTTGTATGCGCTTTGGTGATTTGATCCCTAACATGTTGGTAATTGCTCATAATACACGTTTCTGGTAACGTTCTTCTATTTATCCATATAAAGTGTCATTCATGTGTTTTAGCGTTTTGGTAGCTAAGAATGTGAAAAACAATCCTACTACACTTTTCTGTTGATACACGTTTCGTTTCTCATAATGAATACTTTGCATGCATTTTTAGCATTTTGGTACTTAACAAGCTCAAAGACACTCAATATACACGTTTTACATAATGTTTTCTTCTTTCTCCGAGAATGGTGTTTTGGCTCAAAAACACTCAGAGATGTTTTCGATAATGTCATTTTGTTTTCCCATATATGGTGTTTTCCATACTTCTTAGCATTTTGGTGCCTAATACGCACAGAAACACTTTAAAAACACTTTTCTTATAATTTCCTCTCGTTAACCCATTTAGGGTGGTATGCATACGTTTTGGCGTTGGGGTACCTAAAAAAAAACACTTAAAACCCACTTTTTTGTTAATGTTGTTCTGTTTCTTCAGAAAGGGTGTTTTGTATGCGTTTTAGACTTTTTGTACGAGAGAAGGTAAAAAACAACACTCAAAAACACATTTTTGATAAAGACGTTTTATTTTCTAATATAGCGTGTTTTCCATGCTCTATCATATAATAAGCTGGAAAGCACTCAAAAGACAAGTTTTTGGTAGTGCTGCTTTCTTTTCCCTTATAAGGTGTTTTCCATGCACTTTAGAGTTTTGGTGCCTGACAAACACAGAAATCGTTTTTAGCATTATTGTTTTGATTCTTCTTATAAAGTGCTTTACATGCATTTTACTGATTTCATCCGTAACATTGTGGAAATTACTCATAATACGTTATATATATATATATATATATATATATATATATATATATATATATATATATATATATATATATATATATATATATATATATATATATATATATATATATATATATATATATATATATATATATATATATATATATATATATATATATATATATATATATATATATATATATATATATATATATATATATATATATATATATATATATATATATATATATATATATATATATATATATATATATATATATATATATATATATATATATATATATATATATATATATATATATATATATATATATATATATATATATATATATATATATATATATATATATATATATATATATATATATATATATATATATATATATATATACTCGTATATATATATATATATATATATATATGTTACAGTCAATACCTGAAATCCAGACAATTTGTAAAGTGACTTATTTTTTCAGGCAATTTGTGAACTGCCTAACCTAACCTAACCTAACCTAACCTAACCTAACCTAACCTAACCTAACCTAACCTAACCTAACCTAACCTAACCTAACCAGGCAGTTCACAAATTGCCTGAAAAAATAAGTCACTTTACAAATTGTCTGGATTTCAGGTATTGACTGTAACATATATATATATATATATATATATATATATATATATATATATATATATATATATATATATATATATATATATATATATATATATATATATATATATATATATATATATATATATATATAACTTCATCTACGCTGCACAGAAGGAAAACGCCGATGGAACCAAGCAATACTGGCGATGTGAGGTTAATGCATGCAAGGCTCGTGTTCACACAATAGTAAGGGATGAAACTTTTACTATCGTGAAAAGTGTGAACGAGCACAATCATTCCAAGACTGCTGCGGCTGTGAAGGCGAGGGAGGCCATGGTCGAGCTGAAAGCTGTTGCTACTTCCACTCAAGAATCTTCTCGTGCTTTGGTGGCTAACGTTTTGTCAAAATTGGATGAACATTCACTTGCTCATGTGCTGTCCACATCTACTATGAGCCGCTACGTGCGACAGTGGCGACAGGACGCTCAACAAGCTCCTCCAATTCCCCAGACTCGCACTGGCTATGTTATTCCTGAAGAGTACACCAAGTTAGATCGGGAGAGATGTTTTTTGCAGCATGATTCTGGCACTGAGGATGATAATCGTATTCTTGTCTTTGCCTCTGCTCAGGGTTTGAGGGATCTTGTCCGCTGTAAGAGTTGGGGTTTTGAAGGAACCTTCAAATATTGTCCCAAAATCTTTGTGCAGCTCTTTACCACTCATGGTCAAGACGGAACATTTACTGTTCCTCGAGTCTTTGCACTGCTTCCTAGCAGGACTGAAGAAACATACACTCGGGTTTTCTCCATTCTTAAGGATTTGCAACCTGAACTGAATCCTCAAGATGTGATGATGGATTTTGAAATGGCATCTTATAACGCCTTTATTGCCTATTTCGGTTATGCTTCTGTAACTTTTTGTCTTTTCCACTTAAACCAAAATATTTACAGAAAAGTAGTGGACTGCAATGAGAGGCAAAGGTACCATCGTAGGCTTTGAGTATGCTTTCAAAATACGTTGTTTCCCTGCTTTAGCATTCTTGCCAATACAGGATGTCGTGGCTGGTTTTGAAGAGCTTTTTGATGATGATGATTTGCCTCAAGAATTTATTGAATACTTTGCTGTAAATTACATTGGTTCAGAGATGGGTCGTGCTCAGAACCGCAGGAGAATGGTTCCCAGGTTTAAAATTGCTGATTGGAATGTGCGTGACAGAGCCCTTCAAGATAAACTTCACACAAACAACTTGGAGGGCTTTCACAATGCCCTTCAAAGTTCTGGAACGCAAAAACCCCTAACATTTGGTGTCTTATCAAAGGACTGAAAAAGGAAATGGAAATGCAAATGGGAAAAGGATTAAATTTGAATAGTCTGGATCAGTATGTAAGCCAACAACTGCTACTAAGAACATCAAAAGTCTCATTGAAAAATAGGATCCGAAAGATGAACCTCCTTCGTGCCGTGGCTCATAATTTAAAGTTATTTTAGATATTGTAGTAGTCCTCTTCTGAGTAGTAGTGGAGTTTCGCAACTAAGGCGACGAAAATACAGCCAAGGGAACGAATCACCCTAGGGGACGAATTACCCTTGGGGACCAATCCTCCAGGGATGAATAACCCGGGGGTGAATCAACCGGGACATTTCACCCAGGGACGAATCACCCTCGCACCCTTTCTTCGATACCAGAACGCTAAAACACATGAATAGCACTCCATATGGAGAAAGAGAACAACATTACAAAAAAAGTGTATTATGAGTGATTACCACAGTGCAAAGCACACTGTATGAAGAATCAGAACAACAATGCTAAAAACATCCATTGTGAGTTTTTTTGGGCTTGTCACGTACGAAAACGCTAAAGTGAATGTAAATGAAAAAAAAAAAAAAAAATATATATATATATATATATATATATATATATATATATATATATATATATATATATATATATATATATATATATATATATATATATATATATATATATATATATATATATTACAAAAAACGTGTACTTTGAGTTTTAAGTTTACATAAATTACCAAAAACGTGTTTGGAGTGTTTTTCATCTTACTTACCAAAACACTAAAAAGGACGGAAAAAAAACTGTATTGGAAAAGTAAAGAACTTTATCAAATTCGTATTTTTTTGAGAGTTTTGAGCTTCTTTCGTATAAAAACACTAAAACTCATACAAAACATATTTTTGGAGAAACATGAGAACATTACCAAATACGTGTGTTTTGAGTGTTTTTTTGAGCTTCTTATGAATAAAGATGTCAAAGAGCATGGGATAACGAGACATTTGGGTGTTTGTGAGCATATTAAGCACCAAAATGCATAGAAAACACCCTATATAGGAAAATAAAGTAACATTATCGAAAACGTGTCTTTTGTGTGTTTTTAGCATATATATGTATCAGAACGTTCAAACATATGTAAAACACCATTTACGGAAAAAAAAAGAATAACATTATGAAAAACGTGCATTTTTAGTATCTTTGGACTTGTCAGGTAGCAAAACCATTAAAATGTATCCAACGAAATGACATTAAACGAAATGACATTAACAAAAACGTGCAATATTCATCTTCTGATCTACCAAAACGCTAAAACATATGAACACCACTTGATATGGATAAACAGAACAACATTTCCAAAAGCGTCTATTTTTGAGTGATTACCACCATATCAGGGAGCAAAACTCCAAAAAGAAGAATCAGAACACTATTGCTAAAAACGTGTAATATGAGTGCTTTGAGCTTGTTAGGTACCAAAACTCTAAAGTACATGCAAAGCATCAGTCATGGGAAAAAAAAAAAAAGTGTTGAGTTTTTATCGCTCCACACCAAAACGATTAAAAAGCATGGAAAGCACTCTATATTGAAAACAAAACTTTATCAAAATCGTATCTTTTGAATGTTTTTTGAGCTTCTTTCGTACAAAATATCTAAAACGCATACAATACACCCGTTGTGGAAAAACAGAATATTAACAAAAATGTGTGTTTTGATTGTTTTGATTGTGTTAGGTATCAAAACGCCAAATTTCATGCAAAGTACCCTATATCGCTTAACGAGATGATATTAGCAGAAACGTGCCATTTGAGTTTTTCGGCACGAAAACGCTAGGTATATTTTCAGTGTTTTTTGAGCTTGTTAGGTGCCAAAACGCTAAGATACCCAATATGGGAAACAAAACGATAATACTATAAATATATTTTAAGTGCTTCTTTTTTTTTTGTTTGTTTTATAAGGTACCAAAACGCTAGAACATATGAATCGCACTCTATATGGAGAAACAGAACAACATCACTAAAAACAGGTATAATAAGTGATTACTACCATGTTAAGGACGCCAAAATGCATACAAAACACCCTATAAGAAGAATTAGAACAAACCTACAAAAAACCTGTAGCATAAAGTGTTTTTGAGCTTGTTAGGTACCAAAACGCTAAAGTGCATGCAAAACGCCCTTTATGAGAAAATAAAACAATATTATGAAAGACGTGTATTTTATTTTATTTTTTCAGATTCCTACATATCTAAAAGCTTAAAATTAGCATGGAAAATTCGCTATATTGGAAAACAAAACTTCATCAAAACCGTGTTCTTTTTTTTTTTTTATTATTTTTTGAGCTTCTTACGTCTAAAACCGCTAAAACGCCCCCTTCGCCCCCCCCACAAAAAAAAACACCCGTTCTGGAGGAAGAGAACAACATTAAAATAAACGAGTGGTTTGAGTGTTTTTTTTATTTATTTTTTTCAGTTGTTATGCAAAACACCCTATATGGGAAAAGAAAATAACTTTACCAATAACGTGCCTTCTGAGTGTTATTTATCTTACGCAAAAAAGCATAGGAAACACGCTATTTTGGAAAACAAAACAACTTCGTGTCTTTAGAGTGTTTTTGAGTTTATTGCTTACGAAAATGCTAAAACGCATATAAACACCCTTTTGGAGAAACAGAACGACATTAACAAAAAAAAAAAAACGGGAGTTTAAAAGTTTTCAAGCTTGGTAGGTAACAAAACACCAGAATGCATGCAAAACATCATGTATTGGGTAATGAGAAAATATCAGAAACGTGTCATTTGTGATTTTATAAGCATTTTGTTCACCTAACGCTAAAAAAAAAAAAAAAAAAATGGAAAACACATTATATTGCTTGGTAGGTAACAAAACGCCAAAATGCATGCAAAACACTTATTGGGTAAAGAGAAAACATTATCAGAAACGTGTAATTTGGGATTTTATAAGTGTTTTACTCACCAAACGCTAAAAAGAATGGAAAACACACTATATGACAAAAAAAAAAAAAAAACATTATATAAAACGCATCTTGTGAGTATTTTTGAGTTACTTTACCCAAACTATAAATTACATGAAAAACACACTTTATGGAAAAAAAAAAAAAAAAACATTACTAAAAATGTGTATTTTGAATGTCTAAGTTTCTTAGATACCAAAACCCCCCAAAAATGCATGCAAAGTGGGAAACGAAGGGATATTAACAGAAACGTGTATTATGAACGTTTTCAGTTTCTTACGCGCCAAAACACATGAATAGTACTCTATATGGAGAAACAAAACAACATTACAAAAAACGTGTGTACAAAGCACACTATAAAAAGAATCAGAACAACAGTGGTAAAAACGTGTAATATGACTGTTTTTTCGGCTTATGTACCAGCTTGCTAAAGTGCATGCAAAGCACCTCATATAAGTAAAAAAAAAAAAAAGAAAGAAAAAGAAAGAATTTTTTTTTTGTGCTTTTCATCTTACGTACGTAAACACTATAAGGCATGGAAAATACGTTATATTGAAAAAGAAAACAACTTTATCAAAATAATATTTTTAGATTGTTTTTTTTGTGGTTCTTATGTACAAAAACGTTAAAACGCATACAAAACATTTCTGGAGAAATCAAACTCCATTAACAAAAATGTGTTTTAAGTGTTTTTGAGATTGTTAGGTACGAAAACGCCCAAATGCATGCAAAGCACCCTATATTAGGGAACGAGACTATATTACCAGAAAAACGTTATCAGAAACGTATATTTTGTGTATTTTTGAGCATGTTTATTACCAAAAAGCAAGAAATGCATGCAAAGTACTATTATGGAAGATAAAAAGGCATGCAAAGCACCCAATACGAGATGATATTAACAGAAACGTGTCATTTGGGTATTATTGAGTTCATTAAGCAAGAAAACGTAAAAGCACTGAAAACACTCTATATAGGAAAATAAACTTTATCGAAAACGTGTCTTGAGTGTATTTGAGTTTTTAATGTACAAAACGCTAAAAAATTAATGCAAAATTTCGAAAATGGGAAACGAAAGAGATATTAACAGAAACTTATATTATGAGTGTTTTTCAATTTCTTCGAATCACCCTCGGGGACAAATAACCCTAGGGTTCGAGTCCTCCAGGGATGAATACCCCGGCAATGAATCAACCGGGACATTTCACCCGCGGACGAATCACCCTAGAACCTCATATTACACGTCTTTAGCATTATAGTTCTAATTCTTCTTATAGGGTGTTTTGTATTAATTATTGCGTTTTGATCCCTAAATTGGTGTTAATCACTCATTATACATGTTATTGGTAATGTCGTTTACTTTTCTCCATATACAGTGCTATTTATGTGTTTTAGCGTTTTGGTAACTAAGAAGCTAAAAAATACTCATAACACAGTTTTCTGTTAATATCTTTCCTTTCCCATATCTGGTAGTTTCCATGCATTTTTTACGATTTTGGTACCTAACAAAATACACTTCTTCGATATTTTTTTTCCCATATATAAAGTGTATTTTTTTCATGCTTTTTAGCATCCAAGGTAGTGTTTTTAGCAAAGGTTTGAGCAAAGAGTTCAGCTTTAGAAATAGATGTGATAGCAGTGGTGCCATCTGGTTGAAGTAGAGGAGGGAAAGAAGAAGAAGCAAAGTTATTGGAGATATTTTTGGCTAGATGCCAGAAATCACGAGGGGAGTTAGATCTTGAAAGGTTTTGACATTTTCTCTTAATGAAGGAGTTTTTGGCTAGTTGGAGAACAGACTTGGCATAGTTCCAGACAGAAATATAAAGTGCATGAGATTCTGGTGATGGAAGGCTTAAGTACCTTTTGTGGGCCACCTCTCTATCATGTATAGCACGAGAACAAGCTGTGTTAAACCAAGGTTTAGAAGGTTTAGGACGAGAAAAAGAGTGGGGAATGTACGCCTCCATGCCAGACACTATCATCTCTGTTATGCGCTCAGCACACAAAGACGGGTCTCTGACACGGAAGCAGTAGTCATTCCAAGGAAAATCAGCAAAATACCTCCTCAGGTCCCCCCAACTAGCAGAGGCAAAACGCTAGGGGAGATCCTGAGGAGGGATTGGAGTGATAGGACAAGATAAAGATATGAGATTGTGATCGGAGGAGTCCAACGGAGAAGAAAGGGTGACAGCATAAGCAGAAGGATTAGAGGTCAGGAAAAGGTCAAGAATGTTGGGCGTATCTCCAAGACGGTCAGGAATACGAGTAGGGTGTTTCACCAATTGCTCTAGGTCATGGAGGATAGCAAAGTTGTAGGCTAGTTCACCAGGATGGTCAGTGAAGGGAGAGGAAAGCCAAAGCTGGTGGTGAACATTGAAGTCTCCAAGAATGGAGATCTCTGCAAGAGGGAAGAGGGTCAGAATGTACTCCACTTTGGAAGTTAAGTAGTCAAAGAATTTCTTATAGTCAGAGGAGTTAGAAGTGAGGTATATAGCACAGATAAATTTAGTATGAGAATGACTCTGTAGTCGTAGCCAGATGGTGGAAAACTCGGAAGATTCAAGAGCGTGGGCACGAGAGCAGGTTAAGTCATTGCGCACATAAACGCAGCATCCAGCTCTGGATCAAATATGAGGATAGAGAGAGTAGGAGGGAACAGAAAAGGGGCTACTGTTAGTTGCCTCAGACACCTGAGTTTCAGTGAGGAAAAGAAAATGAGGTTTAGAAGAGGAGAGGTGGTGTTCTACAGATTGAAAATTAGATCTTAGACCGCGAATGTTGCAGAAGTTAATGATGAAAAAGTTAAGGGGGGTGTCAAGACACTTAAGGTCGTCGACAGAAAGGCAGTCCGACCTGGGGACATTTATGGTCCCATTACCAGATGGGGACTCCGAGGCTGGTGTAGGAGTCGCCATGATTTTAAAATTTTTGAGTGAAGGGTTTGTGTGTTATTAGGTGCTTGTAGTTTTGTGTGGAGGAAGAGAGTTGTCTTTAGAGGGCAGGCTGTGACTGCCCCCTTTGTGTTGTGAGACACAAAGGGAAACGTTCAGTGAGGTCACAGCTGGGTTTAATGATAAGTTCACAGCACCCCCTGAACAGTGCTTTAGACCTCACTGGGAGTAATTATCGTTTCGGCAGGTGTCTACTGCCTCCTCTTCCTATATATATATATATATATATATATATATATATATATATATATATATATATATATATATATATATATATATATATATATATATATATATATATATATATATATATATATATATATATATATATATATATATATATATATATATATATATATTCTTTTCTCTGAAAAGGGTGTTTTTAGTGTTTTTTTCCCGTTTTGTCATATAAAGCTCAAAAACACTGAAAAGACATGTTTTTAATAAAGTTTTGTTTTCTCATATTGAGTGTTTTCATGGTTCTTAGTGTTTTGGTGCCTAATGCGTACATAAACACACAAGTGAAACGTTTCAGTCAATATCATCTCGTTAACCCATACAGTGTTTTATATGCATTTTGGGGTTTTGTTACCTAAAAACCTCAAGAACACTTAAAACGCACGTTTACATAAATGTTGTTCTTCTTTTCCAGAAAGATGATTTTGTACGTTTTATCGTTTTTTGTACGTTGACGTTAAAAACACTGGAAAAACACGATTTTAATAAAGATGTTTTGTTTCCTAATATAGCGTGCTTTTCTTGCTTTTTAGCCTTTTGGTATGTAAGAAGCTTAAAAACCACTAAAAGCACACAGTTTCGGTAATTTTAATAAAATAACATTTCAATATAATGTGGTTTCCCCCAAAAAACCCTTATATTACACGTTTTGAACACTTGTTCTGATTCTTCTTATAGACTCCTTTACATTCAAAACACTCAAAACACACGTTTTTGGTAATGTTTTGTTTGTCCACCAAAGGTGTTTTGTAAATATTTAAAAGATTTACTACTAAAGATGCTGAGAAAAGCCAGAAGACACGAATTTGATAAAAAATTTTTTTTTTCCAAAATAACGTCTTTTCATGTTTTTTTTTTTTTTTTGGCGTTATGGCACGTAAGAAGCTGAAAAAAAAACACTCAAAACAAAACTGAAAGAAAAAACAATCACGTTTTCGGTAATCCTGTTTTCCTTTCCTATAAAGGATGGTTTTTATGCATTTTAGCGTTTTGGTACCATACAAGCGTTTGGTATCATACAAACACACTTTTTTTTTTCGATAATGTTAATTTGTTTTCCCATATCGGTCGTTTTCCATGCATTTTTTTTTTTTTTTTACAGATTTGGTGCCTAATTATTAACTCCCAAATGACACGTTTTTTATAATATCGTCTCGTTACTCCATAGCATTCTTTTTGGCATTTTGACATTTAATAAGCTCTAAAATCCTCAAAATACACCTTTTAAGAACTGTTGTTTCTCAAAAAAAAAAATGCTTTATATACGTTTTAGAGTTTCTGTACGAAAGCTCAAAACACTCAAAAGAAACGATCTTAATAGTTTCTTGTTTTCCATAATTTAGAGATTTTTTTTTTTTTTGCGTTTTGCTTCGTAAGGAGCTGAAAATCCTTATCAATGCACGATTTTTTGGTAATGATGTTTTCTTTTCACATTTGCATGAACATGAAAATTTCGTTCCCAAACAAGCTCAAAAAAAAAAAAAAAAAAAAAAAAAAACACTCATAATACACATTTTAAATAATCTTGTTCTGATTCTTCTTATACGGTGTTTTGAGGGCATTTACGCGTATTGGTCCGTAACGTGGTGGTGATACCTCATAATACACGATTTTTTTTGTTTTGTTTTACTGTTTATCCATATAAAGTGGCATTGATGTATTTTGTTATTTTGGTAGCTAAGAAGGTGAAAAAAAACACTCATATTATACGATAAATATGTTAATATTGTTAATATTGTTTTATTTCCAGTAATGGGTGCCTTGCATGCATTTTCACATTTTGGCAACTAACAAGCTCAAAACCACTCAAAACACACGTTTTTGTTAACCTTTCTTTACCCATAAATGATACTTTACATGCCTTTTAGCGTTTCTGTAACTAACAACCTTAAAAACAGTCATATTACGCGTTTTTAGCACTGTTGTTCTGATTCTTCGTATTAGTTGCTTTGTATGAATTTTGGCGTTCTGGTCCCTAACATTGTGGTAATCACTTATAATAACCATTTATAAAATTTCATTCTTTTTATCCATATAAAATGGTATTATGTGTTTTAGCGTAATTAATTTGTAATTAATCTGTTTGTTTAATATTGTTTTCTTATTCCATATAAGGTTTTTTGGATGAATATTGACGTTTTAATACCTAACAAGCTCAAAATCCTCAAAATATACGTTTTTGTTAATTATGTTAATTTTGTAATTTTTTTTTGCTCTGTTTCTCCAGAAAAGTGTTTTGTATGTGTTTTAACATATTTCTATGGAAGAAGCTCAAAAAACGCTCAAAAGACACGATTTGGATAAAGATGATTTGTTTCCCAACAAAGTTTTTTTCCATGCTTTTTTAGCGTTTTGGTATGTATAATGCTAAAAAAAAAAACACTCAAGATATTGCCTTTTTGTTATATTGTTTTCTTTTTCCCTTAAAACTTTCTCCATATATTTGTATGTATAAGGGAAGAAGTATAATTGAGGTGGAAATATGTTGAAACAAGAGGGGCTTGAGTGGGCAACAACACATTCCAAAGAGGGGAAGGCAGAGCGCCTTAGGTCGTGAGGTAGAACGGAGGGGAGGCGTCTCTCAGAGAGAAATTTTGGTGTGGATAGGTGATGGAGTGTGTGGAGGCATCAGTGGTGTGGCGGTATAACCTTGATATCCGGGATCAAGTTAGTGAGTCTTTTGTGTTACCAAGAGCTCTTGTCCGCTGAAATTCGGTTAGTGAATTTTGCTGGCGACGCTGTTTTGAGGGGGTCAGAGGTCTAACTGGCAGCCATTTTGTGAGTGGAGGCTGTGGTGTTGACCTTGGAAGCTGGTGTTTTGGTATTTTGATGATTTTAGTGATGATGTTATGGTGTTGTGGGTGATCTTTGGTGATTATGATGACGTCTGGTGAGGAGTGAGGGGAGGAAACACGGGATTTATTGTTTGGGGATGCAGTGATGGCATCTGCGTAAATTCCTGCGGTTTAGGGAAATATTTCAGTGACTGGTGGAGGTGTAAATGGGCTCTGGTTTCTGTGAAGTGACGAGAACGTCATATATTAACGTGTACTACCTCATGTTGTTTGTGAATTATCATTAGTATTAATATATATGGTTGTAACGTAGAATAATCGTGTTTTCTACTCCCCCAACATTGATTTGGTATTAGAGGTGATTCTAAGTGTGCTGTGTCAAGGTAAGAGTACGGTGATAGGGTGTAAATCCGGCGATTTTGGATAAGTCAAGTAGGCACTCGAAGCCTTTAAAAATCCAGACCTTTAAAACTTTCCGGGATCAGTGTAACGTCCACTTTCTTGGACAGATAGCCGGGATCGTACGATCGTAAGTAAGTAGAGATCGTAACAGAATATGGGGACCTGTTCTGGATTTTTGAACATTTGTGGAGTGTAACGAGTGTTACGTGTTGATTGTCATTGGGAGGAGTTCACTGTGTGAAATATTTCTTTAAAACTGTGCATATATTTCTTGTGTATTTTATTTTGTGGTGACGGTATTGGTGTGTGAAGGTGTATTCTGTTTGGGTATTTTTGAATACTCAGTGGTGTAATATTTGGAGGAATATTTTATGAAGTGTAGTGATTGTAATCATGGCTGATAAACGTGTTGAGGCGTTCCTTCTGTCGAGGAGTGTGCATGATTTGTACACACTTACCAGGGAGGAAATGTGTTCTGTGGCTGAAAGGTTCTAAGTGGAGTTGAAATCCAAGAAGAAGGAGGAAATGTAGTTGGAATTAAAAAATGCTCTCGTGGAGAGGAGCTGGTTTGAAAATGATGGTGGTGAAAGTGAGGATAATGATGGGGAGAGTGTAGAGGAAAGTGCCGGGGTGAGTGAGATAAATCTGGGTGCTCTTGGTGGAACATATGGCGTTTCTAGTAGTGAAAAATTTGAGTTAATGAAACTTCAAATGCAAATGCAGAAAGAAGTGGAGCTGCGGCAAATACAGGAGATTGAAATAGAAAAGATTAGAGCAGAAAGGAGAAATAGAGTAAATAAAGCCAGGGCAGGAAATGGTGTTCAAGGCAACGGGGACTTAGAGGGAAAGGTAATCAGTATGCCTAACTTTGTGGAAGGGGAGGAAGAAAACTTCTTCATTCAATTTGAAAAAAAAAAAATGCAAAGTTAAGGGGATGGGATGAAGATGATTGGGCCATATGTGAATTTGAGTGAGCAAGAAGCGAGTGATTATGAAGTGATAAAGGAAGCGGTGTTAGGATCAACCCGTTTAAGTCCGGGTGTGTACCAGGAAAGGTCTCGCAGGATCACAAAACGCCCAGGTGTTACTTATCTCGGGATGGCTCGAGAGGTCGCTCTTAAACTGGACCGGTGGCTGAAGGCCGAGGAAGCCACTACAGCCGAGGAGATAAAAGCAGTTATGCGGATAGTAGTGGGCATAAGAAGTACCAGTGCCCAAAGGGACGGCCGAAGCCAGTGGGAGCAGTTGCCCCCCGAAGAGACCTAATATATGTGTGGAGAATATGACTGAAGAGATACAAGAGGAGCCACAGAAGGATGAGGGCTTTGAGCATTTCACCAGTGAGGCCACGGTGAAAGTAGAGGGAAGTCATGAGAAAGTGATCAGAATCCTTCAGGATACGGGAGCTAACCAGAGTCTGATCTCTAGTGTACTCCTATGAAATGAGGAGACCAGCACTGGCAGAGAGGTCTCATGCAAGCATGTGCTGGAGGCAAGTTCAGTATTCCTCTGCACAAAATTTGGCTGGACTGTCGATACGTCACTGAAGAGGTGACGGTGGGACTGAAGGAGACATTGCCCGTAGATGGAGTGGATATGCTGGTCAGGAATGACCTGGATGGAGGTCGAGTTATCCCTAAACTTCAGATGGTAGACAAGCCTCTGATACGGATGACGGAAACCACCACTCCGGCAGCAGTCCCTCGCTCAACAAATGGCCTGGAGCAATGGCCTGGAGGATACACATGGTAACCGAGGGAGCAACGCAGGAGGACGAAGGCCTGGGCGCCCTGTTCGAGGAACCTGATGAAAAAGGAAATAGCCCATAGCGTGCGAGTGATGAACCAGTTGTAGGCCAGGTGGAGCCAAACCTTGATTTTGTGGTAGAAAAGAGCGAGTTGATAAATGCTCAGGAGAGTGATGAAAGCTTGAAGCCCATTTGGAATGAAGCTATCAGGCTGGGTGAGCTTGACGATGAGTACATGCAGTTATTGGCGGAAGTGTTCAGGAGGCTGGATGATGCCAACCTTACTGTCAACTTAGCAAAAAGTAATTTTGTGCAAGCTGACGTGGAGTACCTAGGTTTCAAGGTAGGGAAAGGTGAAGTGAGAACTGTGTAAGCCGAGGTGAAAGACATTGTAAATCTCTTTCCATCCACCAATAGGAAGGAGATACTGAGATTTTTAGGGGCCAGTGGATATTACAGGCGATTTTGTAAAAACTTCTCTGATGTTGCCATGCCCCTGACCAAGTTGTTGAGTAAGAAATCAAAATTTTGTTGGGATAAGCATTGTGAGGAAGCTTTTGTGGAGATTAAGAAAATGTTAGTCAGTGCCCCACTGCTGCGCATGCCTGATTACGAAAAAAACATTTGTATTGTATGTGGATGCCAGTCAGAATGGTGTGGGTGGTGTGTTAATGCGGGAACATGAGGGACTTGAGCACCCAATTGGGTATTATTCCAAAGTTGTTACCAAAGGGCTTACAGCACTATTGAGAAAGAGCCTTTGGGCCTAGTGCTGAGTTTGAGTCATTTTGAAGTGTATGTCAAAGGGACAGGATAGCCTGTGCAGGTCTTCACTGATCACAATCCGCTCATTTTCTTGCATAAAATGAAAAACACCAATCAGAGGCTGATGATGTGGTGCTTAGTCTTACAGGATTATGACCTAGAGATTCACCATGTTAAAGGCAGTGAGAATGTAATTGCCGATGCCTTGTCTCGCGCTCCGTCTAGTCGTGAGGCATCCTAATCAGGTGCCTCATGCCTCTTTTGGGAAGGGGATGTCATGTTATTGGCCAAGTTTACATTGAAAAAGGGGATGTCATGTTATTGACCGAGTTTACCTTGAAAGAGAACACGTTTTCTTAGTGTCCCCCCGTGATGGAGTGTGTGGAGGTATTAGTGGTGTGGCGGTATAACCTTGATATCCATGATCAGTCTTTTGTGGTACCTAGAGCTCTTGTCTGCTGAAATTCGGTTGAATTGTGCCGGCGACGCTGTTTTGAGGGGGTCATAGTTCAAACCGGTAGCCATTTTATGAGTGGAGGCTGTGGTGTTGACCTTGGAAGCTGGTATTGTGGTGTATTGGGATGATGTTATGGTGTTATGTGTGGTATTTAGTGATTATAATAACGTCTTGTGAGGAGTGAGGTGATTATTGTTTGGGGACGCGGTGATGGCTTCTGCGTAAATTCCTGCGGTTGAGGGAAATATTTCAATGACTGGTGTAGGTGTAAATAGGTTCTAGTCTGTGAGAAGTGACGAGAACGTCATGTATTAACGTGTACTACCTCATGTTGCTTGTGAACTATCATTAATATTAATATATATGGTTGTAACATAGAATAATCGTGTTTTCTACTCCCCCAAAATTGATTTGCTATTAAAGGTGATTCCAGGTGTGCTGTGTCAAGGTGAAGGTACGGTGAGAGGGTGTAAATCTGGCGATTTCGGATAGGTCGGGTAGGCACTCGAAGCCTTTAAAAATCCACACCTTTAAAACTTTCCGGGATCAGTGTAGTGTCCACTTTCTTGGAAAGATAGAGATGGAGAAAGTAGAGATCATAACACTATGTACAAGGAGTGTGTGTGTGTGGCGCAAGACTTACGTTTTTATTCTCAAAGTCTCTCTCTCTCTCTCTCTCTCTCTCTCTCTCTCTCTCTCTCTCTCTCTCTCTCAAAATTTTAATATTATTGTTCTTTGTTGTTTTTCTTGTTATCGCTCTTATTCTTGCTTTGTTGTCAGTTTGGTTTTAAGGCTGATCAAGGACTTGAGAGAGAGAGAGAGAGAGAGAGAGAGAGAGAGAGAGAGAGAGAGAGAGAGAGAGAGAGAGAGAGAGAGAGAGAGAGAGAGAGAGAGAGTTGCTTTCTTTTATTATCACAAGTTCATAATTTTCAAATGCTGAGTGAAGCTTGTAAAGCTACAGGGTTTAAGTAAATAGGAATGGTATGTATGTAAACCATTCAGTAAATTCCTTTGATATATTAACTGTTCAACTTACTGAGAATATCTTTGTCACCTTAGATTTAACTGATGCAAAATAATAAGTGGTTTGGTAGTCTTGACATGTAGTAATAGTTTCTCCTGGCCTACCTGCATCTCTTATCGTTTCAGTACTAATTTAAGTCTGGAAGTATCAGGACAAAAGAAATTATCATACAGAGCAGAGGTACACCTTGCCGCTGTCTGTCTTTTAATTTTGTTTTTGTAATGCATAAAAAAATGTGAATAGCAAACAAGTAGTTAAGGATGTGGATATATAAACTAATGCCATATTTCTCTTAATAATGAACTCCTTATGTGAAATTTTGTTTTTACTACTGCATATTATCTTCGTAATACACGTACATTAAATGAAAAAAAAAAAAAATCAATAAATAGAAAATAAAAAAAAAAGCTGAACATTTCACTTTTAATTCAAAATTATAACTTACACCAGCTGTAAAACTCAAGAAACCTCAATAAAACATACACAAAAAATCAAATCAAGAAGGAAAAAAAACGTATGAATTGTCATGGGCATGGAACAAAGAAACCTTCCATGCCATTAATCTATTTTAGTTGTTCCCTGGACATCTCTGCCACAGCCACCCCAATGGTGAACACCACCACAAACAACAAAAGCTTGTCCTCACAAAGCTGAGGGGTACACAATGCTTCTCCAAAACTGGAGCACCAGACTCTCCTGGCAATAAAATACGCATATCCACTACAAACAACGCACACACATTCACAGCTAAACAAGTGTCAATAATCAAAGGAAGAGCTGTATGTAATTTTCACACAGGTTTAATTCGCACCAATGAAACATTTCCATCACAGCTTCCTATGAAGCCTCACACAAACCATGAACTAAAGCTAATGATTCATGAGGTACCTACACAGTGTGAGGTAGAAGGGACAACTTTGTTACTGATACAAAATTCACCAGGCACTGTTTGACGCAGGCACTGCTAAAAGACTGTCAGAATAAAAGCAGTCGATATAATTGACAAGTTTGTGTAATGCATCTCCCAATCCATAGTTTTTTTTTGGCAGCAACACAATCAAGCAAAACATCAGTCTCGCTGTGGCTGCTTCGAGCCAACCCCTACGTTGTGGCCCCATTGAGGTAGCAAGCTCCTTAAGGCTGCATCAAGGCAACAATCTCCTTGTGGATTTATCGGGCCAATCTCGATTGGCTACATCGAGGCAGCAAGCTCATTGTGGCTGCTTCGAGGCAACAATATCGTTGTGGCTGCATGGAACCAATCCCCTAGTTGTTGCTGCATCGAAGAAGGAAGCTCCTTGAGGCTCCATCGAGGCAACAATTTCGTTGTAGCTGCATCCAGCCAATCCCTTCGTTGTGGCTACAACAAGGCAACAATCTCCTTTTGGCTCCATCGAGCCAACCCCCTCGTTCGGGCTGGATCGAAGCAACAATCTCGATCTTGCTACATCGAGGTTGCATCGAGCCAACCCCCTGATTATGGATACATCGAGACAATAATCTCGTTGAGACTCCATCGAGGCATCAGTGTCGTTGTGGCTGCATCGACGCAACGCTCTCTTTCTGGGTGCATCGTGACAACCCACTCGTTGTGGCTGCATCGAGGCAACAACTTCTTTATGGCTGCTTCGAGGCAGACCCTTTATTTTGTGTGCATCAAGGCAAAAATCTCGTTGTTGCTACATCGAGGCATCAAATTCGTTGTTACTGCATAGAATCAACAATCTCATTGATGGTCCATCCAGCTAACCTCTTCTTTCTAGTTGCATCATGGCAACAATTACGTTTTTCTTGCATCGAGGCTATATCGAGGCAACAATCAAGTTGTGGCCGCATCGAACCAACATAATCGTTGTGGCTGCATCGAGGCAACAATCTCGGTGTGGCTACATCGAGAGAGAAAGCTTGTTGTGGATGCATCGAGACAACAACCTCGTTGAGGCTGCATCGGTGTAACAATCTTGTGGCTGCATCGAGGCATTGTAGGCTATTCATGCCTTTTTACGTTTTGGTAAGTAAGAAGATCAAATCTCTCATAATGCACGTTTCTCTTAATGTATTTTCGTTTCCCCATATTTTCCATTTTTTTTTTTTTTTTCTACATAAGCTCAAAATCACTGAAAAATCTTGTTTTTTGTAATGTTATTCTGCTTCTACATAAAGTGTGTTTTGCATGAATTTTAGCGTTTGTGTTATGAATATACTGTCTCTCCGTAAAGAATTTTTTACATGTGTGTCAGTGTTTTGGTACGTAAATATCTCAAAAACACTAAAGGAAACACTTTTTTTTTTTTCATTT
>NC_087161.1:14333719-14336219 GCF_035594125.1 Scylla paramamosain
CCAACAAGGTCGGCCATTTACTGCTTACCTAACATTTGTGGATTGTAATTTAACAGTGACGTGCCTTGGTTAATTTTTATGGCAGGGGATGTGACAGTGGGGAACTAGGCAGCAGGATTAGTTAGTGATTGCTTGTTAGGTGGGGAGAAGGGAGGGTTGTTAGTCTTAATTGGTGGTTACAGCCGAGTTCAAGGCCTCCCTGCATCCGTGGCACCTGTGTACAGTGTATAGGCTTGTTAGTGGTTAACTTAATGTGCTCATCTGACCCCCATTCAAACGAGGCGCTCGTTTTCTTTACGTAGAGGTCTTAAAGCCTTGTGCAGGAATTATCACCAAACTAGCTTGTTATAGGGGATGCAGTGACGTCACGCATTGCCACGCTGCCATTTTTAATTGCTTGTGTAACGGTTATTATGTTCCTGACCTTCAAATTTTATAGTTTTGTCATTATTATCATTATTGTTGTGTGTGTGTGTCCAGAGACCAGAGTATCCACACACACACTGCCAGTAGGAGAGTAGCGCGGGAGGGAGTAGGAGTAGTGTAGTAGATACAATAATGCAGTTGGCAGTGTTATGGTTTATTATTACATCACGTGTTCCCTGCCATGTCCCGTGAAATATTTTGGAAATTGATATTTTGTTGGAATTTATTATGTTGTGCAAATATGAATGTGATTAGTGTCAGTCATGCAAGCAGCCTTTATATAAATTGACGTTTATTGTATGAAATAGGATTTACGTCTCATTCTCCGACACAGTATGCGTTGTGTGATTCATTTTTGGGTGGGTGGCCTCTGATTCCCCGCCGCGGTGGTAATGGCGTGTGGGAAAATGTACGCGTGGGGAGGTGATCTGAATGGTCGTGTTGAGTAAGCCAGTGTGCCTCTTACTGCTGGGGTGCTGAAGTTTTGTGGAGTGGATTGCAAGGCTTAAACTCTCTCGCTCTCTCTCCTCTCTCTCTCTCTCTCTCTCTCTCTCTCTCTCTCTCTCTCTCTCTCTCTCTCTCTCTCCTACACAGGATCTATGATATTTTCTATTCCAGATTCACACCCACTACCTTTAACATGTGCCTTATCATCATCATCACCATCAGCATCAGCACCACTTCCTTCATTACCATTACCATCAATCATCACTATCATTATCATCATGCTTTAATGTTCAGTGCACACACCCTCACTACCTTACATTTTCCTCATCACCACTCCTGTTTGGCATCCACCTCATCCCTTCAGCCATCACCACAGTCATCACCACCATCACCAATTACCTACAGATTAGTTTCCACGAGTACAAAAGCCTTTCTTGACTTCCTCGAATCATCTGCACTGCTTATCTATATACAACAGTTATCCAATAATTAATTCCCCCTGTTTCTGACTCTGTTCTCTCTCGCTCTATATCGGCATTGTGCCCTTTCCCAGTACAGTGTTTAGTGTGTGACCAACTGTAAACCTAACCAGAACAAACGTAACTAAACCGAACCTAATCTGACTTACTATAAACCTAACCTAACCTAACCTAACCAAAACTAACGTAACCAAACTTAACCTAATCTGACTTACTATAAGCCTAACCTAACCTAATCTGACCTGACCTGACCTGACCTAACTCAACCTAATCTAATCATGTATAAATCTAACCTAACTTAATCCACCTTTCTGTTCACCTAACCTAACTAAACCAACTATAAACCCTAACCTGATCTGACCTGACCTAATCTAACCTAACTTAACGTAACCTGACCAGCCTAACATAACGACCAAATTAAATACAAACCTAACCTAACCTAACGTGACCAGACTAGCTATAAACCTAACCTGACCTGATCCACGTATTGTTGGCAGCATTGCGTGTATGTAGCCTCGCCGCAGACCTGATTAAAACGTGTTGAATTAACCGGGAATGCTGTGCCGTGCCATCCATCATTCACGTTTGATAATTGCTTGTCGTTATTACATGTATTTCCCGGCACATAGCTCGCCGTTTGTGCCGCCCTGCTGATGTGGTGGCGGTGGTGGTGGTGGTGGTTGTGGTGGACTGATAGTATTGTTGGTGGTAGTAATGATGTGTATGATAGTGATGGTGGTGACTGTTGTAATGGTGGTTATTGTGATATTGCGATTAAAGTGATGTTGGTGTGTTGGTGGTGGTGGTGGTTGTGGGTGGTAGGATAGGTATAGGGAATGTAGGGTGGAATAGAGAGAGAAAGGAGAGATTGGGGAGGAAACACGGGGATTGGGACAAAAAATGAAAGGCGTATTTGTGATGTTAAGAATAAAAGTACGTCTTGTGAATGTGTTGAAATGTTTAGACGATGGCTTCGAGATGCTCTAACCTAACGTAACTCAACTTAACGTAAAGTACTAATCATTACCGTAATAGTTTTTGTGGTCCCTTTTCATTGCTAAAAAAAAAAAGTTGTATTTAACTTCGCCGTTATTTTCTGTGCCATTTCCAGGCCATTTATATCCCTGAATCGATTTTTCTTGGTGTAT
>NC_087161.1:14343719-14351219 GCF_035594125.1 Scylla paramamosain
CCACCACAGCAGCAGCACTCTCGCCCCGCCACTCGTACTCTCAGCCCTCCAGCCTCCCAGTATTCCTCGGCACACTCACTCATACACGCATTTCAAAAACCCTTGCGGAAAAGAAAAAAAAAAAAATTGCGCCCATTCAGCGGTCCTTCACCCATTCATTCCCAACTTTTCCCTTCCACTTTTTCCTTTTCCTGCCAACTCTCTACCTGTGTATCTCCCTTTTTTTCTTTACCTTCCCTCTCTCTTTCGCTCTCCCTTTCTCTCTCTTTCACTGGGCTTCGTCAGCAGCGGCCATTTAACGGGGCGCGGGGCAGTCTCGGTTGTATGAGATCGTGAATAAACATGAGTAGGAATGAATAATCGGGCGAACGGTCCATTTATCCATTCAGCACTTTGGTTCACCTTTTAGACAGCCAGGGAGTCGGTTCTCGCGAGCACCGATTTACGAGGCTTCATTTACAGGCCGGATTTACGTGAGGCAGTTTACATATTTAATACACCGTGACGCGGCAGCTGTGATGAGGCCGCGGCTCAGGGAGGAAAGGGAAGGCAGGGGGAGGGAGGGAGTGAGGGAGGGAAAGGGGAAACAGAGGGATGGTGAGGGATGTGAGGGAGGGGAGAAGAGAGAGGGAGGTGAGGGAGGGAAGGGAAGATAATGAGGGATGGTGAGGGAAGAGGAAAGGGAGAGTGAGGAGGTGAAGGAGATGGAGGGAAGGGTAAACGGAGAGTGAGGGTGAGGGAGGTGAGGAAGATGAGGGAGGAAAGAGAGTGAGAGAGGTGAGGGAGGAAACAGGAAACGGAGACTGCTTGCCAAGAGAGAGAGAGAGAGAGGAGAGAGAGAGAGAGAGAGAGAGAGAGAGAGAGAGAGAGAGAGAAACAGGGACAGAATGAGACAAACAAGCTTTAGATATCTTAATTACCATCCATAAAACGCATATTAACAATATAAAAAAAAAAAAAAACGCTACTTCTCCCACCGACAACCTTGCAGTTAGCCAAATCGAACCTCTCACCTCTAAGCAACAAATCGAGGACTGTACCACATAGCCACCCGATCTTAGTCATATGTGAAAAACGAGGAAAAAGAAAAAAAAATAGTCATATGTGAAAAGCGAGGAAAAAGAAAAAAATACATGAGTAGAGACAGATGTATGTATTCTTCCAGTAAAGGTGTCATGAAATTGTCTTTTTCCTTATTACATCAAGAGGAATCAGTGTGATGACTAATTGTAAAGCTGTGGTCAATAAACTACTATTGGGTTGGGGTCAGGTGTTAAAAGGGGTAAAAAGGGAGAATAGAGAGGGAATGTATGCTAAAAGGGATTAGGGATAAGGGGAAATGCATGTGGAGAGAGAGAGAGAGAGAGAGAGAGAGAGAGAGAGAGAGAGAGAGAGAGAGAGAGAGAGAGAGAGAGAGAGAGAGGACGGAATGAGAGGGGAGAGGGAGAATATATGAGAGAGTGAGATTTGTATGATTTTTGCTACGTTTCTCTCTCTCTCTCTCTCTCTCTCTCTCTCTCTCTCTCTCTCTCTCTCGCTCTCGCTCTCTCTCTCTCTCTCTCGCTCTCTCTCCTCGTTTGCGTTGGTCATAATGCATTTCATTCATCAAGTCCCCTTTTTGTTTGGTCTCTCTTTCGTAACCATACAGTGTTGTAACAAAGCTTTTTTCCACCCGTGTCTTTTATCTCTGTCTATTCTTCTTTTTCCCTCTTGTTTATGGGGGTCGTATGTTTTATTCTTCAACATGTTGTATTTCTGCTGCCATTTTCGTAACTGTGTAGCGTGTGGACATATCTATGCAACACACACACATATATATACGTACACATATACAGGACAAATACATACATAGGCAGGTGTGTCGTATGCTGTGATCTTTTACCCGTCGTTTGTATTTCTTTTTATTACAAGGTGGGGTTCTTATTATGATTATCCTTTTTTTTTTTTTTAAGGAAGAAATATATAGATAGGTGTATTTATGTATTGTGTCCTTTACCTGTCGTTTTTATTTGGTGTGGGGTTACCTGGTGTTCCCATAATTAACTTTTATTAATACACCTAAGGCTGTTCTCATTATCATCACCTTTTTACTGAACAAATACGTAGGAGGTGCTTTGTATAGTCTGTTTCTCAGCTGCCTTTTTTGTTCTTTTTCATTACCTTATAATATTCTTATCATAATTACCTTCTTTACGTAACAGATACATAGGTAGATGTTTTCTGTTGTGTGTTTATCGCTTGTTGTTGTTATTCTTCTGGTTACCTGAGGTGTTCTCATCATTATTACCATTTCACTAATACATCTGAGGCTGTTTTCATTATAATTATTTTTTTATTGTATTTATTTATTTATTTTTTACAGAAGAAATACGTAGAAGTAGGTGTTTTGTTTATCATGGTCTCCAACTGTTATCATTAATTTTTGCTTACGTAGTCTCTTCCTCACCTGTCATTATCCTGTGTGTGGGTGGAGGGGATTACCTGGCGTGTTCTCATAATTACGTTTTTACTATTACGTCTCAGTCTGATTGGCGTTATTTGCCTCATATTCCGGCTAATTATCCTTCTACGTAATTACTCTGGTATATATATTTTTTTCTCAACATTAATCATCTTTCATTTATTTTTTCATTTATCGTCAGTTTTTTTTTTTTCTCTCTCTCTCAGGTGATCTAATTTGATTTATGATGCAATTAGTGAAGTGTTTTTCTCCTTGTTTAGTTTATTTTTTTTTAGTTATTTTTTTATTTAGAAGTGATAAGAGGTTCATGTATACTTTGTCAATATTACGTTCAATTATTGTTTCTCTCTCTCTCTCTCTCTCTCTCTCTCTCTCTCTCTCTCTCTCTCTCTCTCTCTCTCTCTCTCTCTCTCTCTCTCTCGTTAAGTTCATACTAGTCAAAAGAGGAAGAAAGGAATGTACAGAGGGATGATGAGAGAGAGAGAGAGAGAGAGAGAGAGAGAGAGAGAGAGAGAGAGAGAGAGAGAGAGAGAGAGAGAGAGAGAGCTAAAATTAACTCCTCTCACTTTACAGTCCTTTCGGTGACTTTTCAATTCCCAGCTCACTTTCCCTATCCATTTGCTCTCTCTCTCTCTCTCTCTCTCTCTCTCTCTCTCTCTCTCTCTCTCTCTCTCTCTCTCTCTCTCTCTCTCTCTACTTTCATCCACGTCTCAACTTTCCCTGCCTCTCTCCTTTCCTTCCTTCCTTCCTTCCCTCCCTCCCTCCCTCCCTCCCTCCCTCCCTCCCTCCCTTTTTTCCTTCCTTCCTTCCTTCTTTTCTACGCTCTGGCCTTCTTTCCTAATCTCTTCCATCTCTTTCTTCTCTCCTCTCCTCTGTTCTGCTCTCCTCTCCTTTGCTCTGTTCTCTTTTCTACTTCCATCTTGTCCTCTCCTCTCCTTTCTTCTCCTCACCTCTCTTCTTCCATTCTCTCTCCTCTCCTCTCCTTGTTTCTCCTCTCCTCTCCTCTCCTCTCCTCTCCTCTCCTCTCCTCTCCCCTCTTCTTCCATCCTCTCCTCTCCTCTCGTCTCTCCTCTCCTCTCCTCTCCTTATCTCTCCTCTCCTGTCTCGACGTCTCCTGCTGCGAGCCATCTGTCGTAGGCGGGAACAAACAAGAGGTGAATTACTGCTGGATCCTCGAGGGAGACTCAACGGTATTGTGGCGTTACAAGGGACATCATCTCTGGGCGGGGCTTCCTCCTCGTGCAGGCGTGGTAGGCGTGTGCAGGCAGGGGAAGGAAGGAAGGAAGGAAGGAAGGGAGGAAGAGAGGAGAGAGGGGTGTTTAGAGGTATGTGAAAGCTGAGGAAGGTGAATGAAGGAAGGGAGGATGGAAAGAGGGAAGGAAGGAAGGAAGGAAGGAAGGAAGAAAAGACATGGTTAGAGGCGTGTGTAGATAGTGGAAAGGTGAAGGAAGGAAGGAAGGAAGGAAGGAAGGAAGGAAGGACGGAAAGGGGTAGTTGGAGTGGAAAGTCAAAAGAGAGAGAGAGAGAGAGAGAGAGAGAGAGAGAGAGAGAGAGAGAGAGAGAGAGAGAGAGAGAGAGAGAGAGACTCGTACTTAGATGAATGAGTAAGGGAGTGACTTTGAAAGGAAATGAGTGAGTGAATGACTGACTGAAGGAGGGAGAGAGGAGGGTCTGGGTGATTTAATTTAGAGCAGGTCGTTAGAGTAAATCCGGCCACAATCAGGGAGTCATTACGGCATCCTTAGCTTCATCGGGTCTCGTTTGTCCTCCTCCTCCTCCTCCTCCTCCTCCTCCTCCTCCTCCTCTTATTCTGTTCCTTCTCTCTGTTACTACCTTCTCTTTCATCGTTTTACCTCTCTTCTTCCACATTCTCCCTCCTCCTCTTCCTCCTCCTCCTCTAATGTTCATGCTCAGGAGGAGATGAAGACGCTGGAGAAGATGAGACGAAGAGTGTTAAGAAGTTTAGGATTTAGAAGCAAATCACTCCTCCTCCTCCTCCTCCTCCTCCTCCTCCTCCTCCTCCTCCTCCTCCTCTTCCTCTTGCGCCACACGTTGCACACCCACCCTTTCACCAACACGCTGAAAATGATGATGACTGTAGGGGTGATGGTGCCGGTAGTGGTGGTGATGATAAGTGAATAATGATGATAATGATGATCCCCACCACCACCACAACCACCACCACCACCCCCCTTGCCACCCCAGCGCCGCCGCCGCCGCCGCCGCCGCCGCCCTGTTGTTAATAAAGAGGACTCACGCTATCAGTGCTGTGCCTGGCCCGCCTGCCGCCCGTAACTCACCCTTGATAACACGAGGTGGAGGCCGTGTGTCAAGGCCCCACTGTCACCACCACCACCACCACCACCACTACTACTGCTACTGCTGCTACTAGTACTACTACTACTACTACTGCCATTATACCACGCACAGCCAGTTTCAAATAGATGGTTAATTGATAGATGGTTAGAAGGTTGTGACCATCACTGTCACCACCATCACCGCTACCACTGCTGCTGTCATCATCATTACCAGTACCGTTGTCACCACCATTCACCACCAATACTACTGTAACATCATATAAGTAGGTAGGTTGATAGTTTTTTTTGGGGGGCCATCACTTTCATCACTACTACTACTACACCACCACTACCATCACTACTGTCACTATCATCACCACTGCCACTATCAGTATTTGCTTGAAATTGATATTTTTGGAGGTTGCTAAATAGATTTCTTTTACCATCACTTTCATCTCCCCTGTCATCACCACTACCACCACCACTATCACCAGTGTCACTACTATCACTCCACCACCAACACTAGCTTCAAATAGATAAATGAATTGGTAGGTAGTTAAAAATATAGATAAGTTTTTATCATCACTGTCACCACCACTGCCATCACCACCTTTCATCACTACCCGTATGATCTCTACCGCCTCTACGGTCTCCCCGCATCACCAGTGCCTTAACCACTATCATCATCACTATTTCAGTTACTATTACCACCACCACCACCACCACCACCATTGTCCTTCATCCATCCACCCACACCCACTCACCTACCTACCTACACACACACACACACACACACACAGCTGCAGTATCGGTCTTTTAGTGGAATTGGATAAAGTTTTTTTTTCTCTTTTTTGGTGCTTTTTTCTCATTGTAATTACGTTAACAAATGCTTTTGGGCATTGTGGAATGAAATGGGCGGCAGGTGTATTGCCTGGCGGTGTTGTGTTGCAGTGTGTGGTGGTGCGTGCAGGGCCGGCCGGGTGTTGCGTCGTGTTGCCTTATGTTACATTACGTTTTCTATTTTCATGTGTGGTGGTGTATTGTATTTTTTTTCATTTTATATTTATCTTTTTTTTTTTTTTAGCTAGTGTTATTGTGTCGTGTTGAAGTGACGGGGATTGTGGTGGTGGTGCTGCTGGTGTGATGACACGGTAGTGATGCTGTGGTGGTGAATGGGGTTAATGTGGTGCTTATGACAGGTATGGTGGATGTGATATTGTGGCGGTGATGAGGGTACTGCTGTGGTGTTGATGGAGTCATGAAAAGTCACGCACTAAATATTGTAGATTCAGCCAATTTAGGTTAGGTCGGGGGTAGGACATGAACAATCACAGATCAAATTATATCTTAAGTCAGGTGGAATTAGTTTAGGATTGACCATGAACAGTAACACACCACAGTACACCAGGCCATGCTACGTCAGATTAAATCATGAACAACCACACACCATATATTACACTAGGTTACGTGAAACTAACAATACAATAACGAGTCACGAAGCAGTCACGTTAGGCAGCGGAGATAGGAATACCACTACACAGCAGGAGCGGAACAATGGTAGTGGCGGCGGGGATCCTGGAGGGAAAGAACACGACTAATGAGGGGAACAGTCGATATTCCGCCGGCCGAAACCTGACACTCTCGCCGCTGTGGAGTGTGGACGGCGGGCATACCAGAGCGCACTTTTGCCTGTGGTCGCGGAAACAATGAGGGACAGTATTGGTTTACCTCGCTGTACTGGCGCAAAATATTCACTCAATGGTTTTCTGAGTGTACTGATCTCTCGTGCGCTTATCCTCCGCCTCAGAGAGAGAGAGAGAGAGAGAGAGAGAGAGAGAGAGAGAGAGAGAGAGAGAGAGAGAGAGAGAGAGAGAGAGAGAGAGCTGATCTTTGTGTTCAGCCATTGTTCTTTGTAGTTTGTTGCGAAGTTATTTATTATGAAAGAACTTTGATTAATGTGTAGATTAATTGTTATTTGAACGTTCTCTCTCTCTCTCTCTCTCTCTCTCTCTCTCTCTCTCTCTCTCTCTCTCTCTCTCTCTCTCTATCATCATCATCATCATCATCATCATCATCATCATCATCATCATCATCATCATCATCATCATCATCATTCATACTCATATTTCCTGTTATTTTATTCCAGTAATCTCATAGAAATCCATTTATCTTTTCTTTTCACTCTCTTGTCTTCGTGGAGAGAGATGTAGCTGGCGAAGGGGAAGGAAAAGAAGAGCAAGAGGATGAGGGAAAGTGAGGAGTGGTCAAAAGATGAAGGGGAACGAGTGGGAAGCAGATGACATATGGGAAACAGGAAGAGAGGGGTAAAAAATAATGGATGATGTGAGGAAGGGGAAGAGGAGGAAATGAGGGGTGAGGGGCAAGAGGAGGAATGGAACTGGGAATGACGGACAGGTGGGGAGAATGAGGGGAGAGGAGGAGGAGGAGGACGGAGAGTGGAATGGGGGCTTGGAGAAGGGAAAAGGGATGGGAGAGAGGGAGAGGGAGGGGGAGAGGGAAGTGTACTCCAGCCCCCTCACCTGCCTCACTCGTTACCTAATTATCGTCAGAAGGGAGACAGGTGGGGAGCCAATATTGCCTTAGTAATTAACCCTGACAGGACTTCATTCCCGCAGGTAGCAATAGTAACAATAACATTAATAACACCACCACCACCACCACCACCAACAACAACAACAACAACAACAACAACAATAACAACAGTCTTCCTCCACCGTGACT
>NC_087161.1:14730773-14868273 GCF_035594125.1 Scylla paramamosain
GTAATGTTGTTTCTCCGCATAGAGAGAAACACTATACGCTTGTTTTAGCGTTTTGTTACCCAAGAAGCTGAAAAAGACTCATAATACACGTTTCCGTTATTAATGTTTCATTTACTCATATCAAGTACTTTGCATGCGTTTCGATCTTGTACTAAAAAGCTAAGAAAAAAAAATCAAAACACCTGTTTTTTTTCTGTTTTTCCATAAAAGGTGTTTTGCACGCGTGTTACCGATTTCGTACGTAAGAAGCTCATAAACACTCAAAAGACACGTTTTTGATTATACGTTTCTTAATGCCGGATGCTTTGTCTGCATTTTGGCGTTTTGTTGCCTAACATTTGGAAAATATCTCATAAAACACGTTTTTGGTAAAGTTCTTGCTTCTCGATATAGAGTGCCCTTCATGTGTTTTAGAGGTTTAGAACGTAAGAGACTGGAAAAGATTTATAACACAATTTTCTGTCAATATCGTTTCATTTCCCCATATCGGGTACTTTTCTTTGGCTTTTTTTTTTTTTGGTACCTAACAAATTCAAAATCTCATAAAACGCATTTTTTTTTTTTTTGCTAATTTTGCTCTGTTTCTAAATAAAGGGTGTTTTGGACGCATTTTAACATTTTGGTCCATAAGCTTAAAAACAAAAGACACGTTTCTGATAATGTTTTGTTTTCCTATTTAGCGTGTTTTTCATTCTTTTAAACAAAAACACACAAATGACACATTTCACGTAAAGCTGTTTTGTTACCCCATAGACGGTGATTTGCATGTATTTTGGCGTTTTGGTAACTAGGAAGTTCAAAAACAGTGTTGTCCTGTTTGTATATAAAAGCTGTTTTGCATGTGTTTTAGCGTTTGGTACGTAAGAAGCTCAAAACACTCAAAAGAGTAACTTCTTTTTTTCATTTTTTTCTCAAAAATACCCATAATACAAATTCTTTGATAATATTGGTATGTTTCTTTATATAGGCTGCTTTGTATGTATGTTAACGTTTTTGTACGTAACATGAGGACAAACAGTATAAATACTCGTTCTTTTTCTCCATATAGAGATCTATTCATGTGATTTAGCATTTTGGTACGTAAGAAGCTAAAAAAAATACTCATAATACACTTTTTCTTTTAATATAATTTCGTTTCTCCATATCCCGCGTGTTCTTTGCATGCATTTTGGCGTTTTTTTTTTACCTAAAAGCTCAAAACTTTCAAAACACCCTTTTTGCTAATGTTCTGTTTCTATATAAAAATCGTTTCAGTCGCGTTTTAGCTATTAAGTACGTAAGAAGACCAGAAACACTCAAAAGACACGTTTTTCATAGTTATTTTCCCCCATATATAGTATTTTGCATTCTTTTTAGCGTTTTGGAGCATAATGTGCTGAAAAAACACAAAATAACACGTTTTTGTTAAAATCCTTTCCTTTCCCTGTATAAAATACCTTGCATGCCTTCTGGGGTCTTATATAAGAAACTCTTATGTAAGAAGTTCAGAAACACATACAAGACCTGTTTTTTTTTTTAATAATGTTTGATTTCCCAAGTAGGGTGTTTTCCATGCTTTTTTATTTATCGTTTTAGTGCCTATTAGGCATAAAATAAAAACATGTTTATGGTAATGTGTATGGTGAAATAGGATGTTTTACATATATTTTGACATTTTGGTACCTGTTAAGATCAAAAACTCTCAAAATGCACGTTTGGGGTAATGTTATTATTTTCCTTAATAAATTGTGTTTGGAATGCGTTTTAGAGTTTTGGTATGAAATAAACAAAACAAAAAAAAATCAAAAGACACGTTTTTAATAATGTTGTCTTCTTTTCCCATATAGGGTACTTAAGCAAACACTTTGGCGATTTGGTACCTAAAAAGCTCAAAAACACTCAGAAGACACTTTTCTGGTAATGTTTCCTTTTCCCATATGCCTCTCATTGAATTTTGGTATGTAACAAGCTTTAAAAGATACAATATGAACGTTTTTTGGTAATGTTGTTTTGTTTTTCCATACAGGGTGCTATTCGTGTGTTTTAGCATTTTATTATCTAAGAAGCTAAAAAGCACTAATAAAAAGCATTCCTGTTAATATAGTTTCTTTTCCTCAAATAGGGTCGTTTGCATGGATTTTGGTGTTTTTGTACATGACAAGGTAGGAAACACTCTAATCATACACTTTTTGGTAATTTTTCTGCACTTTTCCACGTCTTTTCATAGACGTCCAACCCTTCAGAAAGTAAACATATCACGCAGGGAAGCCACAGAACGCTTGAATTCTGATCTTTCTAAAATTTCTGATTGGGGCAGAGCAAACTTGGTATTGTTCAATGCCTCAAAAACTCAATTCCTCCATCTATCAACTCGACACAACCTTCCAGACAACTATCCCCTCTTCTTCAATGACACTCAACTGTCCCCCTCTTTTACACTGAACATCCTCGGTCTGTCCTTTACTTATAATCTGAACTGGAAATTTCACATCTCATCTCTAGCTAAAACAGCTTCTTTGAAGTTAGATGTTCTGAAACGTCTCCGCCAGTTTTTCTCACCCCCGCCAGCTGCTTACTCTGTACAAGGGCCTTATCCGTCCATGTATGGAGTATGCTTCACATGTCTGGGGGGTTCCACTCATACTGCTCTTCTAGACAGGGTGGAATCAAAAGCTTTTCGTCTCATCAACTCCTCTCCTCTAACTGACTGTCTTCAGCCTCTCTCTCACCACCGCAATGTTGCATAGCTAGCTGTCTTCTACCGCTATTTTCATGCTAACTGCTCTTCCGATCTTGCTAACTGCATGCCTCCCCTCCTTCCGCGGCCTCGCTGCACAAGACTTTCTTCTTTCTCTCACCCCTATTCTGTCCACCTCTCTAACGCAAGAGTTTACCAGTATTCTCAATCATTCATCCCTTTCTCTGGTAAACTCTGGAACTCCCTGCCTGCTTTTGTATGTCCACCTTCCTATGACTTGAATTCCTTCAAGAGGGAGGTTTCAAGACACTTATTAATCAATTTTTGACCACTGCTTTGACCCTTTTATGGGACTGGCATTTCAGAGGGCATTTTTTTTTTATTAGATTTTTGTTGCCCTAGCCAGTGTTCTTCCTACATAAAAAAGAAAAAAATACTAAAACTCATGCAAAACACCAATTATGGAAAATAGAACATCATTGCCAAAAAAAAAAACGTTTATATTGAGTGTTTTTTTTTTCTTTTTTTCAGATTCTTAGGTATTAAAATGCGAAAATGGATGTTCCTTACGTAACAAAACGTTAAAACGCATGGAAAATAACCTTTATAGAGAAAAAGAACATTACCAAAAACATGCATTTTTAGAGTTTCTAAGCTCCTTAGGTAACAAAACACCAATAAGCATGCAAAACACCCTCAATCGGGTAACGGAATGACTTTAACAGAAACGTGTCATTTGGGAGTTTTGAGCATATTAGATTAAATCCTTGGAGAACTCTCCATTTGGAAAAAGAAAAGAACATTATTAAAAATGTGTAACAGAACGACATTACCAGAAAAAAAAAAAATCATAATATACGTTTTTGGAAATGTTGTGTTTCTCGATATTGACTGCTGTTCATGTATTTTAGGATTTTGGTAAAAAAAAGAAGCTAAAAAAAAACATTAATAATACACTTTTCTGTTAATATCTTTTCGTTTCCCAAAGTTGGGTGAGGTTTTGTTTTCCCATATACTCGTAGAGTGTTTTCCATACTTTCTAGCGTTTTGATTACTAATATACTGAAAAACACCCAAATGACAAGTTTGTGGTAATGTTGTTCCGTTATCCCAAACAGGGTGGTTTGCCTGCATTTTTTTGGTTTTGCCATATAACAAGATGAAAAACATTTAAAACACACGTTTTTTAATAATGTCATTCTGTTTCTCCATATATGCTTTATATGCGTTTTGCCGATTTGGTATATAACATGGGGATAAACACTCATAATACACATTTTTAATAATGTTGTTCCGTTTTTCAATGCAGACTGGTATTCACAAGTTTTAGCCTTTTGGTACATAAGAAGCTGAAAAAAGCTCATAATACACGTTTTCGTTAATATCCTTTAATTTCCAAATATCATGTGATCTGCATGGATTTTTGCATCTTGGTACCTAACAAGCTCAAGGTATTAAAGATATTAAAATGCGAAAATGGATGTAAAACACCGTCTATCGGGTAACGGAACGACATTACCAGAAACTTGTCATTTGGGTGTTTTTTTTTAGCTTCTTACGTACCAAAATGCTAAAACGCGTCCACTGTATATTGAGATACATAACAATATTGCCAAAAACGTGGATTTTAAGTGTTTTGAGCTTCTTAGGGACCAAAACACCAAGATGGTAAAGGTACATTTTTTTTTCTTTTTACTTGTTAGGTACCAAAATCCCAAAGTAAATGCAAGACACCTTCTATGGGAAAAGAATATAACATTATTATAAACGTGTCTTTTTTTTTCGGGGGGTTGCCTTCAAAGGTATTAAATCGCCAAACTGCATGCAAAGTACCCTATATCGGAAGAAAACAACTTTATTAAAAACGTCAATTTTGAATGTTTTGTTTTTAGTTCCTTACGTAACAAAACGTTAAAACGCATGGAAAATAACCTTTATAGAGAAAAAGAACATTACCAAAAACATGCATTTTTAGAGTTTCTAAGCTCCTTAGGTAACAAAACACCAATAAGCATGCAAAACACCCGCAATCGGGTAACGGAATGACTTTAACAGAAACGTGTCATTTGGGAGTTTTGAGCATATTAGATTAAATCCTTGGAGAACACTCCATTTGGAAAAAGAAAAGAACAGTATTAAAAATGTGTCTTTTGAAACTTTTTTGACTTTCTTACGTACCAAACGTGCTAAAACGCATGGATAACACCATTTATGAAGAAACAGAACAGCATTACCAAAAACGGGTGTATTGAAAGTTTTGAGCTTGTTAGGTACGAGAACGCCAAAATACATACAATACATACTGAGAAACGAAACGATATTACATAAATATGTATTATAAGTGTTTTTGAACTTCATAGGTAAGAAAATGCTAAAACACGTGAATAGCACAATATATGGAAAAACAGAACAATATCACCAATAACGTGTATTATGAATATTTTTGAGTTTGTAAGGTACCAAAACGGTAAAGTTCATGCAAAGCACCCTATATGAAGAAATAAAACAACATTACCAAAAATGTGTATTCACAATAATTTTGAGCTTGTTAGGTATCAAAATGCTAAAGTGCATGCAGAGCATCCTGTATGGGAAAAGCAAACATTACAAAAAATTTGTGTTTTGAGTATCTCTCAGCTTCTTACTTACCAAAACACTGAAACGCATACAAAACACTCTTCATGGAGAAACAGAAAAACATTAGCAAAAAAGTGAACTTTGAGATTTTTTAGAGCATGTTAGGTAACAAAACACCAAAATGCATGAAAATCACCGGACATTGGGAAACAAAACGATATTAACAGAAACTTCTATTATGAGTATTTTTCAGCTTTTTATATACCAACACGCTTAAACAAGTGAATAGCACTCTATATAGAGAAATAAAACATTACCAAAACTTTTATTATGAGTGTTTTTCCTCATATTAGGTACCAAAATGCAAAAATGCATACAAAGCACCCTATATGAAGAAACAAAGCAATATTACCAAAAATGTGTATTGAGTATTTTTGAGGTTGTTAGGTACCAAAACGCTAAAGGGCATTATTACAAAAGTGTCTTTTAAGTGTCTTTTGAGGTATCTTGCACGCGTTTTAACTTTTTGGTACGTAAGAGGCTTTTTGAGCCTCTTACGTACCAAAGAGTTAAAACACGTGCAAAATACCCTGTATGAGGAAAAAGAATTACATTACTAAAAACGGAAGTTTTGAAAGTTTTGAGCTTCTTAGGTGACACAACGCCAAAATGCATGCAAATTAACTGATATTGGGAACCGAAACGATATTAACACAAAAGTGTTTTATGATTGTTTTACAGCTTATGTAGCAAAACGCTAGAACGCTAGAAGCTTTATTCAGCTTCTTATGTGCCAAAAGGCTAAAACTTGTGAATATCAGTCTATATGGGGAAACCGAATAACAATACCAAAAACGTTTATTATGAGTTTTCCACCATATTGCGTACCAAAACGACGAAATACATGCAAATAACTCTATTAAAAAAAAAAAAAAAAAGATTACCAAATACGTGTATCATGAATGTTTTTTATCTTGTTAGGTACCACAAATTCCAAAGTGCATGCAAAGCACCCGATATGGGAAAAGAAGAGAACATTGCCAAAAACGTGTCTTATCAGTTTTTTTTTTTTTCCTTTTTAGCTTCTTACGTACCAAAACGCTAAAACGCATGGAAAACACCCTTTATGGAGAATCAGAACAACATGACCAAAAACATGTGTTTCGAGTTTTTTCTTGCTTGGTATTTACCAAAACTCCAAAATGCTTGCAAAACACCCTATTTGGGGTAACGAAAGGACTTTACCAGAAACGTGTCATTTGGGTGTTTTTGAGCGTATTAGGCAACAAAACGCAAAATAGTATATAAAACACTATTTGGGAAAAAGAAAACATTAAAATAAACGTGACTTTTGAGTATTTTTCATCTTCTTACGAGTACGTACCAAAACAATAAAACGCGGGCAAAATATCCTTTATGGGGAAACTTTACCCATAACATAAGTGTTTTCCAGCTTAATAGGTACCAAAACGCAAAAATGCATGCAAATGTCCCGATATGGGGAAACGAAACGATATTAACAGAATTTTTTTTTATGAGTATTTTCCACCTTCTTAGGTAACAAACCGATAAAACATATGAATAGTAATCTATAGGGAGAAACAGAAAAACACTACGAAAAACGTGTTGTTTTCTTAGGTACGAAAACGCAACTGTTCATGCAAGGTATTTTATATGGGAAAAGAGAACAGCATTACTAAAAAGGTGTCTTTTCAGTGTTTTTATATGCAAAGCACCTTATAATGTAAAAAAAAATAAAAATAAATAAATAAATAAAAACATGTTTTTGAGTGTTTTTTTGTTTTGTTTTTATCTTACGTACTAAAGCGCTAAAACGCATTCAAAACATCCTTTATGAGGAAATTTATTTTTTTTTTTTTTTACAAAAGCGTGTACTTTGAGGTTTTTCAGCTTATTAAATAACAAAACGTTAATATGCATGCAAACCACTCTATTTGGAGTAACAACGTGTAATTGAGGTGTTTTTGAGCTTATTAACCATCAAACGCTAAAATGCATTAATGCAACATTAGCAAAAAAAGTGTGTTTTAATTGTTTTGAGGTTCTTAGATAACAAAACGCCAAAATCCATGCAAAGGGCCCGATATGGGGAAAGGAAACGATTCTAACAGAAATGTGTATTATGATACCAAAACCCCAAAACACTCTATATGGAGAAGCAGCATTACATAAAACGTGTATTATGAGAGTTTTTCCAGTTATTCCAAAACGCCAAAATGCAAACAATGCACCCTATAAAAAGAATTACAACAACCTTACCAAAAACGTATATTATAAGTGTTTTCGAATTTCTTAGGTACCAAAACGTCAAAGTGCATGTAAAGCATCCTATATGGGAAAAGAAATAAAACATTACCTAAAACGTGTGTTTTTAATGCTTTCAGCTTCTTAGGTACTAAAACGTATGTAAAACATCCATCATGGAGAAACAGAACAGCCTTACCAAAAACGTGTGTTTCAAGTGTTTCCCAGCTTGTTAGGATCAAAACGCTTAAATGCTTGCAAAGCACGCTAATTTGGACGAGACGATATTACCAAAAACGTGTCATATGGGTGTTTTTGACCATATTAGGCACAAAAACGCTAAAAAAAAGCATAGAAAACACTATACATGGGAAAACAAAACATTATCAAAATGTGTCTTGATTTTTTTTTTTTTTTTTTGAGCTTCTAATGCACCAAAACCCTAAAACGTTTGCAAAATACCCTTTATGGAGAAACAGAATACCATAACCAATAACGGGTGTTTTGAGTATGCATGCAAAAATGCATGCAAATCACATGATATTTAGAAATTAAACGATATTAACGAAAACAAGTATTATGAGCTTTTTTCAGCTTCTTATGTGCCAAAAGGCTAAAACTTGTGAACACCAGTCTGCATTGAGAAACAGAACAACATTGCCAAAAATGTGTATTATGAGTGTTTATCCCTATGTTACATACCAAATCGGCAAAACGCATATAAAGCATATATGAAGAAACAGGACGACATTATTAAAAACGTGTGTTTTAAGTGTTTTTCATTTTGTTATATAGCAAAACCAAAAAATGCATGCAAACCACCCTGTTTGGGATAACGGAACATCACCACAAACGCGTCATTTGGGTGTTTTTCAGTATATTTTTAATCTAAGCGCTAGAAAGTATGGAAAACACTCTATATGGAAAAAGAAAACACTACCCAACTTCGGGAAACGAAAAGATATTAACAGAAAAGTTTATTATTATTGTTGTTTTTATTTAAGCTTCTTTTTTACCAAAATCCTAAAATACATGAACAGCAGTCAATATCGAGAAACACAACATTACCAAAAACGTTTATTATGAGATTTTTTTTTCCCGATGTTAAATATTAAAACTCCAAAATACATACAAAGTACCTTATATGAAGAAACAAGAAGAATATTACCAAAAAACAACAAAAAAAATATTACCAAAAAACATGTATTATTTTTAAGGTTGTCAGGTACCAAAACGCCAAACTGCATGCAAAAAAATATGTATTGAAAAAGAAAAGAACTTTACCGAAAACTTTTATGAATGTTTTTTTTTTTACTCATTTTCTTACGTACGAAAACTCTAAAACGCATGCAAAACGTCTTTATTGACAAATAACGTGTGTTTTGAGTGTTTCTCAGCTTATTAGATACCAAAACGACAAAATACATGCAAAACACCCTAATTTGTGTAATGAAACGACATTACCTAAAACGCCCCATTTGAGTTTTTCTTTTTTCTTTTTTTTTTTGCATATTAGACACCAAAAGGGTAAAAGGAATATAAAACTTATATTACCGGAAAAGAAAAGAAACCAACATTATCAAAAACGTGTCTTTTGAGTGTTTTGAGATTATTACGTACCAAATCGCTAAAACGCTCAAAAACTCAATGGGAAAACAGAACATCATTACCAAAAACTGGTATTTTGAGTGTTTTTGAATTTATTAGGTACTAAAACGCCAAAATACATGCAAATTAAATGATATTGGGAAATGAAAAGATATTATTATTTTTGTGCTTGTTACTTAACAAAACACTAAAGTGCATGCAAAGAACCGTACTTGGGACAATCAAACAACATTATAAAAAAACTTCTTTTCTGTGTTTTCTGCTTCTTATGTACCAAAACGTTACAACGCGTGGAAAACACCACTTATGGAAAAACAGAACAACATTAACAAAATCATGAGTTTTTTTTTTTTTCACAAAGTTAAGAAGCAAAACCCGAAAATGCATGCAAATCACCTAATTTGGGGTAAGGAAATAACATTACCAGAAACGTGCTTTTTATTATTATTATTATATAAGGCATCAAATGCTAAAAAAAAAAAAAAATCGTGGAAAACACTCTATATGGAAAAATAAAAATGCTTGATTAAAAACGTGTCATTTGAGTGCTTCTTACGCACCAAACTGCTAAAACGCATCCAAAACACCGTTTATGGAGAAACAAAAACATCAGCAAAAAATATTTCTTTTGAGTGTTTTTGAGCTTGTTAGGTACCAAAACACCAAAATGCATGCAAATTACCAGATATTGGGAAAAGAAACGATTTTAACAGAAATGTTATGTCTTTTCAACTTCTTATGCAATAAAATGCTAAAATACATGAATAACAACACTCTATATGGAGAAACGGAGTAACATTATGAAAAACTTGTATTATGAGGGTTTTTCCACATATTAGATACTAAAACTCGAAAATGCATTCAAAGAACCATATATAAAGAAGCAGAACAACATTACCTATGTTGTAATTTACTATGTAATGTACGTGTACTATGAGTGTTTTTCCTCATGTTAGGTACGAAAACGCCAAAATACATGCATGAAGAAACTCTACATGAAGAAAAAAATGAACAACATTAACCAAAAACGTGTATTAAAAGTTTTTTGAGCTTGTTAGGTACAAAAGCGCCAAAGTGCATGCAAAACATCCTTTATGGGAAAAGGAAAGAACATTACTAAAACTTGTCTATTGAGTGTTTTATTTCTTGCGTACCAAATCGCTATAACGCATGCAAAGCGCTTTTTTTTTTATGGAGAAATAGAACATTACCAAAAATGTGTATATTTAGTGTTATCCAGCTTTTTAGATACTAAAACGCCAAAATGCACGTAAAGCACTCTATTTGGGGTAACGAAATGACATTACAGGAAACCTGAGTATTTTCTAGCTTTTTTTTACTAAAACGCTAAAGTGGATGCAAATAACCCTATTTGGGGAAAACAAACAACATTGTAAAAAAACGTGTCGTTTGAGTGTTTTTCTTCTTACGTATCAAAACGCTAAAATGCATGCAAAACATCCTTTATGGAGAAACAGAACAAGATTACCAAACCTGTGTTATAAGTGTTTTACAGCTAGCTAGCAAAACTCCAAAATGCATGCAAAGCAACTTATTTGGGTTAAGGAAACGACACCACCAGAAACATGTTACATGCGTGTTTTTTAGCATATTAGGCAACAAACGATAAAGAGCATGGAAAACAATCTATATTTCAAAACAAAACATTATGAAAAACGTGTCTTTTGAGTGTTTTTTTTTTTTTTAGTTTCTTACGCACCAAAACGCTAAATCGCGTCCAAAACACCTTTTATTGGGGAAAAAAACAGCAAAAATGTGTTTTTTTTAATATTTTTTTTAGCTTTTTAGTTAACAAAACCCCAAAAATGCAAGCAAAGGAACCGATATGGGGAAACGAAACAATATTAACAGAAACGTGTATTAGGAATTTTTTTCGGATTTTTAGGTGATAAAAGGCTAAGACAAGTTTATGGCATTCTATATGGATAAGCAAAACAACATAAAAAAAAAAAATCGTGTATATTGAATGTACTTAAAGGCCAAATTCCATGCACGACACATTTAATGGTAAAAGAAAACAACGTTGCCAAAAACGTGTCTTTTCAGTTTTTTTTTTTTCTCTTTTTTTAAGCTTGTTTGGTACCAAAACAACGGTGTATACAAAAATTCTCTTTATAGGAGAAGAAAACACAATACTAAAAAAAAAGTATCTTTTCTTTGTTTTTTTCAGCATATTACATATTAAAATGTTAAAACGCATGCAAAACGCCCTTCATGGAGAAATAGAACAGCATTGCCAAACACGTGTGTTTTGAATTTTTTTTAAGATTGTTAAGTACTAAAACGCAAAAAATGCATGCAAAGCACTCTATTTAACGGTAATGAAACGATATAACAAGGAACGTGTCATCTGGGTGTTTTGAACATATTATGCACCAAAAAAACTAAAAAGCACGGAAAGCACGCGAAAACAAAACATTAAAAAAAAAAAAAAAAATATATATATGTATATATATATATATATATATATATATATATATATATATATATATATATATATATATATATATATATATATATATATATATATATATATATATATATATATATATATATATATATATATATATGTATGTATTTTGAGTGTTTTCAGCTTCATATGTAACAAAACGTTAATGCACGTTTCGTTTCCTTTCCACATATAGTATAGTTTGGATGCACTGAAAATACATGTTTTTGGAAATGGTGTTCGGTTTTTCCACATAGCAGGTATTCACACGTTTTAGCGTTTTGGTACCAAAGAAACTCAAAACATACATAATACACGTTTCTCATAAATTCCTTTCTTTTCTCCATATGGGATGATTTTCAAACATTTTAGCGTTTTGGTACATACTCGTAATGTGAAAAAAAACACTCAAAAAGCACATTTTTGGTAATTTTATTATCTTTCATCCTTTTTAGCGTTTTGGTATCTAAAAAGCTCTAAAAATCTCATAATACATGGTTCTTGTAATTTTTTTTTTCGTTTCCTAATAGTGCTTTCCATGCATTTTATTTATTTTTTTTCTACGTAACAGGCTCAAAAACATTCAAAATACAATTTTTTTTTTCTGTTTCTCTGTCAAGCGTGTTTTGCATGTGTTTTAGGGTCTTAGTAGGTAAGTAGCTCAAAAACACTCAAAAGTTACATGGTTTCATTTCCTATATAGTGAGCTTTCGATGCTTTTTCGCGTTTTCGTGCCAAGCATGGCTATAAACATTCAAAAGACATGTTACTGGAAATGTCGTTTCGTTGCCCAGTACATGGTGCTTCACATACATTTTAGCGTTTTAGTACATAACTGTGAAAAAAAAAACTCTAAATACACTTTTTTGGTAATTTTGATCTTTTTATTCATATAGAGTGCTATTCGTACTTAGGTACCTAAGAAGCTCTAAATTCTAAAACATCAAATTACTCGTTTCTCGTAATATCTTTTCGGTTCATTATATAGGATACTTTGCATCCATTTTGACGTTTTTCTATGTAACAAGCTCAAAAACTCTAAACACACGTTTTTTGATAAAGTTGATCTGTTCCACATAAAGGGTATTTTACATGTGTTTTAGCGTTTTGGTACATAACTAGCTCAAAAAAACTCAAAATACATGTTTTTGGTTAATTCGTTTTGTTTTTCCATATTTGGTGCTTTGCATTCTTTTAGTCTTTTGGTGCTCAACACGTTCATAAACACTGAAAAGATACGTTCCTTTAACAATGTTAAAAACGCTTAAAAACATGTTTTTGATAATGTTGTTCTGTTTCTCGATGAAGAGTGCTATTCACAAGCATTAGCGTTTTGGTACCTAAGAAACTAAAAAAAAAAAAAAAAAAAAAAACAATGCACATTTCTCAAAATATACTTTCTTTTTTCCATATATGGTGCTTTGCAATCATTTTGGCGTTTTTTTTTTTTAGATAACAAGCTAAAAAGGCTCAAAATTCACGTTATTGTGTTTCTCCACAAATTTTGTATGCGTTTTAACGTTTTGGTACGTAAGAAGCTCAAAAACACTCAAGAGACACTTTCTTGGTGATGTTTTTACTCCCATATAGGGTTATTCCCCTGCTATCTGGCGGTTTGGTGCCTACCACTCTCAAAAACATTCAAAACACATCTTTTCTCGTAATGTCCTTTCGTTTCCGCACATAGGAGCCTTTGGTCCTATAATAATACACGTGTCTCGTAATGTCTTTTTGTTTCTCCATATAGAGTGCTTTCCATGCATTCTGGCGTTTTTGTAAGGAAAAGAAAAAAAATTTATTTTTTTTTGTAATGTTATTCTTTTCTCTATAAAGGGTGTTTTACATGCGTTTTAAGGATTTTGAAAATATTCAAAAGACACGTTTTTAGTGATGTTGTTTTGTATTCCCATATCCGGTGTTTTGAATGCTATTTAGCGTTTTGTTGCTTAATACGCTGAAAATCACGCAAAAGACGTTTCTGGAATTATACTTTCATCTCCCTATATAGGGAATTTTGCATCCATTTTTGCGTTTTGGTACCTAACACTGTAAAGAATATGTTAATTACACGTTTTTGGTAATGTCATTTTTCTCCATAGAACGCTATTTATGCGTATTATCGTTTTTGGTACCTAAGAAGCTCTAAAACACTTATAATACACGTTTTTCGTAATGTCCTTTGGTTTCGCCATATAGGGTGCTATGCATGCATTTTTAGTGTTTCGTTACATAACATGGTGAAAAACACTCAAAAACCACGTTTTTGGTAATGTTATTATGTTTCTCCATTAAGAGTGCTATTCAGTTGATTTAATGTTTTGTATTTTAAGAAACTCAGACACTCATAATACACGTTTCTCGTAATTTCCTTTCGTAATTTCGTAATTTCGTAATTTCCTTTCCTTTTCGTTTCCCCTTTGCATGTTTTTTTTGGTGTTTTTGTATGTAACAAGCTCAAAACACTCAAAATACACGTTTTTGGTGATGTTATTCTGTTCCTCCATAAAAGGTGTTTTGGATGTGCTTTAGCATTTTGGAACGTAAGAAGCAAACGCTTAAAAGACACGTTTTTGGTGATGTTAAACATGCTGCCGCCCGACGCGCCTCGCCCTGTCCGTGCCACCAGACACCACAACAAAATAACGCCCCTGAAGGCGCCGCGCACGGACCGGTACAGACTCAGTGCGATTCCCACCATGGTGCGAGCCATCAATCAATAGTATTTCCCTCCTAGATTAGACTTACCTTTAGGATTAATGTTAAGTTTTTCCCCATCCCCTATGTACATTTTCAGTTTGTCAACTGCCTAAATAATAAACCGTTTATTATTATTATTATTATTATTATTGTTATGTTGTATTCTCATATAGGATACTTTCCATGCTAATTAGGATGTGTTGAAAAAATACAAAAGACATTTTTCTTGTCATGTCGTTTCATTTACCCCTGAAGAGGAATTTGCAAGCACTTTGGCTTTTTATAAGCTAACAATGTGAAAAACACTCAAATTACACGTTTTTTTTTTCGTAATTATGTACTGTTTCTCCAAACAGTGTGCTACTCATGCGTTTTAGCGTTTTCGAGCCTAAGAAGCGCAAAATCACTCATAATACACGTTTCTCGTAATATCTTTTCGTTTCCCCATATAGGATGCTTTTGCATGCATTTTGTCGTTTCGGTACCTGAGATGGTTAAAAATACACACACACACACACACACACACACACACACACACACACACACACACACACACACACACACACACACACACACACACACACACACACACACAAACACACACACACACACACACACACACACACACACACACACACACACACACACACACACACACACACACACACACACAAAAAAAAATTTTCTCCATTAAGAGTGCTGTTCACGCTTTGTAGCGTTTTGGTACCTAAGAAACTCAAAAACACTCATAATACGTGTTTTTGTAATGTCGTTTTGCTTCATCATATAGGGTGCTTTGGATGCATTTTGATCTTTTTGTACGTAAGAAGCTGAAAAAAAACACTAGAAATAGCCGTTTTTTTTTTAATTTAGTTTTTGTTTTTATTTATGAAATACACGTTACTTTATGATGGTTGTTTTGCACGCATTTTAGCGTTTTGGTACATAAGGTCAAAAATACTCTATAGACGCGTTTTTGCTTTTTTTTTTTTTTTTCCAAATATGGTGCCTTTTCAGTGATTTGGTTTCTAACACAAAAACAACAAAAGAAACGTAATGTCGTTTCGTTTCATCATCAAGAGGGCTTTAGATGCATTTTGGTGTTTTTGGTACCTAAGTGCGAAATACAGTCAACATACTCTTTTTATGTAATGTTGTTCTGTTTGTCCATATAGACTACTACTGAGCCGTTTTAGCGTTTTGGTAGTCATTATACACGTTTCTCGTAATGTCCTTTTGTTTCCTTATAAAGGATACCTTGTATGCTTTTTTGGCGATTCGGAACCTAACAAAGTGGAAAACACCAAAAACACGTTTTTTTGCGTTTTGGTGCCTAAAAACTAAAAAAACACTCGTAATACAATTATCACTTATTGTCCATTCGTCTATTCATAGAGTGCTTTGCATGCATTTTGACGTGTTTTTTTTTTTTTTTTTAGTAAGAAGCTCAAAACACTGAAAATAAACGTTTTGGGCAATGTTATCTTGTTTTCCCATGTAGGGTGTTTTCCTTGCTTTTTTTAGCGTTTTGCTGTCTAATACGCTCAAAACACCTAAATGACAAGTTTCTGGTGGTTTTGCTACTGGTTTTGTTAATGTTTTTTTTTTCTCTCTCTCTCATATAGAGTAATATTCACGTGTTTTAGCGTTTTGGTGCATAAAAAAAATAAAAATAAAAACACTCATAATACACGGTTCTGTTAATATCGTTTCGTTTCCTTAAATAGGGTTCTTTGCATGCAATATGGGGTCTAGTACCTAACAAGTTAAAAGACACTGAAATAAGAATTTTTTGCTAAAGTTTCTCATAAATGTTTCTTTGCTCACATTTTAGCGTTTTGTACGCTCAAAAACACTAAAAAGAAACGTTTTTGACAATGTTGTTTTCTTTTCTAATATAGAGCTATTTCCATGCTTTTTAGCTATTTGTTGCCTAATTTGCTCGAAAATTCCCAAATGGCACGTTGCAGGTATTATCTTTTAGTTACTCCAGACAAGGTATTCTACATGCATTCTGTCGTTTTGGTACCTAACTAACTTAAAAACACTTAAAACACACGTTTTTGTTAATGTTCTATTTCTCAGTAAAGTGCGTTTTGCATCACTTTTAGAGTTTCGGTGCGTACGAAGCTGAAAAACACTCAAAAGATATGTTTTTGATAATGTTTTTTTTTTTTCTCTCTCTTCTATAGGATGCTTTGCATTCACTTTGGCGTTTTGATAATTAACAAACTCAAAAATATTCATAATACATGTTTGTGATCATGTCGTTCTGTTTCTTCACATAGGGTGCTTTATATGTATTTTGGCGTTTTGGTCCCTAACATGGGGAAAAGCACCCATAATACACGTTTTTCGTTTTTATTTTTTCTTCATATATAATGCTAATTACGTGTTTTAGCGTTTCGTTACATAAGAAGCTGAAAAACAGCGTTAATATCTTTTCTTTTCCCCATATCTGAAACTTTGCATGCATTTTGGCGATTAGTTATCTAACAAGCTCAAAAACACTCAAACACACGTTTTTTGCTAATATTGTTCTGTTTTTTCATAAATTGTTATCGTTTTGGTACGTAAGAAGCTCAAGAGCACACAAAGGACACGTTTTTGTTGAAGTTGTTTCGTTTTCCTATATAGGGTATTTTCATTTTTTTTTTTTTTTAGCGTTTTGGTGCCTAATACCCTAAAAAAAACACCTAAATGACAAGTTTTTGGAAATGTCGTTTCGTTACTTCATATAGGGCGCTTTGCATGCATTTTGGCGTTTTACTACTTATTACGCTGATAATACACATTGTTGGTATTTTTTTTTTCTCCACAAACAGTGTTTTCCATGCGTTTCACCGTTTTAGTACGTAAGCTGGAAAACACATTTTATGGGGTTACATTATAAAAAAAAAAAAAAGTGTGATTTGAGCGACTTCCAACTTGTTAGGAACCAAAACGTCAAATTCAATGAAAATATCAAGATATTGGATAAAAAAAAAGGATATTGAAAGAGTATTATGAGTATTTTCAGCTTCTTAGGTAAAAAAAAAAACGCTAAAAAACGTCAATAGCACACTATATCTAGAAACAGAACATTACTAAAAACGTCTTTTATATGTTTTTGAGCTTCTTAGGTGCTTCTTAGGTATAAATATATATATATATATATATATATATATATATATATATATATATATATATATATATATATATATATATATATATATATATATATATATATATATATATATATATATATATATATATATATATATATATATATATATATATATATATATATATATATATATATTTATTTATTTATTTTCTTTTTTTTTCCATACAGGGTGCTTTGCATGCATTTTGGTGATTTAGCACCTAAGAAGCTCAAAAACATATAAAAGACGTTTTTAGTAATGTTGTTCTGTTTCTAGATATAGTGTGCTATTGACGTTTTTTAGCGTTTTTTTTTTTTAACCTAAGAAACTGAAAATACTCATAATACTCTTTCAATATACTTTTTTATTTTTTATCCAATATCTTGATATTTTCATTGAATGTCACGTTTTGGTTCCTAACAAGTTGGAAGTCGCTCAAATCACACTTTTTTTTTTTGTAATGTATCCCCATAAAACGTGTTTTCCACGCGCTTTAACGTTTTGATACATAAGAAGCTCAAAAACACTCAAAAAATATCTTTCTGGTAATGTCGCTCCGTGCTTTGCATGCATTTTGCAGTTTTGGTATATAAGAAGCTCAAAACACTCAATAAACACGTTTTATGCAATGTTTTTTTTTTCTGTTTCTCTATAAAGGGTACGTAAGAAGCTGAAAAACACTAAAAATACATGTTTTTGGTTATGTTGTTTGCTTTTCCAATATAGAGTGTTTTGGTACATAAGATTTTCAAAAACACTCAAAAAGAGCTGTTTTTTTTGGTAATCTCGTTCGGCTACTAAAATGGTGATTTCATTCATTTTGCAGTTTTGATAGCTAAGAAGCTCAACAACACTCAATATGGTCTTTTTTTTGCAATTTTTTTCTTTCTGCATGAAGGATTTTTTGTATGCACTTTTAGCGTTTTGGTAAATAAAAAGCTCAAAACACTTATAATACACGTTTTAGATAATGTTCTGATTTCATGTAGGGTGTTTTGTATGCATTTTGGCGTTTTTTAGAGAAAATCACCCATAATAAATGTTTTTTTTTTTTTATATAATGTTGTTCTGTTTCTCCTTATAGATTCCTATTCATGTGTTTTAGCGTTTTGGTACATAAGAAGCTAAAAAAAAATGCTCATAATACACGTTTCTGTTAATATCGTTTCCTTTAGATATATCAAATCATTCATTTTGGCATTTTAATACCTAAACCTAACAATCTGGAAAACACAGAAATCATACGTTTTTGGTAATATTGTTCAGTTTCTCTGTAAAGGGTGTTTAACACGTGTTTTAGCGTTTTGGTACGTAAGAAGCTTAAAGAAAAAAAAAACACAAAATACACAGTTTTGATATTTTATAATGAATGTTTTTCTTCCTTTTTACCGTTTGTTGCCTAATATCCTCAAAAAAAAAAAAAAACCCTTTTGACACGTTTCTGGGAATGTGTTCTAACCCCGGATAGGGTGATTTGTTTATATTTCGGAGGGTTGGTATCTAATAAGCTGGAACTACTGGAAAGATGTTTTTGGTATTGTTATTTGCTATTCACATATAGGGAAATTTGCATGCATTTTGGCGTTTTGGTACCTAACAATCTTAATAACACTCATAATACACCATTCTAATAATCTTTTTTTTTTTTGTCATATAGGGTGCGTGTCTGCATTTGACGTTTTAGTACGTAACATGGCGAAAACACTCATAATACACGTTTTTGGTAATGCTGTTCTATTTTTCCATATAGAGAGCGATTCACGTAATTTAGTGTTTTGGTATCAATAATGTTGAAAAACACTTATAACACACGTTTCTGTTAATATCGTTTCGTTTCCCAGTAACGGATACTTTGGATGCATTTTGGCGTTTGTTACCTAAATAGCTCAAAAACACTCAAAACACACGTTTTTCTTAATATAGTTTTGTTTCACCTTAAAGGGTGTTTTACATATGTTTTAGCGTTTTGGTACGTAAGAAGCTTAAGATTTCTTAAAAGACACGTTGTTGATAATGTTTCTTTGTTTCCCTCTGCTTTATAGCGTTTTCGTGCCTAATATGCTCAAATCACACAAATTACACGTATCTGGTGATGTCGATTCGCTACCCAAATAGGGTGCTTTGCATGCATTTTCACGTTTCGGTACCCAACAAGTTGGAAAACAATGAAAAGACAAATTCTCGGTTATGTACTTCTGTTTCTCCATAAACAACGTTTTGTATGCGTTTTCGCGTTTTGGTACTAAGAAGCTGAAAAACGTTGAAAAGACACGTTTTTGTTATTGTTATTTGTTTTTGCCTTATTGGGAGTTTGCATGCACTTTAGCGTTTTGGTAAAAACACTCATAATACACATTTTTGTAATATTATTCTGTGCTTTATATGCATTTTAGCATTTTGGTACCTAACATTGAGAAAAGCACTCATAATACAAGTTTTGATGATGCTGTTCTGTTTCTCAATATAGTGATATTCACGTGTTTTTAGCGTTTTGTTACTGAAGAAGTTGAAAAACAATTATAACACACGTTTCTGCTGATATCGTTTCGTTTCCCCATATCGGGTGATTATCATAGACTTTGGTGTTTTGTTAACTAACAAGCCCAAAAAAAAAAAAAAAAAAAATGTTGTTCTGTTTCTCTATAAACAGTGTTACACTGTTTAAGCCTTTTGGTTCGGAAGAAGCTCAAAAACACTCAAAAGACGTGTTTTTGATAAAGAGTGTTTTCAATGTTTTTATAGCTTTTTTTTTGTGGCTAATATGCTAAAAAAAACACAGAAATGACACATCTCTGGGAATGCCGTTTCGTTACCTCAAATAGGATGCTTTGCATGTGTTTTGTTAGTTTGGTACCCAGCATATTGCAAAAAAAAAAAAAAAACTCAAAACACGTTTTTGGCAACGTTGCTTTGTTTCTCCATAAAGAGCGTTTCGCATGTTTTAACTTTTTTGGTATGTTACGAGCTTAAAAAAAAAAAAAAATCATAACGCACGTTTTTGTATCCAAAATGCACATAAAGCAATTTGTATGAGTGCTTTGTATGCATTTTGGGGTTTTGGTACCTAAACACAAAGAAAAACACTCACAGTAGGTTTTTGGTAAAATTATTCTGTTTCTCCATATAAATAAATATTCGCACGTTTTAGCGTTTTGGTACATAAGAAGATAACCCTGAAAATACACACGATGATAATGTTATTTTGTTTTCCCATGTAGGGTATTTTTCATGCGTTTTAGAGTTTTGGTGCTTAATATGCTCAAAAACATCCAAATGGCACGTTTTCTGTAAATGTCGTTCTAGTATCTAACCAGCTGGAAAATACTAAACACACACACGTTTTCGGTAATGTTGTTAGGTTTCTCAATAAGATAATAATAATAATAATAATAATGATAAGATAACAATAATAAGTTTGCTTTTCTCAAATAGGGTGCTTTGCATGCACATTATGGTTTTGGTAAATAACAAGCTCAAAAAACACTCTTAATAAACTTTTCTGTTAATATCGTTTTATTTCAAAATATCGGGTAATTTGCATGCATTTTGGCGTTTTGGTACCTTTCAAGCACTCAAAACACTCAAAACACCCGTTTTTGGTAATGTTCTGTTCCTCCATAAAGATTGTTTTGGAGCGTTTTAGAGATTTGGTACGTAATAAGCTCAAAAACACGCAAAAGACACGTTTTTGATAATGTTTTATTTTCCCATGTATATTGTTTTCCATTCTTATCAGCGTTTTGATGTAAAAAAAAAAAACACCCAAATGACACGTTTCTGGTAAAATCGTTTTATTACCCCAAATAGGATATTTTGCATGCATTTTGTCGTCTTTGTATTTAACAAGATGGAAAACGCTTAAAACACACAAGTTCGTAATATTATTCTACTTGCCGATGAATGGTGTTTTGCATGTATTTTAACGTTTTAGTACGTAAGCAGAAAAAATAAAACATTCAAAAGAATGTTCTTTATTTTTCCCATATAGCGTGCTTTGCATGCACTTAAGCGTTTTGGTACCTAACAAGCACAAAAACACTCATAGTATTTTTTTTTTCTAATAAATTTGTTCTGTTTCTTCATATTGGCTACTTTGTATGCATTTTGGCATTTTAGTACCTAACATAGGGGAAAACACTCATAATACACGTGTTTGCTAATGTTCTGTTTCCTCAATATGGTGATTTGTATGCATTTTGGAGTTTTATTATCTAACATTGCGAAAAAAAAACTCATAATACACGTTTTGGTAACGTTGTTCTGTTTCTTTATATAGAATGTTATGCATATATTTTTGAGTTTTGGTGAAAATCTCATAATGCACTTCTCTGTTAATATCGTTTCGTTTCATAATATCAGGTACTATGCATGTATTTTGGTGTTTTCCGATCTAAAAAAGCTGAAAAACATTCAATACAAATGTTGTTTCTCCATAAAAAAAAGGTTATTTTCCACGCATTTGAGCGTTTTGGTACGTAAGAAGCTAAAAAAAAAAAAAAAAATCAGCGATATGGTGCTTAATATATCCCAAAACAACCCATATGACAATTTTCTGGTAATGTCGTTGCGTTACTGCATCGAGGGTTCTTTGCATGTATTTTGGCATTTTGGTACTTATGAAGCTCAAAAACACTCAAAATACACGTTTTTGGCAATGTTGTCCTGTTTCTCCATTACACGTTATTTTGTATGCGTTTTAACATGTTTGTACATGTTGTACATGTAAATAGAAAAAAAAACATTTAAAAAAATTTTTTTCCCATATAGGGTGCTTTGCTTGCACTGTCATTTTGGTTCCTAACAAGCTCCAAAATTTTCATAACACAGGATATTGGTAATGTTGTTTTGTTTCTTCATTTAGGGTTCTTTGTATGTATTTTTTTGTTTTGGTACCTGACATGGGGAATATCGTTAATATCATTTCGTTTCCCTATATAAGGTATTTTGCATGAATTTTGGCGTTTTATTACCTAATAAGCTCAAGAAAAAAATCAAAACACTTTTTCCTAACGTTCTTCTGTTTCTTTAATAAAGGATGGTTTCGACGCATTTTAGAGTTTCGGTAGGTAATAAGCTCAAAACACACAAAAAAAGTTTTTTGATAAAGCTGTTTTGTTTTCCTATATAGAGTATTTTCCATGTCTTTTTTTTTTTCTAGCGTTAGGTGCCTACTATGCTTAAAAGTAACAAAACAACACGTTTCCAGGAATGTCGTTTCGTTGCCCGAAATAGGGTGATTTACATATATTTTGAAAATTTTGATTATAACAAGCTGGAAAACACTCAAAGCACACGTTTTTTGGTAATGTTGTTCTGTTTCTCAATAAAGGGCGTTTTGTATGTGTTTTAGCGTTTTGGTTTGTCAGTAGCTGATAAACATAAAAAAGAGACGTTATTGGTAATCTTGTTTTCTTTTCCCATTTAAGGTGCCTCTCATGCTCTTGGGCGTTTGAGTACCTAACAAGTTAAAAAAAAAAAAACACTCGATATACACGCTTTTTGGTAATGTTGTTTCTCCGCATAGAGTACTATACGCTTGTTTTAGCGTTTTGTTACCCAAGAAGCTGAAAAAGACTCATAATACACGTTTCCGTTAATAATGTTTCATTTACTCATATCAAGTACTTTGCATGCGTTTCGATTTTTTACTAAAAAGCTAAGAAAAAAAAATCAAAACACCTGTTTTTTTTTTTTTCTGTTTCTCCATAAAAGGTGTTTTGCACATGTGTTACCGATTTCGTACGTAAGAAGCTCATAAACACTCAAAAGACACGTTTTTGATAATACGTTTCTTAATGCCGGATGCTTTGTCTGCATTTTGGCGTTTTGTTGCCTAACATTTGGAAAATATCTCATAAAACACGTTTTTGGTAAAGTTCTTGCTTCTCGATATAGAGTGCCCTTCACGTGTTTTAGAGGTTTAGTACGTAAGAGACTGGAAAAGATTCATAACACAATTTTCTGTCAATATCGTTTCATTTCCCCATATCGGGTACTTTGCTTTGGCTTTTTTTTTTTTGGTACCTAACAAATTCAAAATCACATAAAACGCAGTTTTTTTTGCTAATTTTTCTCTGTTTCTAAATAAAGGGTGTTTTGGACGCATTTTAACATTTTGGTCCATAAGCTTAAAAACAAAAGACACTTTTCTGATAATGTTTTGTTTTCCTATTTAGCGTGTTTTTCATTCTTTTAAACAAAAACACCCAAATGACACATTTCACGTAAAGCTGTTTTGTTACCCCTTAGACGGTGATTTGCATGTATTTTGGCGTTTTGGTAACTAGGAAGTTCAAAAACAGTGTTGTTCTGTTTGTATATAAAAGCTGTTTTGCATGTGTTTTAACGTTTGGTACGTAAGAAGCTCAAAACACTCAAAAGAGTAACTTCTTTTTTTATTTTTTTTTCTCAAAAATACCCATAATACAAATTCTTTGGTGATATTGGTATGTTTCTTTATATAGGCTGCTTTGTATGTATGTTAACGTTTTTGTACGTAACATGAGGACAAACAGTATAAATACTCGTTCTTTTTCTCCATATAGAGATCTGTTCATGTGATTTAGCATTTTGGTACGTAAGAAGCTAAAAAAAATACTCATAATACACTTTTCTTTTAATATAATTTCGTTTCCCCATATCCCACGTGTTCTTTGCATGCATTTTGGCGTTTTTTTTACCTAAAAGCTCAAAAACCTTTAAAACTCCCTTTTAGCTAATGTTGTTCTGTTTCTATATAAAAATCGTTTCAGTCGCGTTTTAGCTATTAAGTACGTAAGAAAATCAAAAACACTCAAAAGACACGTTTTTCATAGTTATTTTCCCCCATATATAGTATTTTACATTCTTTTTAGCGTTTTGGAGCATATTATGCTAAAAAAAAACACAAAATAAAACGTTTTTGTTAAAATCCTTTCCTTTCCCTTGCATGCCTTCTGGGGTCTTATATAAGAAGCTCTTATGTAAGAAGTTCAGAAACACATACAAGACCTGTTTTTTTTTATTTTATAATATTGTTTGATTTCCCAAGTAGGGTGTTTTCCATGCTTTTTTTTTTTTATCGTTTTAGTGCCTATTAGGCATAAAATAAAAACATGTTTATGGTAATGTGTATGGTGAAATAGGATGTTTTACATATATTTTGACATTTTGGTACCTGTTAAGATCAAAAACTCTCAAAATGCACGTTTGGGGTAATGTTATTATTTTCCTTAATAAATTGTGTTTGGAATGCGTTTTAGAATTTTGGTATGAAAGAAACGAAAAAAAAAACTCAAAAGACACGTTTTTAATAATGTTGTCTTCTTTTCCCATATAGGGTACTTAAGCAAACACTTTGGCGATTTGGTACCTAAAAAGCTCAAAAACACTCAGAAGACACTTTTCTGGTAATGTTTCCTTTTCCCATATGCCTCTCATTGAATTTTGTTATGTAACAAGCTTTAAAAGATACAATATGAACGTTTTTTGGTAATGTTGTTTTGTTTTTCCATACAGGGTGCTATTCGTGTGTTTTAGCATTTTATTATCTAAGAAGCTAAAAAGCACTAATAAAAAGCATTCCTGTTAATATCGTTTCGTTTCCTCAAATAGGGTCCTTTGCATGGATTTTGATGTTTTTGTACATGATAAGGTAGGAAATACTCTAATCCTACACTTTTTGGTAATTTTTCTGCACTTTTCCACGTCTTTTCATAGACGTCCAACCCTTCAGGAAGTAAACATATCACGCAGGGAACCCACAGAACGCTTGAATTCTGATCTTTCTAAAATTTCTGATTGGGGCAGAGCAAACTTGGTATTGTTCAATGCCTCAAAAACTCAATTCCTCCATCTATCAACTCGACACAACCTTCCAGATAACTATCCCGTCTTCTTCAATGACACTCAACTGTCCCCCTCTTTTACACTGAACATCCTCGGTCTGTCCTTTACTTATAATCTGAACTGGAAACTTCACATCTCATCTCTAGCTAAAACAGCTTCTATGAAGTTAGATGTTCTGAAACGTCTCCGCCAGTTTCTCTCACCCCTCCCAGCTGCTAACTCTGTACAAGGGCCTTATCCGTCCATGTATGGAGTATGCTTCACATGTCTGGGGGGTTCCACTCATACTGCTCTTCTAGACAAGGTGGAATCAAAAGCTTTTCGTCTCATCAACTCCTCTCCTCTAACTGACTGTCTTCAGCCTCTCTCTCACCACCGCAATGTTGCATAGCTAGCTGTCTTCTACCGCTATTTTCATGCTAACTGCTCTTCCGATCTTGCTAACTGCATGCCTCCCCTCCTTCCGCGGCCTCGCTGCACAAGACTTTCTTCTTTCTCTCACCCCTATTCTGTCCACCTCTCTAACGCAAGAGTTAACCAGTATTCTCAATCAGTCATCCCTTTCTCTGGTAAACTCTGGAACTCCCTGGATGCTTTTGTATTTCCACCTTCCTATGACTTGAATTCCTTCAAGAGGGAGGTTTCAAGACACTTATTCATCAATTTTTGACCACTGCTTTGACCCTTTTATGGGACTGGCATTTCAGTGGGCATTTTTTTTATTAGATTTTTGTTGCCCTTGGCCAGTGTTCTTCCTACATAAAAAAGAAAAAAATACTAAAACTCATGCAAAACACCAATTATGGAAAATAGAACATCATTGCCAAAAAAAAAAAAGCAAGCATTATGGTGTTTTGCTACCTGACAATGTGAAAAAAAAACATTCAAATTACACGATTTTGGTAATGTTTTTCTCTTTCTCCATACAGTGTGCTTCTCATTTATTTTAGCGTTTTGGTACCTGAGAAGCTGAAAAAAAAACTCATAATACACGTTTTTTGTCATGTCCTTTCATTTCCTCATATAGGCTCTTTTTGGTGCTTTGGTACCTAACAGGGTGTTTACATGTATTTTGACATTTTAGTTCGTAAGAACCTAAAAAAAACACTCTAAAGAGACGTTTTAGTAGTTTTGTATTCCCCTATAGGGTGATTTCGTTGCTTCTTACTGATTTGGTGCCTAACACGCTCAAAAAATAACAAAAGACAAGTTTCTAGTGATTTCGTTTCATTTTTTCAGTTTGGTTTACATGCATGTTGGCATTTTGGTAATTATCAATGTAAAAAAATACACGTTTTTGGTAAGTTTTTTTTTTTTTTTTCTTCAGAGCACTATTGAAGCTTTTTACTGATTTGGTACTTAAGAGAGTAATAAAAAAAAAAACATAACAAACGTTTCTCGTAATGTCCTTTCATTTTCTTATGCAGGGTGTTTTGTTTGATGATAGGCGATTTTGTACATAATAAGCTCAAAGACACTCAAAATACACGTTTTTGGTAAATGTATTCTGTTTCTCCATATAGGGTATTTTCATGCGTTTTTGATGTCGTTTCATATATCTATATATGGGTCTTTGCATGCATTTTGGCTTTTTGGTAACTAACAATGTCATAACACTCAAAATGCACGTTTTTTTTTTTTTTTTGGCAATATTGTTCTTTTTCTCCATATAAAGCGTTATTCATGCGTTTTACCGTTTTGATACTAAGAAGGTCAAAAACACTCATAATACACGTTTCTCGTAATGTCTTGATTTTTCCCATATAGGGTATTTTCGATTCATTTAGGCGTTTTTTATGTAACAATCTTATAAAACATTAAAAATACTTGTTTTTGGTAATGTTATTCTGTTTCTCCATAAGGGATGTTTTCTATGTTTTTTTTTTTTTTTTATCGTTTTGGTACGTAGGACACTCAAAAGAAACGTTTTCTTAATGTTGTTTTGTATTCCCATATCAGGTGATTTGTATGCTTTTTAGCATTTTTGTGCCTAATACGCTGAAGAACATATTTTAGACACGTTTCTGAAATTTCGTTTCCTTTCCCCAAATAGGGAGCTTTACATGCATTATGGCGTTTTCATTCATAACAATGTGAAAACACTGAAAATATACGTTTTTGGTAATGTTATTTCATATAGAGTGTTATTCATGCATTTTAGCGACTTCGTACCTAATAAGTTAAAAAAAAAAAAAAAACAATAGTACACATTTTAGTAACGTCTTTTCATTTTCCCAGTTAAGATACTATATATGCATTTTGGCGTTTTTCTACTTAACTAACTCAAAAACATTCAAAATATTTGTTTTTGATATTATTTCTTCATGTTTTTTTTTTTTTCATGCGATTTAGCGTTTCGGTAGGTAAGAAACTCAAAAACACTGAAAACAGACGTTTTTGGTTAAGTATTTTTGTTTTCCTTTATAGGGTGCTTTCCATGCTTTTTAGCGGTTTGGTGCCTAGCACGCCAATAAACATTCAAAAGGCACTTATCTGGAAATCGCGTTTCCTTTCCTCATTTAGGGTACAAAAACATGTATTAGTAGTGTTTTCGAAAACGCCGAAGTGCATGCAAAGTAAGCTATACTGGAGAAACAAACAAAAACGTGTCTTTTGAGTGTTTTCAGCTTTTTACGTACCAAAACACTATAATGCAGAGAAAAGAAACTTCATGGAGAAACAGAATAATATTGCCAAAAACGTGTATTTTGAATGTTTTTCAGCTTATTACGTACCAATACGCAAAAATTCATCTATTTCACCCTCTATGGGGTAAAGAGACGGCATTCCCAGAAAAAATGTTATTTCGGGGCTTTTCAGCGTTAGGCACCAAAACTCTAAAGAGCATGGAAGACACTCTATATAAAAATCAAAACAACATTATCAAAATGGTGTCTTTCGAGTGTTTTTGAGCTTCTTACGTTCCAAAATGCTAAAACGCGTGCACAATAGCGTTTATCGGGAGACATTACCAAAAACGTATGATTTAAGCGTTTTCCAGCTTTTTAGAAACCAAAACGCCTAAATGGATGTGCTAATCACGTGTTTCAGTATTTTATTACCTAAGAAGCTCAAAAACACTTATAATATATTTTGGTAATGTTCAGTTTTTTATATATGGTCACGTGTTTTAGTAGGTACCAAAACACTAAAAAGCTTAGAAAACAACCTTTCGGTTTTTTTTTTAACTGAAACGCATGCAAAACACTCATTATGAAAAAAAAAAAACAATAACTTTGCCAAAAACGGGTATTTTGAGTGTGTTTTAATTTGTTGCCTACAAAAACGCAAAAATGCATGGAAATTACCCTATATGGGGAAACGAAAAGAACATTACGAGAAACGACTATTATGAGCGTTTTTGAGCTTCTAAGGTACCAAAACGCCAAAATGCATAATTAGTACACTTTATTGAGAAACTGAACAACATTACCAAAAACGTGTTTTATTGAGCGTTTTTCACATTGTTAACTACCAAAACGCAAAAATGTATGCAAACCATCCAATATGAGGGAAGGAAACGAGAAGTCAAAAAACGTGTTTTTGAGTATTTACGAATGTGCTAGACACCAAAACGCTGAAAAGCATGGAAATTACCGTATATGAAAAAAAAAATATCAAAACGCTAAAATGTATGCAAAAATCCCGTAATGGAGAAACCATATAACTTTAACAAAAACGTCTATTTTAAGTGTTTTTCATATGCTTAGGTGGAAAAAGTACTTCATATGGGGATACGAAGACATTAAGAGAAACGTACATTGTGAATGTTTTTGTGCTCCTTAGGTACTAAAATGCGAAAACACTTTAAAAGCTCTCTCAATGGAGAAAAAAAAAATACAAAAAAGTGTATTTCGAGTGTTTTTGACATTGTTAGGTAGAAAAATGCCAAAATGCATGCAAAAGAATCCATATGTGAAAAAAAAAAAATCCAGAAACATATCTTTTTAGTGCGTATGAGCGTGCTAAGCGACAAAACACTAAAAAGCATCGAAAGCACACTAATGGGAAAAAAAAAACACCATTAACAATTTTTTTTTTGTGTGTGTGTGTGTGTGTTTCTGAGCTGCTCACGTACCAAAACGTTTAAAACGCTTACAATTTGAAAAAAATATAAATATAAATATATATATATATATATATATATATATATATATATATATATATATATATATATATATATATATATATATATATATATATATATATATATATATATATATATATATATATATATATATATATATATATATATATATATATATATATATATATATATATATATATATATATATATATATATATATATATATACATATAACCAAAAAAACGTGTATTTTGAGTATTTTTTTTTCCACAATGTTAGGTACAAGCATGCCAAAATGCCTGCAAAGTACTCTATATGAGGAAACGGAAGAACGAGAAACGTCTATTATGAGTACTTTTGAGCTTCTTGGGTACCAAAACGCTGAAAATCATGAATAGCAATCTATATGGGGAAAAAGAACAATATTACCAAAAACGTGCATTTTGAGTGTTAAAAACCTGAAAACAGTCAAAATACTTGTTTATGGTAAAATTATTCTGTTTCACCATGAACTGTGCTTTATATGGGTTTTATCGTTTCAGTACGTAAGAAGATTAAAAACACTCAAAAGACATGTACGTAACGTTGTTTTGTATTCTTATATAAGGTGATTTCCATGCTTTTAAGCCTGTTGGTGCCTAACACGCTCAAAAACATTGAAAAGACACGTTTTTGGTAATGCTGTTTCGTTTCCCCATATATGAACCTTCCTTGCCTCGTGCTGTTTTGCTACCTAATAATGTGAGAAAACACTCAAAATACACGTTTTTGGTAATGTTGTTAGTTTTTCGATATAGAGTACTATTCATTCGTTTTAGGATTTTGGTACCTAAGAATATAAAAAAAACTCATAATACACGCTTCTCGTAATTTCTCGTTTCCCCGTATAGAGTAAATTGCATTCATTTTTACTTTTCAACGTAACAAGCTCAAAACATTTAAAACACATTTTTTTTATAAAGTTATTGTGTTTATGAAGTGTGTTTTTGCATGTAATTTAGAGTTTTGGTACGTAAGAAGCTGAAAAACACTCATAAGATACGTTTTTTTCGTAATGTTTTGAATTTTCATAGATAGTGATTTTAAGCACTTTGCTGTCTTACATGCTCAGAAACCCTGAAAGAGCTAATTTGTTTTTTTCTGAAAAATGTCGCTTCCTTTCCTTTTATAAAGGGTTTTGCATGCATTTTGTCGTTTTGGCGGGTAACAATGTGAAACACACTCAAAATACATGATTTCTCTATTTCGAAAACCAAAAACAACATTACATTAATCGTGCCTTTTGAGTCTTTTCATCTATTTACGTACCGAAACGCTAAAACGCATGCAAAAACCTTTAATGTAGAAACAGAATAATATTATCAAAATCATAATTTTTTATTTCTTTTATTTTTTTTATAGCTTGTTACATAGAAAAAGCGAAAATGCATGCAAAGTACCCTATATAAGGAAACAAAAAGACTTCATGAGAAACTTCTATTATGAGTATTTTGAGGTTCTTCGGTACCAAAATGTTAAAGTGCATGAATAACACTCTATATGGAGAAACACAAAAAGCATTATCGAAAACATGTATCTCGACTGCATTTCATATTGTTAGGCAATATGTCTTTTTGAGTGTTTATGAGCGTGCTAAGCACCAAAACCCTAAAATGTATGTAAGCATCCTGTATGAGTAAACAAAATAATATAACTACATACATCTCTTTTCAGTGTATTTTGAGGTATGTACCAAAACGCTAAAATGCATGCAAAAAAAAAAAAAAAACGTATAGAGGAATAGTAAAAAATTACAAAAGAAACGTGTTTTTAGTGCTTTTCAACTCAATACGTAGAAAACGCCAAAATGCATGTAAATTACCCTATATCTGGTAACGAAAAGATATTACAAGAAACTTGTATTTTTTTTGTGTTTTTGAGCTTCTTTGGTACCAAAACGAGAAATAGTATGCATAGCACCCTATATAGAGAAACATAATAAGATAACCAAAAATTGGTATTTTGAGTGATTTTTCACATTGTTAGATACCAAAACGCCAAAATGTACGGAAAGTACCTTATATCGGGATAGGAAACGAGATTTCAAGAAACGGGTCTTTTGTGTGTTTGTGAGCGTGCTAGGCACAAAAATGCTAAAAAAAAAAAAAACGTAAAACAAACATTAATTAAACATCTTCTGAGAGTTTTTGAGCTACTTACGTCGTAAAATGATAAAACGCATGCAAATGCTTTATGGAAAAACAAAATAACTTTAGCAAAAAACTTGTATTTTTTTCAGCTTTTTACGTACAAAAACGCTGAATTGCATGGAAAATAGTTTATAAGGGGAAACGAAAGAACTTTACGAGAAACGTGTATTATGAGTGTTTTTGAGCTTCTTAGGTACCAAACCAGAAAAAAAATGTATGAATATCACACTATATAAAAGATACATAAATTATTATAAAAAAAAACTTGTATTTTGAATGTTTTTAACATTGTTAGGTATCAAAACGGTGAAGTGCATGGAAATATCCCTATGAGGGGAAACAGAACTACGTTTCCAGAATCGTATATTTTCAGTGTTTTTAACGTATTAGCAAGGAAAATGGTAAAAAAAAAAAAACCGTAAAAAAAAAAAAATCCTTATGGAAAATAAGTATCGAGTGTTTTTGAGTTATTTTTTACGTCAAAAACACCAAAATGCATACAAACTATCCTATATGGGGAACCAAAACGACATTACAAGAAACGTTTATTATCATTATTTATTTTTTTTTTAGCTTCTTAGGTACCAAAACGTTAAAACGCATGAATAGTGCTTTATTTGGAGAAAAAGATTAATACCAAAAAAGTGTATTTTAAGTGTATTTCACATTATTAGGAGATATAACAGCGAAATGCATGCAAAGCACTCGATATGGAGAAACGAAAAGTCTTTACGAGAAATCAGGTTTTTGAACTTCTTAAGTACCAAACTCTAAAACGCATGAATAACCTTCTATATGAAAAAAAAAAAAAACAGAACAATAGTACCAAGAACCGTGTCTTTTGAGTGTTTTTTTTTCAGTATCTTACGTACCAAAAACGCAAAAAAAACGCATGCAAAACACACTTTATGGAGAAAAAGACTAATATTACCAAAAACAAGTTTTTTTGGGGGTGTTTTGTGAGCTTAGGTGGAAAAACGCCAAAATACATCCTTCTTAGGTACGAAAATTTTATATGGAGAAACGAAAAGGCATTACAAGAAACGTGTTATGAATGTTTTTGAGCTTCTTAGGTACCAAAACGCAATAAACTACAAATAACATTCTATATGAAGATACAAAACATCATTACCGAATACGTGTTTTGAGAGCTTTTTTTTTCACATTCATAGATACCAAAACACCAAAATGCATCCAACGATCCCTATATAGGGAAAAGAAATTAAATTTCTAGTAACGTGTCTTTTATGAGTTTATTAGCGTGTTAAGTACCTAGACGACAAAAAAAGAAAAAAAATATGTAAATAAAGAAATAAAAAAAAACACCCTATATGGATAACAAACCGTCACCGAAACCGTCTCTTTTCAGTGTTTTCAGGTAATTACGTATCATAATGCTAAAACGCATGAAAAAAAAAGATTACGGCGAAACATTATATATTTGCGAAAAAAAAAAAAATGTTTTTGAGTTTGTTACAAAAACGACAAAATGCACACAAAGTACACTATGGGAAACGAATGGGCATTACCTGAAACGTGTATTATTAGTGCTTTTGAGCTTCTTAGGTACCAAAATGTTAAAAGGTATTAATAGTACTCAATGGAAAAAAAAAAAACTAGCAAAAACTTGTGTTTTATGTGTACTACACATTATTAGGTGCCAAAAAGCCAAAAAACAGGAAAAATAGGCTATAGTTGGGAAAGAAAATGATATTTCGTGAAACGTGTCTGTTGAGTGTTTATGATCGTGTTAGGCACCAAAATGTTTTTGAGCTACTTACGTACCAAAAAGCTAAAACACACGTGAAACATGATTTATGGAGAAACACAATAAAATTACGAAAAAACAAGCATTTTAAGGATTTTCAGTTTGTTAACTACGATAACGCCAAAATGTATGCAAAGTACCTAATATTAAGAAACGAAAAGACATTACAAGAAAAGTGTATTATCAGTGTTTTTAATATTTTTAGGTACCAAAACGCTAAAAGACATAAATAGTATTACTCTATATGGAAAAAAAAATAAAATAAAAACACTTACCAAAAAAAGTGTTTTTTGAGTTTTATTTCACATAGCAAAAACGCCAAAATGCATGCAAAGTGCCCTCTCTAGGGAAACGAAACGACATTTAAAAAAAAACATATTTTTTCCTTTTTTTTTAAGTGTTTATGAGCGTGTTAGGCACAAAAACGCTAAAAGGCATGGAAAAGTTCCTCTATGGGGAAAGCAAAACAACATTTCTAAAAACGTGTGTTTGGTGTGTTTTTGAGCTATTTATGTACAAAAAACCATAAAACGAATGGAAAACACCCTTTTAAATAGAAAGAGAATAACCTTAACAAAAACAAGTATTTAAATGCTTTTGAGCTTGTTACGTACAAAATCGCCAAAATGCATGCAAAGAATGAGGAAATGAAAAGACATTGCGAGAAATGTGTGTTATGAGTGTTTTTGAGATTCCTGTCTACGAAAACGCGAAAACCCTGTAATAACACTCTAAATGGAGAAACAGAACAACATCAAAAGAAAAAACAAACGTGTTTTGTGTATTCTTTTATACTGTTAAGTAATTAAATGCATAAATACATGTAAGGTAAACTATATGAGGAAAAAAAAAAGACATTTCCAGGAACATGTTTTTTGAGTGATTATGATCTTGTTAAGTACCAAAACGCAAAAATGTATGCAAACACTCTTCATGTAGAAAACATGATAATATTACTGAAACCAAGTATTTCGAGAGTTTTTGAGCTTATTACCTAGAAAAACGCCGAAATCCTTGATTACACGATCTGAAGAAACAAAAACGCATTACGAGAAACTTGTGTTATGAGTGTTTTTTTCAGTTTCTTAGGTACTGAAACGCTTAAACGCCTAAATATATGGAGAAAATTAACATTATAAAAACTTGCATCTTGAGTGTATTTCACATGGTTAGGTACCAAAATGCCAAAATGTACGCAAAGCACACTTTATAGGAAAAGGAAACGATATATCCAGAAATGTGTTTTTTGAGTGTTTATGAGCGTGTTAGGCACCAAAACGGTTAAAAAAGCATGAAAAGTACCCTTTATGGAAAAAAGAAACATCATTACCAAAAACGTTTCTCTTCGGTCTTTTTGAGCGAAATAGACTCAAAATATATGTTATTAATAATGTTATGTGTCTTCATATAAAGTGTTATTCATGCGTTTTAGCGTTTTTGTACCTAAGAACCAAAAACTTTCATAATACACGTTTCTCGTAAAGTCTTTTCGTTTCGAAACATGCTTTCTTGTAACAATTTCATTTCCCCATATCAAGGGCTTTCCATGCATTTTGGCGTTTCGGTACCTAATAATGTGAAATATGCTCAAAACACACGTTTTTTAATGTTGTTCTGTTTCTTCATATAGTGCTGTTTATAGGTTTAGCGTTTCAATACCTAAAATGTTAAAAAAATAATTATAATACATGTTTTTCGTAATGTGTCATTACGTCTACCGGTTAAGAGTATTTTGCATCCATTTTAATGTTTTTGTATGCAACAAACTCAAAAAAAACTCTCAAAATACTTGTTTTTGGTAATGATATTCTTCTACATAAAAGGTGTTTTGCATGCTTTTTTAGGGTTTCGGTACGTAAGAGGCTGAAAAACACTCAAAAGACACGTTTTTTGGTAAAGTTGTTTTCTATTCCCATTTAGGGTGTTTACCATTGCATTTTAAACACTCAAAAAAAAAAAACACATTTCTTGAAATGTAATATCGTTTCCAAATATATTGGTACTTAACAATGTCAAAAAAAAAAAAAAAAACTGAAATTACGCGGTTTTTGGTAATGTTGTTCTGTTTCTTTGTATAAGGTATTATTAACGCGGTTTCGCATTTCGGTACCTGGGAAGCTCAAAAACACTTATAATACACTTTTCTTCTAATGTCTTTTTTGTTTCCACACATAGTATACTTTTCATATATTTTGGTGTTATTCTGTAACAAGCTCAAAAACACTCAAAATACTTGTTTTTGGTAATGTTATTCTGTTTCTGCATAAAGGGTGTTTTGCATGCATTTTACCTTTTTGGTACATAAGAAGTTCAAAAACACTCAAAAAGTCATGTTTTTCGTTAAGTCGTTTTGTATTCCCAAATAAGGTGATTTCCATGCTTTTTAGCGTATTGGTGCTTAACACGCTCAAAAACATTTAAAAGATACGTTTCTGGAAATCTTATTTTTACCCATATAGAGGATTTTCAATGCATTTTGGTGATTTGCTATTTATTAATGTAAAAACACTCAAAATACACGTTTTTTGGTCTCGATATCGAGTACTATTCCTGAGTTTCAGCATTTTGTTACGTATGATGTTCAAAAACACTTATAATAGATTTTCTTCGTAATGTCCTTACGTTTCCCCATATAACGTTATTTTCATGCATTTTTGCATTTTTGTACGTAACACGCTAAAAACACTCGAAATAGTTATTTTTTGTAATATTCTTTTTCTCCATAAAGTGTTTTGTATTCGTTATAGCGTTTTGTACGTAGGAAGCTCTATAACATTCAAAAGACACGTTTTTTAGTAATGATGTTTTATATTGCCATATACGTTGCTTTGCATGCATTTTGGCGTTTTGTTAAATACACTCAAAACATAAGTTTTAGGTAATGTTTTTTTTTTTTTATTAAGTTCTGTCAATGCGTTTTAGCGTCTTTGTACCTAAAACGTAAAAAAAAAAAACGATTATAATAGATCTTTCATAATGTTCTTTCGTTTCCCAAAATAGAGGACTTTGCATATATTTTGGCGTTTCTTTACGTAACAAGCTCAAAAAAACTCAAAATACTTGTTTTTCGTAAGGTTATTCTCTCTTTTTTTTTTATAAAGTGTGTTTTGCATGTTTTAGAGTTTTGGTGCTAAAGAAATTCAAAAACCCTGAAAAGACACTTGTTCGTAATGTTGTTTTACATGTATATTCCCATATAGGGTGATTTCTATGTTTTTTTTAGCGTTATGATGCCTAATACGAAAAAAAAATAAATAAATAAAAAAACCCTCAAAAAACATTTTTCTAGTAATGTAGTTTTGTTTCCATATATAGGTGACTGTGAATACATTATGGCATTTTGGTACCTAATAATAATAAAAAAAATAAAAAAACACCCAAATACAAATTATTGTTAATGTTCTGATTTGTCGATATAAAGTGCACTATAAAATTCATGCGTTTTAGTATTTTGCTACCTAAGAAGCTCTAAAACTCTCATAATACACCTTTTTCCTAATGTCTTTTCGTTTAATATTACAGTCTTTTGCTTGCATTTTGGCATTTTTCCACGTACTAAGCTCAAAAACAAACAAAAACACGTTTTTGATATACTGTTTCTTCATGTTTTTTTTTTTTTTTTTGTAAGCGTTTCAGCGTTTTTGGTACGTAAGTAGCTCAAAAACACTATAAAGAGACGTTTTGGTAATGTCTTGTTCTCCCATATAGGGTACTTTCCCTCCTTTTTTATCGTTTGGGTGTCTGCACGCACATAAATATTAAAAAAAAAAACACGTTTCTGGAAATCTCGTTTCCTTTCTCCATGTAGGGTGCTTTCCACGGATTTAAAAACCTAACAATATGATATACACTCAAAATAACACGTAATGTAATTCTGTTTCTCTCTATAGAGTGTTATTCATACTCATTCAGAGCGTTTTGGTACTTATGAAACTGATAAAATACTCATAATACACGTTTTTCGTAATGTTTATCCATTTCCCCATTTAGGGTACTGTGCTTACTTTTTGGCGTTTTTCTACGAAACAACTTGATAAAACACTCAAAATACTTATTTTCTTAATGTTATTAATAATATTTTACATGCATTTCAAAGTTTTGGTACATAAGTTGCTCAAAAGCAGTGGAAAAAAAAAACGTTTCTGGTAATGTGTTGTTTTCCCATATAGGGTGTTTTTTTGTTTCTTTCTTTTTTCGTTTTGGTGTCTAACACGCTCATTAACAATCAAAAGACACTTTTCTTGAAATCTCGTTTTCTTTCACCATATAGGGTGTTTTGTTTGCATTTTGGAGTTTTGGTACCTGACTGTGAAATACACTCAAAATACATGTTTTTGGAAATGTTGTTCTGTTTTTTTTTTCTTTTTTCTATAGAGTGCTAACTATTGCCTTTTAGCGGTTTGTTACCTAAGAGGTAAAAAAAAAAAAACACCTTTCTTATATATATATATATTTTTTTTTTCCATTTAACCAAATAGGGTACTTGGAATGTATTTTGACGTTTTTCACGTAACAGCCTCAAAAACAATCAAAAAACTTGTTCTTGGTAATGTTATTCTGTTTCTCCATCAAGGGTGTTTTGCATGCGTTTTAGCGTTCTGATACCTGAGTTGCTCAAAAATACTGAAAAGAGACATTTTTGTTAATGTTTTGTTTTCCATTATAGTGTGATTTCCATGCTTTTCATCGTTTTGGAGGTAGAACATTCATAAACACTCAAAAGACACCTTTCTGGAAAACTGGTTTCCTTTTTGCATGCTTTACATGTGTACCTAACAATGAGAAATACACTACAATTACAAGTTTTTGGTAAAGTTATTATGTTTCTCCATGAAGATTTTTTTTTTTTTTTTTGCATGCGGCTTAGGTTTTTGGTATGTAATAAGCTCAGAAACACTTAAAAGACACGTTTTCCTTAATGTTCTTTTGTTGTTCAAATCAAGTGATTTCCAAGCTTTATATCGGTTTAGTGTTTAAACACTCAAAAAACACGTTTCTGGAAACATCGTTTCATTTCTTCATAAAGGTTACTTTGCCTGCATTTTTGCGTTTTCTACGTAACAAGCTCATAAACACATAAAATACTTATTTTTGGGAATTTTATTCTGTTTCTCCATAATGTGTTTTGCAAACGTATTAGCGTTTTGGTACGTAAGAAGCTCAAAAAGATTGAAAAGACATGTTTTTGATAATGTTTTTTATTCCCATATGGTGATCTTTCCATGCTTTTTAGCATTCTGGTACCTAGCAGATTCATAAACATTCAAAAGACACGTTTCATTAAATTTAGTTTTGTTTGTTAGTTAGTGGGCTTCCATACATTTTGGCGTTTTGGCACCTAACAATATGAAAAAACACTCAAAATATACGTTTTTGGTAATGTTGTTATGTTTATCCATACAGAGTGCTATTCATGCGTTTTCACATTTTGCTACCTAAGAAGCTCAAATTTACTCATAATACACGTTTCTCGTAATGTGTTTTTCTTTCATCATATAAGAATACTTTGCATACATTATGGCGTTTTTCTTCCTAACAAGCTCAAAAACTCTCAAATGATTTCTTTTTGGTGATATTATTCTGTTTTTCCATAAAGTGTGTTTTTCATGCATTTTACGTTCTTGGTACGTAAGAAGCTGAAAAAAAAAAAACTCAAGACACGTTTTTGTCATAGTTTTTTTTTTTTTTTTATTTCCATGTATATGTGTATATAAACTTGTTAACTACAACACAGTAAAAAGCATGAAAACTTCCCTATACTGGAAAAGCAAAAGCAACATTCCCCCCAAAAAAAACGTATTTTTGGTGGTATTTTTCAGATACTAACGCACAAAAACGCTAAAATGCTTGCAAAAATCCCTTCATGGAAAAAAAAACAAATAACCTTACCAGAAACTAGTATTTCATTTTATTTCTTAAGCTTGTCACGTACAAAAGCGCCAAAATGCATGCAAAGTACACTATATATGGATACAAAAGTGCATTACGAGAAACGTGCAGTATGAGTGTTTTTCAAATTATTAGGTACCAAAACGATAAAGCGAATAAATAGCACTCTATATGGAGAAACAAAAAACGCTAAAATGCATGCAAAGCATCATATATGAGGGAAAATACGACACTTCTAGAAACGTGTTTTTTCAGTGTTTGTAAGCGTATTAGGTACCAAAACGCTAAAAAGCAAGGAAATAACCATACATGGGAAAACAAAACATTACAAAAACGTCTTTTCATTGTTTTGAGCTACTTACATACTAAAACGCAAAGGCGCATGCAAAACACCTTTTATGGAGCAACAGCAAAACGTGTATTTTTAATGTTTTAAGATAATTACGTAAACAAATTTCAAAATTCATGAAAAGTTCCCAATATGGGGAAACGAAAAGACATTACGAGAAACGTATATTATAAGTGTTTTATACCTTATTAGGTTGAAAAATACGAAAATGCATGAATACCACTCTTTATGGAGTAACAGAGCAACATTACTAAAAACGTGTATTTTGTTTGTTTTAACAATGTTATGTACCAAAACGTCGAAATTCATGCAAGGTGCAATCTATGGGAGAAACGAAACGAAATTTCCAGAAACTTCAATTTTGAGTGTTTATGACCGTGTTAGGCACCAAAACTCTAAAAAAAATTAAAATGGAAAGCATTCTATATGGGAATACAAAACAAAATTTATCAAAAAAATAGTATTTTTTTTTGTGTGTTTTTGAGCTACTTTTATATCAAAACGCTTGAACAGACGCAAAACACGCTTAATGGAGAAACAAAATAACAATACAAAAAAAAACTATATTTTCAGTGTTTTGAGGTATGTAAGTAGAAAGAATAACGCCGAAATGTATGCAAAGTTCCCTATGCCGGGAAACGAAGACATTTTCGAGAAAACGTATTATGAGAGCTTTTGAGCTTTTTAGGTACCAAACACAAAGGCACCTTAATAGTACTCTATATGGAGAAACAAAAACAACACGAATGAAAATATATATTTTGAATGGTTTTCATATTATTAGGTACCAAAACGCAAAAATAAATGCAAAGACCTCTAAAAGACGACACAAAACGAAATTACAAGAAACCTATCTTTTGAGAGTGTTTCTACGTGTTAGGCACCAAAACAATAAGTATGTTGGAAGGGTAAAATAAATAACCAACAAAGTGACTTTTCACGTGTTTGGAAGTTTTTAAATTTATAATGTACCAAAACGATAAAACATGCAAAACACCCTTCCTGCAGAAACATAAAAACATTACCAAAAACGAGCATTTTGAGCGATTTTTCAGCTTGTCATGTACAAAAGCGTCAAAATGCATATAAAGTACCCTATATAAGAAAACGAAAAGACATTAAGAGAAACCAGTATTATGAGTTTTTTTTTTTTTTTAGCTTATTAGGTACCGAAACGATAAAACGCACGATTTACCTTCTGTATGGAGAAAACGTGTATTTTAAGTGTATTTAGCTTTGTTAGGTATCAAAACGGCAAAATACATGCAAAGCACCTGATATGGGGAAAATAAACGACATTTCCAGAAACATGTCTTTTGAGAGTTTATGAGTGTGTTAGGCACAAAAAAATCTTAAAAAGCATGGGAAAACATTAAGTGTTTTGAGGTACTTACATACCAAACCGCTAAAACGGTTGCAAAACACACTTTATGGAGAAACTCAACAGCTTTACCAAAAACATGCATTTTGAGAAATTTTGCGCCTGTTACGTACGAAAACGATAAAATACATGCAAATAATCTTAAAAGGGGAAAAGAAAACATTAAAAGAAACGTATATTTTGAGTGGTATTGAGCTTCATATGTACCAGAACACTAAAACGTATGAATAATACTCTATATGGAGAAACGGAACAAGATTAACCAACCCTTGTGTTCTAAGGCTTTTTTCACGTTATTAGGTACCGCAACGCGAAAATGCATGCAAAGCATACTATATGGGGAAAGGAAACATTTCCAGAAACATGTCCTTTCAATGTTTATGATTATGTTAGGTACCAAGAAGCTAAAAACCAAGGAAAGCACCCTATAGGAGAAAACAAAAGATTACAAAAACTTTTCATTTCAGTGCTTATGAGCTACTTACATACAAAAACACTTAAACGTATCTTAAACGCCTCTTTTTTGGAAAAACTGAATATCATTACCAAAAAAGCGTCTATCTTCAATGTTTTGAGCTTGTTACGCAAAAAAAAAGTAACCAAAGACATTATGAGAAACTTATATAAAGAGCGTTTTTGAGCTTCTCAGGTACCAAAACGCGAAAATGCAAAATAATACTCTCTTTAGAGAAACACAACAATATTAGATACCAAAACGCTAAAAAGCAACGAAAGCTCCCTATTTGGAAAAGCAAAACATTACCAAAAGCGTGTCTTTTGAGAGTTTTTACAGCTACTTACGTACCAAAACGCTAAAATGCATGCAAAGCACATTTTATGGAGAAACAGAATAACATTACCAAAAACGTGTATTTTGAGTTTTTTTTTTATCTTACGTATAAAAAAAAAAAGCAAAAATGCATGCAAAGTATCCTAAATGGCGATACGAAAAGAAATAAAAAGACACTTCATTTATCAGTGTTTTTGAGATTCTTAGGTAGCAAAATGCACAAACGCATGTATAACATTATATATGAAGAAACAGAACATTACCGAAAACGTATATTTTGAGTGTTTTTTCACATTGTTACGTAACAAAAACGCCAAAATGCATGAAAATCACCCAATATGGATAAAATAAAGGACATTACGAAAAAGATGCCATTAGTGTTTTTGAGCGTCTTAGGTACCAAACGCGAAAACTATTTAGTACCACTGTATATGGAGAAACAGAACATTACCAAAAACGTTTATTTTGTGTTTTTTCACAATTTTATGTACCAAAACGACAAAATGACTCCAGAGCACCATCTATGGGGAGATAAAACGATATTTCCAGAAACATGTCTTTTGAGTGTCGATTGTTGTTGTTAGGTACCAAAGTTATAAAAAAGCATGGAAAGCCACCTATATGAAAGAACAAGTCAACCAAAAATTTATCTTTTGGGTATTTTCAACTACTTACGTACCATAACGCTGAGATGTATGCAAAACACCCTTTATTACCATAAACAATTTTTTTTCTTTTTACATATAAAAAGAAACATAAATGCATGCAAAATACTTTGCATGAGGAAACGAAAAGACATTAGAAGAAACTTTTATAATAAGTGTTTTTTTTTTATTTCTTAGGTACCAAGACATATTTGACGCATTGAAGAACAGTCTATATGGAGAAAAGAACAAGATTAAAAAAAATGTGCTTTTTGAGTGTTTTTCACATTGTTAGGTACGAAAACACTCTATAAAGAGTGTTATTTGTGAGTTTTAGCTTTCTTATACTTAACGAACTTAAAAAAAACTCATAATACACGTTTCTCGTAACGTCCTTTCATTTTCCAAACATAGGGTTCTTTCCATGTATTTTAGCTTTTTTTATAGGTAACATGATGAAAAACACTCAAAATACATGTTTTTTGGTAATATTATTCTGTTTCTCCAAAAAGGGTGTTTTGCATGCGTTTTAGCGTTTTGGTATGTAAGGAGTTGAAAAACACTTAAAGGCAAATTCTTCGTAAAAGTTCGTTTTATTCCCATGTAATGTGATTGCCGTGCTTTTTACTGCTTTGCTAGTTTCGCATGCAATTTGGGGTTTTAGTAACTAAGAATGTGAAAAACACTCAAAATACACGCATTTGGTAAAGTTATTCTGTATTCTTAATTAAGAGTTATTATTTATCGTTTTGGTGCCTAACATGCTGAAAAACACTCAAAAGACAGGTTTCTGGTAAAATCGTTTAATTTCCCAATATAGGAGGCTTTGGATGCACTTTAGGGTTTGGTACATAAGAGTCCGAAAAAAAAGATAAAATTAACTTTTTTTCATAATGTTCTTTTTTCACATAATTTCCCTGAATTTTTCCAGAATTTTGTCATCTCGGTACCTATAAAGATGAATAACAAAAAAAAAAAAATTCGTTTTTTTATTTATTTATTTTTTTCTCTATAAAGAGTGTTATTTGTGGGTTTTAGCTTTTTGGTACCTAAAGAACTTAAAAACACTCATAATACACGTTTCTCGAAATGCTCTTTAATTTCTCAAACATAAGGTTCTTTGCATGTACTTAAGCGCTTTTATAGGTAACATGATCAAAAACAATCAAAATACATGTTTTTAGTAATGTTATGATATTTCTCCATATAGGGTGTTTTGCATGCTTTTTTTTTTTAGCGATTTGGTATATAAGGAGCTCAAAAACACTTAAAGGCAAGTTCTTGGTAAAAGCTGGTTTTATTCCCATGTAATGTGATTGCCCTGCTTTTTATTGCTTTATTGCCTATCATGCTAAAAAAAAAATAAACACTTAGAAGACACTTTTCTGGTAATGTCATTTTTTTCCTACATAAAGCTACTTTCACATGCAATTTGGGGTTTTGGTAACTAAGAATGTGAAAAACACTCAAAATACACGCATTTGGTAAGGTTGTTCTGTTTCTCAATTAAGAGTGTTATTCAGGAGTTTAAGCATTTTGGTATCTAAGAAACTTCTCCATATATACGAGTTTTTGCGTTTTTTACCTTGTGGTTCTTCAGAATCTATAAAACACTCATTATACACATTTCTCGTAATGTTCTTTTGTTAACCAATATAGAGAGTTTGCATCCATTTTCGCGTTTTTAGTAAGTAAAGAGCTCAAAAACACTCAAAATGTACCTTTTTGATAATGTTATTCTATTTCTTCATATTGGTTGGTTTGCATCCGTTTTAGCGTTTTTCTACGTAAAACACTGAAAAGACACGTTTTCAGTAATTTTGTTTTGGATTCCCATATAGAGTGACTTCCATATTATTTATCGTTTTGGTGCCTAACATGCTGAAAAAAACTCAAAAGACAGATTTCTGGTAAAGTCGTTTAATTTCCCCTTATAGGTGGCTTTGCATGCACTTTAGGGTTTGGTACATAACAGTCCGAAAAAAAAAGCTAAAATAAACTTTTTTAATAATGTTCTTTTTTTCACATAATTTACCTCAATTTTGCCAGAATTTTGGTATATCGGTACCTATTAAGATAAATAACAAAAAAAAAATCCAATATTTTTTATTTATTTATTTTTTTCCTTATAAAGAGTGTTATTTCTGGGTTTTAGCTTTTTGGTACTTAAAGAACTTAAAAACACTCATAATACACGTTTCTAGAAGTGTTCTTTCGTTTCCCAAACATAAGGTTCTTTGCATGTACTTAAGCGCTTTTATAGGTAACATGATCAAAAACACTCAAAATAAATGTTTTTGGTAATGTTATTCTGCTTCTCCATAAAGGGTGTTTTGCATGCGTTTTAGCGTTTTGGTATATAAGGAGCTCAAAAACACTTAAAGGCAAGTTCTTGGTAAAAGTTGGTTTTATTCCCATGTAATGTGATTGCCCTGCTTTTTAGTGCATTATTGTCTATCATGCTAAAAAAAAAAAAAAAACACTTAAAAGACACTTTTCTGGCAATGTCAATTTTTTCTCACATAAAGCTACTTTCACATGCATTTTGAGGTTTTGGTCACTAAGAATGTGAAAAACACTCAAAATACACGCATTTGGCAAGGTTGTTCTGTTTCTCAATTAAGAGTGTTATTCAGGAGTTTCAGCATTTTGGTATCTCCATATATACGAGTTTTTGCGTTTTTTGCCTTGTGGTTCTTGAGAATCTATAAAACACTCATTATACACGTTTCTCGTAATGTCCTTTTGTTAACCAAAATAGAGAGGTTTGCATCTATTTTCGCGTTTTTTGTAAGTAAAAAGCTCAAAAAACACTAAAAATATACCTTTTTTGTAACCTTATTCTATTTCTTTATATTGGTTGGTTTGCATCCGTTTTAGCGTTTTTCTACGTAAAACAAGGAAAAGACATTATGTGCGAAAAATTACAGAGAAATTATGTGAAAAAGGAACATTACCAAAAAAGTTAATTTTAGCTTTTTTTTCGGACTGTTATGTACCAAACCCTAAAGTGCATGCAAAGCCATCTGTATGGGGAAATTAAACGACTTTACAAGAAAACTGTCTTTTGAGTGTTTTTAGCATGCTAGATACCAAAACGATAAATAATATGGAAGTCACTGTATATGGGAATCCAAAACAAAATTGCTGAAAACGTGTCTTTTCAGTGTTTTACGTAGAAAAACACTAAAACAGATGGAAACCAACCAATATGAAGAAATAGAATAACATTACCAAAAAGGAATATTTCAAGTGTTTTTGAGCTTGTTACCAACAAAAAAAAAAAACGCAAAAATGGATGCAAAGCACTCTATATTGGGAAACAAAAAGACATTACGAGAAACGTGTATAATGAGTGTTTTATAGTTTCACTAGAACCACAAGGCAAAAAACGCAAAAACTCGTGTATATGGAGAAGTTTCTTAGATACCAAAATGCTGAAACTCCTGAATAACACTCTTAATTGAGAAACAGAACAACCTTACTAAATGCGTGTATTTTGAGTGTTTTTCACATTCTTAGTTACCAAAACCCCATACTGCATGCGAAACTAGCTTTATGTGGGAAAAAAAAGTGACATTACCAGAATAGTGTCTTTTGAATATTTTTGAGCGTGTTAGGCAATAAAGCACTAAAAAGGAGAGCAATCACATTACATGGGAATAAAACCAACTTTTACCAAGAACTTGCCTTTAAGTGTTTTTGAGCTCCTTATATACCAAAACGCTAAAACGCATGCAAAACACCCCTTATGGAGAAACAGAATAACATTACTAAAAACATGTATTTTGAGTGTTTTTGATTATGTTACCTATATAAACGCTAATTGAATACACGCAAAGAACCTTATCTTTGGGAAACGAAAGTACATTTCCAGAAACGTGTATTATGAGTGTTATTAAGTTTTTTAAGTACCAAAAACCTAAAACCCTAAAATAATACTCTTTAGAGAGAAAAAAATAAAAATAAATAAAAAAATTGGAATTTTTTTTTTTTTTTTTTTGTTATTCATCTTCATAGGTACCGAGATGCCAAAATTGTGGCAAAATTCAGGAAAATTATGTGAAAAAAGAATATTATTAAAAAAAGTTATGTACCAAACCCTAAAGTGCATACAAAGCCACCTATATTGGGAAATTAAACGACTTTACCAGAATCCTGTCTTTTGAGTGTTTTTCAGCATGTTAGGCACCAAAACGATAAATAATATGGAAGTCACTCAAAATGGAAATCCATCACAAAATTACTGAAAATGTTTCTTTTCAGTGTTTTACGTAGAAAAACGCTAAAACGGATGCAAACCAACGAATATGAAGAAATAGAATAATATTACCAAAAGGTATATTATGAATGTTTTTGAGCTTCTTACCTACAAAAAAAGCGAAAATGGATGGACATTGCAAGAAACGTGTATAATGAGTGTTTTATAGTTTCACAAGAACCGCAAGGCAAAAAACGCAAAAACTCGTGTATATAAAGAATTTTCTTAGATACCAAAATGCTGAAACTCAGGAATAACGCTCTTAATTAAGAATACAGAACAACCTTACCAAATGCGTGTATTTTGAGTGCTTTTCACATTCTTAGTTACCAAAACCCCAAATTGCATGTGAAACTAGCTTTATGTGGGAAAAAAATGGCATTACCAGAAAAGTGTCTTTTGACTTTTTGAGCGTGATAGGCAATAAAGCACTAAAAACCAGGGTAATCACATGACATGGGAATAAAACCAACTTTTACCAAGAACTTGCCTTTAAGTGTTTCTGAGCTCCTTACATATCAAAACGCTAAAACGCATGCAGAACACCCTTTATGGAGAAACAGAATAACATTACCAAAAACATGTATTTTGAGTGTTTTTGATCATGTTACCTATAAAAAAGCTTAAATACATGCAAAGAACCCTGTTTGGAAAATGAAAGGACGTTACGAGAAACGTGTATTATGAGTTTTTTTTTTTAAGTTCGTTAAGTATGAAAGAGCTAAAACCCACAAATAACACCCTTTATAGAGTGCTTTCGTACCTAACAATGTGAAAAACACTCAAAAAGCACATTTTTGGTAATTTTGTTCTTTTCTCCATATAGAGTGCTCTTTAGTGCGTCAAATAGGTCTCGGTACCTAAGAAATAAAAAAAAAACACTCATTATAAAAGTTTCTTCTAATGTCTTTTCGTTTCCTCATGCAAAGGGTGCTTTGCATACATGTCAGCGTTATGGTACGTAAGTAGCTTAAAATACCCAAAAGAAAAATTTTTGGTTGTCTTTTTCTTTCATATAGGTAGCTTTCAATGTTTTTTTTTTTTTATAACTTTGGTATCTAACACGTTCATCAACACTCAAAAGACATGTTTCTGGAAATGTCGTTTCATCTCCCCATAGATGGTGCTCTGGAGGCATTTTGACGTTTTGGTACATAAAATTGTGAAAATCACTCAAAATAAACGTTTTTGGTAATGTTCTGTTTCTCCATATACAGTGTTACTAAATAGTTTTTGCGTTTGGTACCTAAGACGCTCAAAGACACTAATAATACATCTTTCTCTTAATATCCATTATTTTATCCATATTGGGTGATTTCCATGCATTTTGGCGTTTTTGTTACGTAACAATGTGAAAAATACTCAAAATATACGTTTTCGGTAATGTTCTTCTGTTTCTTCATATATAATGTTATACATGCGTTTGTGCATTCTGCTACCTAAGAATCTCAAAACACTGATAAATGAAGTGTGTTTTTAATTCTTTTCGTATCGCCATTTAGGATACTTTGCATGCATTTTTGCTTTTTTTTTTAATACGTAAAATAAAAAAAAAATTCAAAATACACGTTTCTGGTAATGTTATTCTGTTTCTCCATAAAATGTGCTTTGCATGCATTTCAGCGTTTTGGTACGTAAGTAGCTCTAAAAACTCTCAAAAGACACGCTTTTGGTAATGTTTTGCTTTTCCAAATAGAGAGTTTTCGCTTTTTTTTTTAGCGTTTTGGTATTTAATATTGTTGTGTTTCTCCAAAGAGAGTATTATTCATGCATTTTCGCGTTTTGGTACCTGAGAAGCCCAAAAACGCTCTTAATATAAGTTTCTCATAATGCCTTTGGTTAATTTTTTTTTTTTTTTTTTTTTGGTTAAGAAGCTCAAAACATTGAAAATACACTTTTTTGTAATGTTATTCAGTTTTTTTTTTTCCAAAAAAAGACGTTATGGATGCGTTCAAGTGTTTTTGTATGTAAGTAGCTCATAAGGACTGAAATAAAAAGTTTTTGTAATCTTTTGTTTTCTCCTATAGGGTGCTTTCCTTGGTTTTTAGCTTCTTGGTACCTAACACGCTCATAAACACTGAAAGGACATGTTTCTGGAAATGTTTCCTTTCCCCATATAGTATTCTTTGCATGCATTTTCGCGTTGCGGTATCTAATAACATGAAAAAAGCCTTAAAACACAAGTTTTGGTTAATCTTGTTCTGTTTCTCCATATAGAGTATTATTCATACTCGTACGTTCTAGTGTTCTGGTACCTATGAAGCTCAATACCACATTTATACCCAATATACGTTTCTTTTAATGTTTTCTTTTCCTCTTTTAGGGTTACTTGCATGTATTTTATCGTTTTTGTACGTAACAGGCGCAAAATTTCTCAAAATGCATGTTTTTGGTAAAGCTGTTGAGTTTCTCCATAAAGTGTGTTTTGCAACCGTTTTAGCGGTTTGTTACGTAAGTAGCTCAAAACAATATTTTCCCATTTACGGTACTTTCCATGCTTTTTAAGATTTTTTTGTGCCTAACACACTCATAAACTCTCAAAAGACATGTTTCTGGAAATGTCGTTTATTTTCCTCATATCGGGTGCTTTGAATGCATTTTGGTGTTTTGATACCTACCAACACTAAATACACTTAAAATACACGTTTTCTCCATACAGAATGCAAATCATACGTTTTATTGTTTTGGTACCTAATAAGCTAAAAAAAAAAAAAGACTCATAATACTGATTTCTTTTAATGTCTTTTCGTTTTCTTATATAGGGTACTTTATATGCATTTTGACGCTTTTGTACATAACAAGCTCAAAAGTCGCTGAAAATGCTCGTTTTTGGTAATGTTTTTATGTTTCTGTAGGAAGGGTGTTTTGCATGTTTTATCGTTGTGATACATTATAAATTTAAAAACTTCCAAACACGTGAAAAGTCACTTTGTTGGTTATTTCTTTTTCCCTTCCAACATAGTGCTCTTTTCATACTTCTTAGTGTTTTGGTGCCTAACACGTAGAAACACTCTCAAAAGATAAGTTTCTTGTAATGTCGTTTTGTGTCGTCTTTTAGAGGTCTTTGCATGTATTTTTCCGCTTTGGTACCTAATAATTTTGTTTTGGATTCCCATACAGTGTGATTTCCATATTATTTATTGTTTTGGTGGCTAACATACTAAAAAAAACAGGCAAAAGACAGGTTTCAGGTAAAGTCGTTTAATTTCCCCATATAGGTGGATCTACATGCACTTTAGGGTTTGGTACATAACGGTCTGAAAAAAAGCTAAAATTAACTTTTTTGATATTCTTTTTTCACATAATTTCCCTGAATTTTGCCAGAATTTTGGCATCTCGATACCTAAGAAGATCAATAAAAAAAAAATGCTATTTTTTCATTTATTTATTTTTTCTCTATATAGAGTGTTATTTGTGGGTTTAAGCTTTTTGGTACTTAAGGAACATAAAAAAAACACTCATAATACTCGTTTCTCGTAATGTCCTTTTGTTTCCTAAAGATAAGGTTCTTTACATGTATTTAAGCGTTTTTATAGGTAACATGATCAAAAACACTCAAAATGTACCTTTTTGGTAATGTTATTCTATTTCTTCATATTGGTTGGTTTCCATCCCTTTTAGCGTTTTTCTACGTAAAACACAGAAAAGACACGTTTTCAGTAATTTTGTTTTTGGATTCCCAGGTAGAGTGACTTCCATGTTATTTATCGTTTTGATGCCTAACATGCTGAAAAACACTCAAAAGACAGGTTTCTTGTAAAGTCTTTTAATTTCCCCATATAGGTGGCTTTGCATACACTTTAGGGTTTGGTACATAACAGTCCGAAAAAAAGCTAAAATTAACCTCTTTCATAATATTTTTTTTTCATGTAATTTTCCTGAATTTTGCCAGAATTTTGGCATCTCAGTGCCTATGAAGATCAATTAAAAAAAAAGTTATTTTTTTTATTTATTTATTTTTTTTTTTTTCTCTATAAAGAGTGTTATTTCCGGGTTTTAGCTTTTTGGTACTTAAGGAACTTATAAACACTCATAATACACATTCCTCGTAATGTCCTATCATTCCCAAACATAGGGTTCTTTGCATGTATTTAAGCGTTTGTATTGGTAACAAGCTCAAAAACACTCAAAATACATGTTTTTGATAATGTTATTCTGTTTTTCCATAAAGGGTGTTTTGCATGGGTTTTAGCGTTTTGGCATGTAAGGAGCTCAAAAAAACTTAAAAGCAAGTTCTTGGTAAAAGTTGGTTACATTCCCATGTAATATGATTGCCCTGCTTTTTAGTGCTTTATTGCCTAACACGCTGAAAAACACTAAAACGACATTTTTTGTAGTAATTTCATTTTTTTTTTTCCACAGTTTCGCATGCAATTTGGGGTTGGACCACTAAGAATATGAAAAAACACTCAAAATACACTCATTTCCTAAAATTGTTCTGTTTCTCAATTAAGAGTGTTATTCATGAGTTTCAGCATTTTGGTATCTAAGAAACTTCTCCATATATACGAGTTTTGCGTTTTTGCCTTATGGTTCTTGAAAACTATTAATAAATTCATTATACAATTTTCTTTTAATATCCTTTTGTTTCCCAATATAGACTGCTTTGCATTCATTTTTGCGTTTTTTGTAGGTAACAAGCTCAAAAACACTCAACTTTTTTGTAATGTTATTCTATTTCTTCATATTGGTTGGTTTGCATCCGTTTTAGCGTTCTACGCTAAAACTGAAAAGACACGGTTTCAGTAATATTGTTGAAATTGCTGAAAACACCCAAAGACACGTTTCTTGTAAAGTCGTGTAATTTCCCCATATAGGTGGCTTTGCATGGACTTCCGGTTTCCGTACATAACTCCGGAAAAAGCTAAAATTATATTTTTTATGTTTTTTTTTCACATTATTTCCCTGAATTTTCTCAGAATTTTGGCATCTCGTTACCTATGAAGATGAATAACAAAAAAAAATCTATTTTTTTAATGATTTTTTTTTTCTCTATAAAGAGTGTTTGTTATATGTGGGTTTTAGATTTTTGGTACTTAAGAAACTTAAAAATACTCATAATACACGATTTTCGTAATGTCCTTTCGTTTCACAAACAAAGGGTTCTTTCCATGTATTTAAGCGATTTTATAGGTAACATGATCAAAAACAATCAAAATACATTTTTATGGTAATGTTATTCTGTTTCTCCATAAAGGTTGTTTTCCATGCGTTTAGCGTTTTGGTATGTAAGGAGTTAAAAAACACTTAAAGGGAAGTTCTTCGTAAAATTTGGTTTTATTCCAATGTAATGTGATTGTTCTGCTTTTAAGTGCTTTTTTGCATATAACGCTCAAAAACACTCAAAAGACACTTTTCTGGTAATGTCATTTTTTTCCCACGTAAAGCTAGTTTCGCATGTAATTTTGGGATTTTCGTAACTAAGAATGTGAAAAAACACTCAAAATACACACATTTGGTAAGGTAGTTCAGTTTTTCAATTAAAAGTGTTATTGATGAGTTTTAGCGCTTTAGTATGTAAGAAACTTCTCTATATACACGAGTTTTTGCGTTTTTTGCCTTGTGGTTATTGTGAAACTATAAAATACTCATTATACACGTTTCTCGTAATGTCCTTTTGCTTCCCAATATAGAGTGCTTTCCATTCTTTTGCGCGTTTTTTGTAGGGTAAAAAGCTCAAAAACACTTTTGGTAATGTTATTCTATTTCTTCATATTTGTTGGTTTGCATCTGTTTTAGCGTTTTTCTACGTAAAACATTGAAAAGACACGTTTTCAGTAATTTTGTTTTGGATTAACATATTGACTGACTTCCATATTATTTATCGTTTTGGTGCCTAACTTGCTGAAAAACACTGAAAAGACAGGTTTCTGGTAAAGTTGTTTAACTTCCTTATATAGGTGGCATGCACTTTAGAGTTTGGTACATAAAAATCCGAAAAAAGAGCTATAATTAACTTTTTTGATAATGTTCTTTTTTCCACATAAATTCCCTGAATTTTGGCACAATTTTGGCATGGCATCTTGGTACCTATGAAAATCAATATAAAAAAAAAACTATTTTTTTATTTATTTATTTTTTTCTCTATAAAGAGTGGTATTTGTGGGTTTTAACGTTTTGGTACTTAAGGAACTCAAAAACGGTCCTAATACACGTTTCTTGTGATGTCCTTTCGTTTCCTAAACATAGGGTTCTTTGCATGTATTTAAGCGTTTTTATAGGTAACATGATCAAAAGCACTTAAAACACATGTTTTTTGTAATGTTATTCTGCTTCTCTATTAAGGAGTTTTTACATGCGTTTTAGCGTTTTGATTTGTAAGGAGGTCAAAAACACTTGAAGGCAAGTTCTTGGTAAAAGTTGGTTTTATTCCCATGTAATGTGATTGCCCTGTTTTTTTGTTTTTTTTTTTGTGTGATTTATTGCCTAAAACGCTCAAAAACACTCAAAAGACACTTCTGGTAATGTCATTGTTTTTCCAACATAGTTTCGCGTGTATTTGGGGTTTTGCTAACTAAGAATGTGAAAAACACTCAAAATACACGCATTTGGTAAGGTTCTGCTGTTTCTCAATTAATATTGTTATTCATGAGTTTCAGTATTTTGGTATCTAAGAAACTTCTTTATATACACGAGTTTTTGCGTTTTTTGCTTTGTAGTTCGTGTGAGCCACAAGTTCTTTTGCTCAAAAATAATAAGACAATCATTATACACGTTTCTCGGAATGTCCTTTTGTTTCCCAAAAGGTAGTGCTTTGCATCCATTTTCGTGTTTTTTGTAAGTAACAAGCTCAAAAACACTCAAAATGTACCTTTTTAGTAATGTTATTTTATTTCTTCTTATTGGCTGGTTTGCATCCGTTTAAGCAATTTTCTATGTAAAACTCCGAAAAGACACGTTTTCAGTAATTTTGTTTTAGATTCCCATATAGAGTGAGTTGCATGTTATTTACCGTTATGGTGCCTAACAAGCTGAAAAACACTCATAAGACAGTTTTCTGGCAAAGACGTTTAATTTCCCCATATAGGTGGCTTTGCATGCACTTTAGGGTTTGGTATATAACAGTACGGAAAAAAAAGCTAAAATTAACTTTTTTGATAATTGACTCATAATTTCCTGAATTTTGTCCAAATTTTGGCAAAAACATTCAAAATGTATGTTTTTGGTAATGTTATTCTCTTTCTCCATAAAGTGTGTTTTGCATGCGTTTTAGCGTTTTGGTATATAAGGAGCTCAAAACACTTAAAGGCAAGTTCTTCGTAAAAATTTAGTTTATTGCCATGTAAAGTGATTCCCCTGCTTTTTAGTCCTTTATTCCCTATCACGCTCAAAAACACTCAATAGACACTTTTCTGGTAATGCCATTTTTTTCCCACATAAAGGTGGTTTCGCATGCAATTTGGGATTTTGGTAACTAAGAATGTGAAAAGCACTCAAAATACACGCATTTAGTAAAGTTGTTCTGTTTCTCAATTAAGAGTGTTATTCATGAGTTTCAGCATTTTGGTATCTAGGAAACTTCTCCATATACACGAGTTTTTGCGTTTTTTGCCTTGTGGTTCTTTTGAACTATAAAACATTCATTATACACTTTTCTCGCAATGTCCTTTTCTTTTCCAATATAAATTGCTTTTTTATCAATTTTCGCGTTTTTTTTTGTTGGTAACAAGCTCAAAACCACTCAAAATATACGTTTTTGGTAATGTTTTTTTACTTCTTGATATTGGTTGGTTTGCATCCGTTTTAGCGTTTTTCTACGTAAAACAATGAGAAGACACGTTTTCAGTAATTTTGTTTTGGTTTAACATATAGAGTGAGTTCCTTATTATTGATCGTTTTGGTGCCTAACATGCTGAAAATCAATCAAAACACATATTTCTGGTAAGGTCGTTTAATTTCCTCATATAGGAGGCTTTGCATGCACTTTAGTGTTTGGTACATAACAATCCGAAAAAAAGCTAATATTAACTTTTTTGATAATATTCTCTTATCATATAATTGCCCTAATTTTTCCCAGAATTTTGGCATCTCGGTACCTATGAAGGTGAATAACAACAAAAAAAAAACTCCTTTTATTTATTTATTTTTATTTTTTATTTTTTTCTAAATAACAAGTGTTATTTGTGGGTTTTAGCTTTTTGGTAGTTAAGGAACTTAAAAACACTCACACGTTTCTCGTAATGTCCTTACGTTTCCCAAACATAAGGTTCTTTGCATTTTTGCGTTTTTATAGATATTATTATCAAAAACACTCAAAATACATGTTTTTGGTAATATTATTCTGTTTCTCCATAAAGTTTGTTTTCCATGCGTTTTAGCGGTTTAATATGTGAGGAGCTCAAAAACACATATTGACAAGTTCTTGGTAAAAGTTGGTTTTATTCCTATGTAATGTGATTGCCCTGCTTTTTCGTACTTCATTGCTCAAAAACAATTAAAAGACACTTCTGGTAACGTCATTTTTTTTCCCTCATAAAGCTAGTTTCGCATGCTATTTTGGGTATTGCTAACTAGGAATATGAAAAACACTCAAAATACAGATATTTGCTAAGGTTGTTCTGTTTCTCAATTAAGATTGTTATTCATGAGTTTCAGCATTTTGGTATCTAAGAAACTTCTTTATATACACGATTTTTCGCGTTTTTCTACGTAAAACACTGAGAAGATACATTTTCAGTAATTTTGTTTTGCATTCCCATATTGAGTGAGTTCCTTATTATTTATCGTTTTGGTGCCTAACTTGCTGAAAAACACTCAAAAGACAGATATCTGGTAAGGTCGTTTAATTTCCTTATATAGGAGGCTTTCCATGCACTTTAGGGTTTGGTACATAAAAAAGCTAAAATTAACTTTTTTGATAATATTCTTCTGTTCATAAAATTTTCCTGAATTTTCCCAGAATTTTGGCATCTCGGTACCTATGAAGATGAAAATAAAAAAATCCTATTTTTTTCTAAATAAAGAGTGTTATTTGAGGGTTTTACCTTTTTGGTACTTACGGAACTTATAAAAACACTCATAATACACGTTTCTCGTAATGTTCTTTTGTTTCCTAAACATAATGTTCTTTGCATGTACTTAAGCGTTTTTATAGATAACATGATAAAAAAACACCCAAATTACATGTTTTTGGAAATGTTGTTCTGTTTCTCCATAAAGTTTGTTTTGCATGCATTTTAGCGGTTTGGTATAACGTAGAAAAACGCTAAAACTGATACAAACCAACCAATATCAAGAAGCAGAAAAACATTACCAAAAATGTATATTTTGAGTGTTTTTGAGCTTGTTACCTACAAAAAAAAACGCGAAAATGGATACAAAGCACTCTATATTGGGAAACAAAGGGACATTGCGAGAAAAGTGTATAATGAATGTTTTATAGTCCAAAAAAAACACAAGGCAAAAAACGCAAAAACTCGTGTATTCCTATATACAAAAAAACGCAAAAACTCGTGTTTCCTATATACAAAAATGCGGAAACTCATGAATAACACTCTAAATTTAGAAACAGAGCAACCTTACTAAATGCGTGTCAAAAACACTAAAAGGCAAGTTCTTCGTTAAAGTTGGTTTTATTCAAATGTAATGTGATTGCCCTGCTTTTAAGTGCTTTATTGCCTAACACGCTCAAAAACTCTCAAAGACACTCTTCTGGTAATGTCGCTTTTTTTCCCACATAAAGCTAGTTTTGCATGGAATTTGGGGTTTTGGTAACTAAGAATGTAAAAAAAAAACACTCAAAATACACGCATTTAGTAAGGTTGTTCTGTTTCTTGATTAAGAGTGTTATTCGTGAGTTTTAGTATTTTAGTATCTTAGAAACTTCTCCATAGTCGAGTTTTTGCGTTTTTTGCCTTGTGATTCTGGTGAAACTATAAAACACTCATTATACACGTTTCTCGTTATGTCCTTTCTTTTCCTTATATAGAGTGCATTGCATCCCTTTTTGCGTTTTTTTTTTATGTAACAAGCTCAAAAACACACAAAATATACTTTTTTGGTAATGTTATTCTATTTCTTCATATTGGTTGGTTTGCATCCGTTTTAGCGTTTTTCTACGTAAATCTTTTAAAAGTCACGTTTTCAGTAATTTTCTTTTGGATTTCCATATAGAGTGACTTTCAAATTATTTATCGTTTTAGTGCCTAACATGCAGAAAAACACTCAAAAGACAGGTTTCTTGTAAAGTCGTTAAATTTTATCAGATAGGTGGCTTTGCATACAGTTTATGGTTTGGAACAAAACTCCGAAAAAAAAGGTAAAATTAACTTTTTAGATAATGTTTTTTCCACATAATTTCCCTGAATTTTGGCAGAATTTTGACATCTTGTTACCTATGAACATCAATAACAAAAAAATAAAAATGCTATTTTTTTATTTATTTTTTTTTCTCTATAAAGAGTGTTATTTGTAGGTTTTAACGTTTTGGTATTTAAGAAACTTAAAAACATTCATAATACACATTTCTCGTAATGTCCTTTCGTTTCCCAAATATGGGGATCTTTGCATGTATTTAAGCGTTTTTTATAGGTAACATGATAAAAAAAACACTCAAAACACTTGTTTTTGGTAATGTTATTCTGCTTCTCCATAAAGGAGTGTTTTGCATGCGTTTTTGCGATTTGGTATGTAAGGAGCTGAAAAACACTTCAAGGCAAGTTCTTGGTAAAAGTTGGTTTTATTCCAATATAATATGATTGCCCTGCTTTTTAGTGCTCTATTGCCTAACACGCTCAAAAACACTGAAAAGATACTTCTGGTAATGTCATTTTTTTCCCACATAAAGCTAGTTTCGCATGCTATTTAGGGTTTTGCGAAGAATGTGAAAAAAACACTCAAAATACACGCATTTGGTAATGTTATTCTGTTTCTCAATTAAGATTGTTATTCATGAGTTTCAGCATATTGGTATCTAAGAAACTTCTTTATATACACGAGTTTTTGCGTTTTTTGCCTTGTGGTTCCTGTGAACCACAAGTTCTTTTGCCCGAAAATAATAAGACACTCATTATACATGTTTCTCGTAATGTCCTTTTCTTTCCCAATAGGGAGTGCTTTGCATCCATTTTTGCGTTTTTTGTAGGTAACAAGCTCAAAAACACTTAAAATATATCTCCATGGTAATGTTATTCTATTTCTTCATATTGGTTGGTTTTCATCTGTTTTAGCGTTTTTGTACGTAAAATACCGAAAAGACACGTTTTCAGTAATTTTTTTTCGATTCCCAAAGAATATTCCCAGAATTTTGGCATCTTAGTACCTATGAACATGAATAACAAAAAAAAAATATATATATTTTCTTTTTTTTTTCTCTCTCTAGAAAGAGTGTTATTTGTGGGTTTTAGCTTTTTTGGTACTTAAGGAACTTAAAAACACTCATAATACACGTTTCTCGTAATGTCCTTTCGTTTCCCAAAAATAGGGTTCTTTGCATGTATTTAAGCGGGTTTATTGGTAACATGATCAAAAACACTCAAAATACTTGTTTTTGGTAATGTTCTTCTGTTTCATAATAAAGTGTATTTTGCATGCGTTTTAGTGTTTTGGTATATAAGGAGCTCAAAAATACTTAAAGGCAAGTTCTTGGTAAAAATTCGTTATAATGTAATATGATTGCCCTCCTTTTTAGTGCTTTATTGCCTATCATGCTCAAAAACACTTAAAAGACACTTTTCTGGTAGTCATTTTTTTTTTCCCCACAAATCTATTTTCGCATGCAATTTGGGGTTTTGGTAACTAAGAATGTTAAAAGCACACAAAGTACTTGCATTTAGTAAGGTTGTTCTGTTTCTCAATTAATAGTGTTATACATGAGTTTTAGCATTTTGGTATCTAGTAAACCTCTCCATATACACAAGATTTTGCGTTTTTTGCCTTGTGGTTCTTTTGAACTATGAAACACTCATTATACTCTTTTCTTGCAACGTTCTTTTGTTTCCCAATATAGAGTGCTTTGCATCAATTTTCGTGTTTTTTATAGGTACAAAGCTCAAAAACACTCAAAATATACCTTTTTAGTAACGTTTTTCTATTTCTTGATATTGGTTGCTTTGCATCTGTTTTAGCGTTTTTTCTACGTAAAACACTGAGAAGACACGTTTTCAGTAACTTTGTTGATTCCCATATAGAGTGATTTCCTTATTATTTATCGTTTTTGTGTCTAACTTGCTAAAAACACTCAAAACACAGATTTCTGGTAAGGTCGTTTAATTTCCTCATATAGGAGGCTTTGCATGCACTTTAGGGTTTGGTACATAACAGTCCGAAAAAAAAAAAAGCTGAAATTAACTTTTTTGATGATATTGTTTTATTATATGATTGTCCTGAATTTTGCCAGAATTTTGGCATCTCGGTACCTATGAAGATGAATAACAAAAAAAAAAAGAAAAAAAAATTCCTAATTTTTTTTTTTTTTTTTCTAAATAGTTTTTTTGTGGGTTTTAGCTTTTTGGTACTTAAGGAACTTAAAAAAAACACTCATAATACACCTTTCTCGTAATGTCCTTTTGTTTCCCAAACATAATGTTCTTTGCATGTATTTAAGCGTTTTTATAGATAACATGATCAAAAACACTGAAAATACATGTTTTTTGTAATGTTATTCTGTTTCTCCATAAAGTGTGTTTTCCATGCGTTTTAGGAGTTTTGTATATAAGGAGCTCAAAAAACACTTAAAGGCAAATTTTTGGTATAAATTGGTGTCATTCCAATGTAATATGATTGCCCTGCTTTTTAGTGCTTTATTGCCTATGACGCTCAAAAACACTTAATAGACACTTTTCTGGTAATGTCATTTTTTTTCTCACATAAAGGTGGTTTCGCATGCAATTTGGGATTTTGGTAACTAAGAATGTGAAAAGCCCTCAAAATACACGCATTTAGTAAGGTTGTTCTGTTTCTCAATTAAGAGTGTTATTCATGAGTTTCAGCATTTTGGTATCTAGAAAATCTCTCCATATACACGAGTATACACTTTTCTTGCACTGTCCTTTTGTTTCCCAATATAGAGTGCTTTGCATGTATTTTCGCGTTTTTTATAGGTAAAAAGCTCAAAAACACTCAAAATATAACTTTTTGGTAACGTTTTTCTATTTCTTGATATTGGTTGGTTTCCATCCGTTTTAACGTTTTTCTGCGTAAAACACTGAGAAGACACGTTTTCAGTAACTTTGTTTTGGATTCCCATATAGAGTGAATTTCTTTTTATTTATCGTTTTGGTGCCTAACATGCTAAAAACACTCAAAACACAGATTTCTGGTAAGGTCGTTTAATTTGCTGATATTGGAGGCTTTGCATGCTCTTTGAGTTTTGGTATATAACAGTTCGAAAAAAAAGAAGCTGAAATTAACTTTTTTGATAATATTCTTTTATCACACAATTGCCTTGAATTTCCCCCAGAATTTTGGCATCTCGGTACCTATGAAGATGAATAACAAAAAAAAAAAAAATCGTATTTTATTATTTTTTTTTTTATTTTCTAAATAAAGAGAGTTATTTTTGGGTTTTAGCTTTTTGGTACTTAAGGAACTTAAAAAAACACTCATAATACAAGTTTTTCGTAATGTCCTTTTGTTTCCCAAACATAATGTTCTTTGCTTATACTTAAGCGTTTTTATAGATAACATGATCAAAAAACACTCAAAATACATGTTTTTGCTAATGTTATTCAGTCTCTCCATAAAGTTTATTTTGCATGCGTTTTAACGGTTTCGTATATAATGGGTTAAAAAATACTTCTAGGCAAATTCTTCGTAAAAGTTGGTTTTATTCCTATGTAATGTGATCGTTTTGCTTTTTAGTGCTTTGTTGGATATCACGCTGAAAAACACTTAAAAGACACTTTTCTGGTAATGTCATTTTTTTTCTTCCAAAATGATGCTAGTTTCGCATGTAATTTGGCATTTTCGTAACTAAGAATGTGAAAAACACTCAAAATACACAATTTAGTAAGGTAGTTCTGTTTATCGATTAAAAGTGTTATTCATGCATTTATTCATTTTGTTATGTAAGAAATTTCTCTATATGCACGAGTTTTTGCGTTTATTGCCTTGTGGTTCTTTTAAAACTATAAAACACTCATTATACACGTTTCTCGTAATGTCCTTTTGTTTCCTAATATAGAGTGCTTTACATCCATTTTTGCATTTTTTGTAGGTAACAAGCTCAAAAACACTCAAAATATATCTTTTTGGTAATGTTATTCTATTTCTTCATATAGGATGGTTTGTATCCACTTTAGCGTTTTTCTACGTAAAACACTGAAAAGACACGTTTTCAGTAATTTTCTTTTGGATTCAAATATTGACTGACTTCCATATTATTTATCGTTTTGGTGCCTAACATGCTGAAAAACACTGAAAAGACAGGTTTCTGGTAAAGTCGTTTAACTTCCCTATATAGGTGGCTTTGCATGCACTTTAGGGTTTGGTACATAACAATCCGAAAAAAAAAATATATATTTATAATTAACTTTTATGATAATGTTTTTTTTTTCCACATAAATTCCCTGAATTTTGGCAGAATTTTGGCATCTCGGTACCTATGAAGATGAATAACAAAAAAAAATCCCATTTTTAATTTTTTTTATTTATTATTTTTTTTTTCTAAAGAATGTTATTTGTTGGTTTTAGCTTTATGGTACTGAAGGAACTTAAAAATCACTCATAATACACGTTTTTCGTAACGTTCTTTCGTTTCTTAAACATAAGGTTCTTTGCATGTATTTAAGCGTTTTTATAGATAACATGATCAAAAACACTCAAAATACATGTATTTGGTAATGTTATTCTGTTTCTCCATAAAATGTGTTTTGCAAGCGTTTTAGCGTTTTGGTATGTAAGGAGCTCAAAAACACTTAAAGGCAAGTTCTTGGTAAAATTTGATTTTATTCCCATGTAATGTGATTTCTCTGGCTTTTAGTGCTTTATTGCGTAACACGCTCAAAAACACTGAAAAGACAAGCAAAGACTCCCATATGAGGAAATTAAAGACCTTACCAGAAATCTGTCTTTTGAGTGTTTTTCAGCATGTTAGGCATCAAAACGATAAATAATAAGGAACTCAGTCTATGTGGGAATCCAATAGAAAATTACTGAAAACGTGTCTTCTCAGTGTTTTACGTAGAAAAACGCTAAAACTGATACAAACCAACCAATATCAAGAAGCAGAAAAGCATTACCAAAAATGTATATTTTGAGTGTTTTTGAGCTTGTTACCTACAAAAAAACGCGAAAATGGATACAAAGCACTCTATATTGGGAAAGAAAGGGACATTGCGAGAAAAGTGTATAATGAATGTTTTATAATTCAAAAAAACCACAAGGCAAAAAACGCAAAAACTCGTGTATATGGAGAAGTTTCCTATATACCAAAATGCTGAAACTCATGAATAACACTCTTAATTGAGAAACAGAGGAACCTTACTAAATGCATGTCAAAAACACTAAAAGGCAAGTTCTTCGTAAAAGTAGGTTTCATTCCCATGTAATGTGATTGCCCTGCTTTTTAGTGCTTTATTGCCTAACACGCTCAAAAACACTCAAAGACACTTTTCTGGTAATGTCATTTTTTTTCCCACATAAAGCTAGTTTCGCATGGATTTTGGGGTTTTCGTAACTAAGAATGTAAAAAAACACTCAAAATACACGCATTTAGTAAGGTCGTTCTGTTTCTTGATTAAGAGTGTTATTCATGAGTTTCAGTATTTTGCTATCTTAGAAACTTCTCCATACAGTCCAGTTTTTTCCTTTTTTGCCTTGTGATTCTAGTGAAACTATAAAACACTCATTATACACGTTTCTCGTTATGTCCTTTTTTTTCCTTATATAGAGTGCTTTGCATCCATTTTCGCGTTTTTTTATGTAACAAGCTCAAAAAAACACAAAATATATTTTTTTGGTAATGTTATTCTATTTCTTCATATTGGTTGGTTTGCATCCGTTTTAGCGTTTTTCTACGTAAATCTTTTTAAAGACACGTTTTCAGTAATTTTGTTTTGGATTTCCATATAGAGTGACTTTAACATTATTTATCGTTTTGGTACCTAACATGCAGAAAAAACACTCAAAAGACAGGTTTCTTGTAAAGTCGTTAAATTTTATGAGATAGGTGGATTTGCATACACTTTATGGTTTGAAACATAATTCCGAAAAAAAAGTAAAATTAGCTTTTTCGATAATGTTTTTTCCACATAATTTCCTTGAATTCTGGCAGAATTTTGGGATCTTGGTACCTATGAACATCAATAACAAAAAAATAAAAATGCTGTTTTTTTTTTTCTCTATAAAAAGTGTTGTTTGTAGGTTTTAACGTTTTGGTACTTAAGGAACTTAAAAACATTCATAATACACATTTCTCATAATGTCCTTTCGTTTCCCAAATATGGGGATCTTTCCATGTATTTAAGCGTTTTTATAGCTAACATGATAAAAAACACTCAAAACACTTGTTTTTGGTAATGTTATTCTGCTTCTCCAAAAAGGAGTTTTTTGCATGCGTTTTCGCGATTTGGTATGTAAGGAGCTTAAAAACACTTCAAGGCAAGTTCTTGGTAAAAGTTGGTTTTATTCCAATGTAATATGATTGCCCTGCTTTTTAGTGCTTTATTGCCTAACACGCTCAAAAACACTGAAAAGATACTTCTGGTAATGTCATTTTTGTCCCACATAAAGCTAGTTTCGCATGCTATTTAGGGTTTTGCGAAGCATGTGAAAAAACACTCAAAATACACGCATTTGGTAATGTTGTTGTGTTTCTCAATTAAGATTGTTATTCATGAGTTTCAGCATTTTGGTATCTAAGAAACTTCTTTATATACACGAGTTTTTGCGTTTTTTGCCTTGTAGTTCTTGTGAACCACAAGTTCTTTTGCCCGAAAATAACAAGACACTCATTATACATGTTTCTCGTAATGTCCTTTTCTTTCCCAATAAGGTGTGCTTTGCATCCATTTTCGCGTTTTTTGTAGGTAACAAGCTCAAAAACACTCAAAATATACCTCTTTGGTAATTTTATTCTAATTCTTCATATTGGTTGGTTTTCATCTGTTTTAGCGTTTTTGTACGTAAAATACCGAAAAGACACGTTTTCAGTAATTTTGGTTTCGATTCCCAAAGAATATTGCCAGAATTTTGGCATCTTAGAACCTATGAAGATGAATAACAAAAATAAAAAAAAATATATACTTTATTTTATTTTTTTTTCTCTCTATAAAGAGTGGGTTTGTGGGTTTTAGCTTTTTTGGTACTTAAGTAACTTAAAAACACTCATAATTCGTATACGTTTCTCGTAATATCCTTTCGTTTCTCAAAAATAGGGTTCTTTGCATGTATTTAAGCGTTTTTATTGGTAACATGATCAAAAACACTCAAAATACATGTTTTTGGTAATGTTATTCTGTTTTACCATGAAGTGTTTTTTGCATGCATTTTATTGTTTTGGTATATAAGGAGCTCAAATACACTTAAAGGCAAGTTCTTGTTAAAAATTGGTTTTATTCAAATGTAATGTGATTGCCATGCTTTTTAGTGCTTTATTGCCTAACACGCTCAAAAACAATCAAAAGACATTTTTCTGGTAATGTCATTTTTTTCCACATAAAGCTGGTTTCGCATGCAATTTGGGATTTTGGTAACTAAGGATGTGAAAAGCACTCAAAATACACGCATTTAGTAAGATTGTTCTGTTTCTCAATTAAGAGTGTTGTTCCAGAGTTTCAGCATTTTGGAATGTAAAAAAACTTCTCTATATACACGAGTTTTTGCGTTTTTTGCCTTGTAGTTCTTGTGAAAGTATAAAACACTCATTATACACGTTTCTCGTAATGTCCTTTTGCTTCCCAATATAGAGTGCTTTCCATCCATTTTCGCGTTTTTTGTAGGTAACAATTTCAATAACACTCAATATATTCCTTTTTGGTAATGTTATTTTATTTCTTCATATTTGTTGGTTTGTATCCGTTTTAGCGTTTTTCTACGTAAAACACCGAAAAGACATGTTTTTAGTAATTTTGTTTTGGATTCCCATATAGATTGACTTTCATGTTATTTATCGTGTTGGTTCCTAACATGCTGAAAAACACTCATTAGACCGTTTTCTAGCAAAGACGTTTAATTTCCCATATAGGTCGCTTTGCATGCACTTTAGGGGTTTGGTAAATAACAGTCCGAAAAAACAGCTAAATTTAACTTTTTTGATAATGTTCTTATTTCACATAATTTCCTGAATTTTCCCCGAATTTTGGCATCTCGGTACCTGTGAAGATGAATAAGAAAGAAAAAATAAATGTATTTTTTTTTATTTATTTATTGTTTCTCAATAAAGAGTGTTATTTGTGGCTTTTAGCTTTTTGGTAATTAATGAACTTAAAAACACTCATAATACACGTTTCTCGTAATCTCCTTTTGTTTCCAAAAAATACTGTTCTTTGCATGTATTTAAGCGTTTTTATTTGTAACATGATCAAAAACACTCAAAATACATGTTTTTGGTAAAGTTATTCTGTTTCACCATAAAGAGTGTTTTGCATACGTTTTAGTGTTTTGGTATATAAGGAGCTCAAAAACACTTAAAGGCAAGTTCTTGGTAAAAATTCGTTTTCCTCCAATGTAATGTGATTGCCCTCCTTTTTAGTGCTTTATTGCCTATCACGTTAAAAAACACTCAAAAGACACTTTTCTGATAAAGTCATTTTTTTTCCCACATATCTATTTTCTCATGCAATTTGGGGTTTTGGTAACTAAGAATGTGAAAAAAACTCAAAATACACGCATTTGTAAGGTTGTTCTGTTTGTGAATTAAGAGTGTTATTCAGGAGTTTCAGCATTTTCGTATCTAGGAACCTTTTCCATATACACAAGTTTTTGTGTTTTTTACCTTTTGGTTCTTTTGAATTATAAAAAACTCATTATACACTTTTCTTACAAAGTCCTTTTGTTTTCTAATATAGAGTGCTTTGCATCAATTTTCGCGTTTTTTTTTTGTAGGTAACAAGCTCAAAAACACTCAAAATATACCTTTTTTGTAATGTTTTTCTATTTCTTGATATTGGTTGGTTTGCATCCGTTTTAGCGTTTTTCTATGTAAAACACATAAAAAACACGTTTTCAGCAACTTTGTTTTGGATTCTCATATAGAGTGAGTTCCTTATTATTTATCGTTTTGGTGCCTAACACGCTGAAAAACACTCAAAAAACAGATTTCTGGTAAGGTCGTTTAATTTCCTCATATAGGAGTCTTTGGATGCACTTTAGGGTTTGGTACATAAGAGTCCGAAAAAATAGCTAAAATTAACTTTTTTGATAATTTTCTTTGATCATATAATAGCCCTGAATTTTCCCAGAATTTTGGCATCTCGGTACCTATGAAGATGAATAACAAAAAAAAAAAAAATCTTATTTTTTTATTTTCTTACTTTTTTTTCTAAATAAAGAGTGTTATTTTTTGAGTTTTAGCTTTTTGGTATTCAAGGAACTTAAAAACACTTATAATAAACATTTCTCGTAATATCCTTTCGTTTCGCGAACATAAGGTTCTTTGCGTGTATTTAAGCGTTTTTATAGATAACATGATCAAAAACACTCAAAATATAAGTTTTTGGTAATTTTATTCTGTTTCTCCATAAAAAGTGTTTTGCATGCGTTTTAGCGTTTTGGTATGTAATGAGCTCAAAAACACTTAAAGGCAAGTTCTTGGTAAAAGTGGTTTTTATTCCCATGTAATGTGATTGCCCTGCTTTTTATTGCTTTATTGCCTAACACGCTCAAAACACTCAGAAGACACTTTTCTGGTAATATCATTTTTTTTCCCACATAAAGCTAGTTTTCCATGGAATTTGGGGTTTTGGTAACTAAGAATGTGAAAAAAACTCAAAACACAGGCATTAATAAGGTTGTTCTATTTGTTAATTAAAAGTGTTATTCATGAGTTTAAGCATTTTGGTATGTAAGAAACTTTTCTAATACACACATTTGGTAAGGTATTTCTGTTTCAAAATTAAAAGTGTTATTCATGAGTTTCATCTTTTTGGTATATAAGAAACATCTTTATGTACACGAGTTTTTGAGTTTTTTACCTTGTGGTTCTTGTCAAACTATAAAACACTCATACACGTTTCTCGTAATGTCCTTTTCTTTGCCAATATAAAGTGCCTTTCATCCATTTTTTGCATTTTTTTGTAGTAACAAGCTCAAAAACACATCAAAATATATCTTTTTGGTAATGTTATTCTATTTCTTCATATTGGTTTTTTCATTTTCTTTTTTTTTTTTTTTCTAAATAAAGAGTGCTATTTGTAGGTTTTAACTTTTTGGTACTTAAGGAACTTAAAAACATTTATTATACACAATTCTCGTAATGATCTTTCATTTCGCAAACATAAGGTTATTTGTATGTATTTAAGCGTTTTTATAGATAACATGATCAAAACCCTCAAAATATATGTTTTTGGTAATTTTATTCTGTTTCTTCATAAAAGGTGTTTTGCATGTGTTTTAGCGTTTTGGTATGTAATGAGCTCAAAAACACTTAAAGGCAAGTTCTTGGTAAAAGTTGTTTTTATTCCCATGTAATGTAATTACCCTGCTTTTTATTGCTTTTTTGCCTAACACGCTCAAAAACACGCATCAAAATATATCTTTTTGGTAATGTTATTCTATTTTTTCATATTGGTTGGTTTTCATCCGTTTTATCGTTTTTCTACGTAAATCACTCACTGAAAAGACACGTTTTCAGTAATATTGTTAAAATTGCTGAAAAACACTCAAAAGACAGGTTTCTGGTAAAGTCGTGTAATTTCCCTATATAGATGGATTTGCAAACACTTCAGAGTTTGTACATAACTCCGGAAAAAAGCTAAAATTATTATTTTTTTAATGTTTTTTTTTTTTTTTACAAAATTTCCATGAATTTTGCCACAATTTTGGCATCTCGGTGCCTATGAAGATGAATAACAAAAAAAAATAAATAATTATGTCTCTATAATGAGTGTTATTTGTAAGTTTTAGCTTTTTGGTACTTAAGTAACTTAAAAACTCATAATACATGATTTTCGTAATGGCCTTTTGTTATACAAACATAAGGTCCTTTACATGTATTTAAGCGTTTTTATAGGTTACATGATCAAAAACACTCAAAATACTTGTTTTTGGTAATGTTATTCTGTTTCTCCATAAAGGGTGTTTTGCATGCGTTTTAGCATGTTTTAGCATTTAGGATTTAAAAAACTCTTAAAGGCAAGTTCTTCATAAAAGTTGGTTTTATTCCCATGTAATGTGATTGTTCTGCTTTTTAGTGCTTTGTTGCATATCACGCTCAAAAACACTAAAAAGACACTTTTTTGGTAATGTCATTTTTTTTTCCCACATGAAGGTAGTTTCGCATTTAATTTGGCATTTTCGTAACTAAGAAAGTGAAAAACACTCAACTTTTTAGGCAATGTTCTTTTTTCCACATAAATTCCCTAAATTTTGGCAGAATTTTCTCATCTCGGTACCTATAAGGATGAATAAAAAAAAAATCCCATTTTTTGTATTTTTTGTTTATTATTTTTTTTCTAAATAAAGAGTGTTATTTGTGGGTTTTAGCTTTAGGGTACTAAAGGAACTTAAAAAACACTCATAATGCACATTTCTCGTAATGTCCTTTCGTTTCCCAAACATAAGGTTCTTTGCATGTATTTAAGCGTTTTTATAGATAATATGATGAAAAACACTCAAAATATATGTATTTGGTAATATTATTCTGTTTCTCTATAAAATGTATTTTGTATGCGTTTTAGCGTTTTGGTATGTAAAGAGGTCAAAAACACTTAAAGGCAAGTTCTTTGTAAAATTTGGTTTTCCTCCAATATAATGTGATTGCCCTTCCTTTTAGTGCTTTATTGCGTAACACGGTCAAAAACACTCAAAATACATGCAAGGCCTCGCATATGAGGAAATGAGAGACCTTACCAGAAACCTGTCTTTTGAGTGTTTTTCAGCATGTTAGGCACCAAAACGATAAACAATAAGGAACTCACTCTATGTGGGAATCCAAAAGAAAATTACTGAAAACGTGTCTTCTCAGTGTTTTACGTAGAAAAACGCTAAAACTGATGTAAACCAACCAATATCAAGAAGCAGAAAAACAATACCAAAAATGTATATTTTGAGTGTTTTTGAGCTTGTTACCAACAAAAAAAAAATGTTTCTCAATAAAGTATGTTTTCCATGCGTTTTAGCAGTTTTGTATATAAGGAGCTCAAAAACACTTAAAGGCAAGTTTTTGGTGTAAGTTGGTGATATTACAATGTAATATGATTGCCCTGTTTTTTAGTGCTTTATTGCCTATCACAATCAAAAATACTTAAAAGACACTTTTCTGGTAATGTCATTTTTTTCTTACATAAAGTTGGTTTCGCATGCAATTTTGGGTTTTGGTAACTATGAATGTGAAAAGCACTCACAATACACGCATTTAGTAAGGTTGTTCTGTTTTTCAATTAAGAGTGTTATTCATGAGTTTCAGCATTTTGGTATCTAGGAAATCTCTCCATATACACGAGTTTTTGCGTTTTTTGCTTTGTGGTTCTTTTGAACTATAAAACACTCATTATACACTTTTCTTGCAATGTCATTTTGTTTCCCAATATAGAGTGTTTTGCATCCATTTTCGCGTTTTTTGTAGGTAAAAAGCTCAAAAACAATCAAAATATACCTTTTTGGTAACGTTTGTCTATTTCTTGATATTGGTTGGTTTCCATCCGTATTAACGTTTTTCTACGTAAAACACTGAGAAGACACGTTTTCAGTAACTTTGTTTTGGATTCCAATATAGAGTGAGTTCCTTATTATTTATAGTTTTGGTGCCTAACATGCTAAAAAACACTCAAAACACAGTTTTCTGATAAGGTCGTTTAATTTTCTCATATTGGAGGCTTTGCATGCACTTTAGGGTTTGGTACATAACTGTCCGAAAAAAAAAAGCTGAAATTAACTTTTTTCATAATATTCTTTTATCACATATTTGCCCTGAATTTTCCCAGAATTTTGTCATCTCGGTACCTATGAAGATGAATAACAAAAAAAAATCATATTTATTTTTATTTATTTATTTTATTTTTTAAATAAAGAGTGTTATTTGTGTGTTTTATCTTTTTGGTACTTAAGGAACTTAAAAAAAAACACTCATAATACACGTTTCACGTAAGGTCCTTTTGTTTCCCAAACATAATGTTCTTTGCATGTACTTAAGCGTTTTTATAGATAACATGATCAAAAACACTCAAAATACATGTTTTTGGTAATGTTATTCTGTTTCTCCAAGTTTCTCCAAGTTTGTTTTGGATGCAATTTAGCGGTTTGGTATATAAGGTTTTAAAAAGTACTTAATGGCAAATTCTTCGTAAAAGTTGGTTTTATTCCCATATAATGTGATCGTTCTGCTTTTTAGTGCTATGTTGTAAATCACGTTGAAAAACACTCAAAAGACATATTTCTGGTAGTCATTTTTTTTTCCCACATCAAGCTAGTTTCGCATGTAATTTGGCATTTTGTAACTAAGAATGTAAAAAAACACTCAAAATACACAATTTCGTAAGGTAGTTCTGTTTATCGATTAAAAGTGTTATTCATGCATTTATTCATTATGGTAAGTAAGAAATTTCTCTATATACACGAGTTTTTGCGTTTATTGCCTTGTGGTTCTTTTAAAACTATAAAACACTTATTATATACGTTTCTCGTTATGTCCTTTTGTTTCTTATTATAGAGTGCTTTACATTCATTTTTGCATTTTGTTTGTAGGTAACAAGCTCAAAAACACTCAAAATATATCTTTTTGGTAATGTTATTCTATTTCTTCATATAGGATGGTTTTGTATCCGCTTTAGCGTTTTTCTACGTAAAACACTGAAAAGACACGTTTTCAGTAATTTTCTTTTGGATTCACATATTGACTGACTTCCAAATTATTTATCGTTGTGGTGCCTAACATGCTGAAAAACACTGAAAAGACAGGTTTCTGGTAAAGTCGTTTAACTTCCCTATATAGGTGGCTTTGCATGCACTTTAGGGTTTGGTATATAACAATCCGAAAAAAAAGCTTTAATTAACTTTTATGATAATGTTCTTTTTTTCCACATAAATTCCCTGAATTTAGGCAGAATTTTGGCATCTCGGTACCTATGAAGATGAATAACAAAAAAACAAAAAAAATCCCATTTTCTTATTTTTTTATTTATTATTATTTTTTTTTCTAAAGATTGTTATTTGTGGATTTTACTTTTTTGGCACTGAAGAAAATCACTCATAATACACGTTTCTCGTAATGTTGTTTCGTTTCCCAAACATAAGGTTCTTTGCATGTATTTAAGCGTTTTTATAGATAACATGATCCAAACACTCAAAATACATGTATTTGGTAATGTAATTCTGTTTCTCTATAAAATGTATTTTGCATGCGTTTTAGCGTTTTGGTACGTAAGGTGCTCAAAAACACTTAGAGGCAAGTTCTTGGTAAAATTTGGTTATATTCCCATGAAATATGATTACCCTGGCTTTTAGTGCTTTATAGCGTAACACGCTCATAAACACTGAAAAGACATGCAAAGCGTCCCATATGAGGAAATTAAAGATCTTACCAGAAATCTGTCTTTTGAGTGTTTTTCAGCATGTTAGGCACCAAAACGATAAATAATAAGGAACTCACTCTATGTGGGAATCCAAAAAATAATTACTAAAAACGTGTCCTCTCAGTGCTTTACGTAGAGAAACGCTAAAACTGATACAAACCAACCAATATCAAGAAGCAGGAAAAACATTACCAAAAATGTATATTTTGAGTGTTTTTGAGCTTGTTACCTACAAAAACACTCGAAAATGGATATAAAGCACTCTATATTGGGAAACAAAGGGACATTGCGAGAAAAGTGTATAATGAATGTTTCATAGTTCAAAAAAAAACACAAGGTAAAAAACACAAAAACTCGTGTATATGCTGATACTCATGAATAACACTCTTAATTGAGATGCGTGTTAAATGCGTGTTAAAAACACTAAAAGGCAAGTTCTTCGTAAAAGTTGGTTTTATCCCCATATAATGTGATTGCCCTGGTTATTAGTGCTTTGTTGCCTAACACGCTGAAAAACACTCAGACACTTTTCTGGTAATGTCATTTTTTTCCCACATAAAGCTAGTTTCGCATGGAATTTGGTAACTAAGAATGTAAAAAAAAAAAAACACTCAAAATGCAGGCATTTAGTAAGGTTGTTCTGTATCTTGATTAAGAGTGTTATTCATGAGTTTCAATATTTTGGTATCTTAGAAACTTCTCCATACAGTCGAGTTTTTGCGTTTTTTGCCTTGTGATTCTTGTGTAACTATAAAACACTCATGATACACGTTTCTCGTTATGTCCTTTTTTTTTCCTTATATAGAGTGCTTTGCATCCATTTTCGCGTTTTTTTTTTTATGTAACAAGCTCAAGAACACACAAAATATAGTTTTTTGGTAATGTTACTCTATTTCTTCATATTGTTGGGTTTGCATCCGTTTTAGCGTTTTTCTACGTAAATCTTTTAAAAGACACGCTCCAGTAATTTTGTTTTGGATTTCGATATAAAGTGACTTTCATATTATTTATCGTTTTGGTGCCTAACATGCTTTTTGGTGCCTTTTGCTTCCCAATGTAGAGTGCTTTCCATTCATTTTAGCGTTTTTTGTAGGTAACAATTTCAAAAACACTCAAAATATACCTTTTTGGTAATGTTATTCAATTTCTTTATTTTGGTTGGTTTGTATCCGTTTCAGCGTTTTCTACGTAAAACACCGAAAAGACACGTTTTCAGTAATTTTGTTTTGGATTCCCATATAGATTGATTTCCTTGGGTTTTATTGTGTTGGTTAATAACATGCTGAAAAACACTCTTAGGACAGTTTTCTGGCAAAGACGATTAATTTCCCCATATAGGTGGCTTTGCATGCAATTTAGGGGTTTGGTACATAACAGTCCGAAAAAAAAGCTTAATTTAACTTTTTTGATAATATTCTTATTTCATATAATTTCCTGAACTTTGCCCGAATTTTGGCACCTCGTTACCTGTGAAGATGAATAAGAATGAAAAAAAAATATCGTATTTTTTTTATTTATTTATTTATTTTTTTTTCTCAATAAAGAGTGTAATTTGTGGCTTTTAGCTTTTTCGTACTTAATGAACTTAAAAACACTCATAATACACGTTTCTCGTAATGTCCTTTCGTTTCCCAAAAATAGGGTTCTTTGCATGTATTTAAGCGTTTTTATTGGTAACATGATCAAAAACACTCAAAATGTATGTTTTTGGTAATGTTATTGTGTTTCACCATAAAGTGTATTTTCATGCATTTTAGTGTTTTGGTATATAAGGAGCTTAAATACACTTAAAGGCAAGTTCCTGTTAAAAATTGCTTTTTATTCCAATGTAATGTGATTGCCCTGCTTTTTAGTGCCTTTTTGCCTAACACGCTTTGGAAGTTTTTAAATTTATAATATACCAAAACGATAAGACATGCAAAACACCCTTCCTGCAGAAACATAAAAACATCACGAAAAACGAGCATTTTGGGCGATTTTTCAGCTTGTTATCTACAAAAGCGTCAAAATGCATATAAAGTACCAAAATAAGAAACCGAAAAGACATTAAGAGAAACCAGTATTATGAGTTTTTTTTTTTTTTTTAGCTCATTAGGTACCGAAACGCTAAAACGCACAATTTGCCTTTTGTATGGAGAAAACGTGCATTTTAAGTGTATTTAGCTTTGTTAGGTATCAAAACGCCAAAATGCATGCAAAGCACCCGATATGGGGAAAATAAACGACATTTCCAGAAACATGTCTTTTGAGAGTTTATAAGTGTGTTAGGCACAAAAATCTCTTAAAAAGCATGGAAAGTGTCGTAAATAGGAAAACATTAAGTGTTTTGAGGTACTTACATACCAAACCGCTAAAACGGTTGCAAACACACTTTATGGAGAAACTCAACAGCTTTACCAAAAACGTCATTATTCTGCTTTTAAGTGCTTTGTTGCATATCACACTCTAAAACACTCAAAAGACACTTTTCTGATAATGTCATTTTTTTCCCACATAAAGCTAGTTTCGCATGTAATTTGGGATTTTCGTAACTAAGAATGTGAAAAACTCTCAAAATACACACATTTGGTAAGGTAGTTCTGTTTCTCAATTAAAATTGTTATTCATGAGTTTTAGCATTTTTGTATGTAAGAAACTTCTCTATATACACGAGTTTTTGCGTTTTTTGTCTTGTGGTTCTTGTGAAACTATAAAACAATCATTATACACGTTTATCTAAATGTCCTTTTTTCTTCCAAATATAGAGTTTTTTGTAGGTAAAAAACTCAAAAACACTTTTTGGTAATGTTATTCTATTTCTTCATATTCGTTGCTTTGCATCCGTTTTAGCGTTTTTTCTACGTAAAACACTGAAAAGACACGTTTACAGTAATTATGTTTTGGATTCACATATTGACTGACTACCATGTTATTTATCGGTTTGGTGCCTAACATGCTGAAAAACACTGAAAAGACAGGTTTATGGTAAAGTCGTTTAATTTCCTCATATAGGTGGCTTTGCATGCACTTTAGGATTTAGTAAATAAGAATCCGAAAAAAAAGCTATAATTAAATTTTTTGATAATGTTCTTTTTCCACATAAATTCCCTGAATTTTGGCAGAATTTTTTTTTTTTTCTCCTTAAAGAGTGTTATTTGTGGGTTTTAACGTTTTGGTACTTAAGGAACTTAAAAAACAGTCATAATACACGTTTCTCGTAATGTCCTTTCGTTTCCCAATAATAGGGTTCTTTGCATGTATTTAAGCGTTTTTATAGGTAACATGGTCAAAAACACTTAAAACACATGTTTTTTGTAATGTTTTTCTGCTTCTCCATAAAGGAGTCTTTTGCATGCGTTTTAGCGTTTTGGTATGTAAGGAGCTCAAAAACATATAGTGGCAAGTTTTTGGTCAAAGTTGGTTTTATTTCCATGTAATGTGATTGCCCTGCTTTCTAGTGCTTTATTGCCTAACACGCTCAAAAATACTCAAAAGACACTTCTGGTACTGTCATTTTTTTCCCACATAAAGCTAGTTTCGCATGCTATTTGGGATTTTGCTAACTAAGAATGTGAAAAAACAATGAAAATACACGCTTTTGGTAAGATTGTTCTGTTTCTCAATTAAGATTGTTATTCATGAGTTTCAGCATTTTGGTATCTAAGAAACTTATTTATATACACGAGTTTTTGCGTTTTTTGCCTTATGGTTCCTGTGAACCACAAGTTCTTTTGCCCGAAAATAATAAGACACTCATTATACATGTTTCTCGTAATGTCGTAATGTCTCGTAATTTTGTTTCCCAATAGGGAGTGCTTTGCATCCATTTTCACCTTTTTTGTAGGTAAAAAGCTCAAAAACACTCAAAATATACCTCTTTGGTAATGTTATTCTGTTTCTTCATATTGGTTGGTTTTCATCTTTTTTAGCGTTTTTTTTACGTAAAACACCGAAAAGACACGTTTTCAGTAATTTTGTTTTCGATTCCCAAAGAATATTCCCAGAATTTTGGCATGTTAGTACCTATGAAGATGAATAACAAAACAAAAAAAGAAAATTTTCTTTTCTTTTTTTTCTCTATAAAGTGTTATTTGTGGGTTTTAGCTTTTTTGGTACTTAACGAACTTAAAAACACTCATAATACACGTTTTTCGTAATGTCCTTTTTTTTTCAAAAATAAAGTTCTTTGCATGTATTTAAGCGGTTTTATTGGTAACATGATCAAAAACACTCAAAATACATGTTTTTGGTAATGTTCTTCTGTTTCACCATAAAGTGTATTTTGCATGCGTTTTAGTGTTTTGGTATATAAGGAGCTGAAAAACACTTAAAGGCAAGTTCTTGGTAAAAATTCGTTTTACTCCAATGTAATGTAATGTGATTGCCCTCCTTTTTAGTGCTTTATTGCCTATCACGCTCAAAAAAACTCAAAAGACACTTTTCTGGTAAAGTAATTTTTTTTTCCCAACAAATCTATTTTCGCATACAATTTGGGGTTTTGGTAACCAAGAATGTTAAAAGCACTCAAAATACACGCATTTAGTAAGGTCGTTCTGTTTCTCAATTAATGATGTTATACATGAGTTTTTGCATTTTGGTCTCTAGGAAACCTTTCCATATACACAAGATTTTGCATTTTTTGCCTTGTGGTTCTTTTGAACTATAAAACACTCATTATACACTTTTCTTGCAGTGTCCTTTTGTTTCCCAATATAGAGTGCTTTGCATCAATTTTCGCGTTTTTTATAGGTACCAAGCTCAAAAACACTCAAAATATACCTTCTTAGTAACGTCTTTCTATTTCTTGATATTGGTTGCTTTGCATTTGTTTTACCGTTTTTCTGAAAACACTGAAAAGACACGTGTTCAGTAATTTTCTTTTGGATTCACATATTGACTGACTTCCATATTACTTTTCGTTTTGGTGCCTAACATGCTGAAAAACGCTGAAAAGACAGGTTTCTGGTAAAGTCGTTTAACTTCCCTATATAGGTGGCTTTGCATGCACTTTAGGGTTTGGTACATAACAATCCGAAAAAAAAAGCTATAATTAACTTTGATGATAATGTTCTTTTTTCCACATAAATTCCCTGAATTTTGGCAGAATTTTGGCATCTCGGTACCTATGAAGATGAATAACAAAAAAAAATCCCATTTTTTTATTTTTTTATTTATTATTATTATTTTTTTTTCTAAAGAGTGTTATTGATGGGTTTTAGCTTTATGGTACTGAAGGAACTTAAAAATCACTCATAGTACACGTTTCTCGTAATGTTCTTTCGTTTCACAAACATAAGGTTCTTTGCATGTATTTAAGCGTTTTTATTGATAACATGATCAAAAACACTCAAAATACATGTATTTGAAAATGTTATTCTGTTTCTCCATAAAATGTATTTAGCATGCGTTTTAGCGTTTTGTTATGTAAGGAGCTTAAAAACACTTAAAGGCTAGTTCTTGGTAAAATTTGGTTTGATTCCTCTGTAATTTGATTTCCCTGGCTTTTAGTGCTTTTTTGCGTAACACGCTCAAAAACACTGAAAAGATAAGCAAAGCCTCCCATATGAGGAAATTAAAGACCTTACCAGAAATCTGTCTTTTGAGTGTTTTTCAGCATGTTAGGCACCAAAACGATAAATAATAAGGAACTCACTCTATGTGGGAATCCAAATGAAAATTACTGAAAACGTGTCTTCTCAGTGTTTTACGTAGAGAAACGCTAAAACTGATACAAACCAACCAATATCAAGAAGCAGAAAAACATTACCAAAAATGTACATTTTGTGTGTTTTTGAGCTTGTTACCTACAAAAAAAAAAAAAAAAACGCGAAAATGGATACAAAGCACTATATTGGGAAACAAAGGGACATTGCGAGAAAAGTGTATAATGAATGTTTTATAGTTCAAAAAAAAAACACAAGGCAAAAAACGCAAAAACTCGTGTATATGGAGAAGTTTCCTATATACCAAAATGCTGAAACTCATGAATAACACTCTTAATTGAGAAACAGAGCAATCTTACTAAAGGCGTGTCAAAAACACTAAAAGGCAAGTTCTTCGTAAAAGTTGGTTTCATTCCCATGTAATGTGATATCCCTGCTTTTTAGTGGTTTATTGCCTAACACGCTTAAAAACATTCAAAGACACTTTTCTGGTAATATTTTTTTCCCACATAAAGCTAGTTTCGCATGCTATTTAGGGTTTTGCGAAGAATGTGAAAAAAAAAACACTCAAAATACACGCATTTAGTAATGTTGTTCTGTTTCTCAATTAAGATTGTTATTCATGAGTTTCAGCATTTTGGTATCTAAGAAACTTCTTTATATACACGAGTTTTTGCGTGTTTTGCCTTTTAGTTCTTCTGAACCACAAGTTCTTTTGCCCGAAAATAATAAGACACTCATTATACATGTTTCTCGTAATGTCCTTTTCTTTCCCAATAGGGAGTGCTTTGCATCCATTTTCCCGTTTTTTGTAGGTAACAAGCTCAAAACCACTTAAAATATACCTCTTTGGTAATGTTATTCTATTTCTTCATATTGGTTGGTTTTCATCTGTTTTAGCGTTTTTCTACATAAAACATCGAAAAGACAAGTTTTCAGTAATTTTGTTTTCGATTCATAAAGAATATTGCCAGAATTTTGACGTCTTAGTACCTATAAAGATGAATAATAAAAAAAAAAAAAATATATATATATATATATATATATATATATATATATATATATATATATATATATATATATATATATATATATATATATATATATACTTTATTTTCTTTTTTTTCTCTCTATAAAGAGTGTTATTTGTGGGTTTTAGCTTTTTTGGTACTTAAGGAACTTAAAAAACACTCATAATACACGTTTCTTGTAATGTCCTTTCGTTTCCCAATAATAGGGTTCTTTGCATGTATTTAAGCGTTTTTATTGGTAACATGATCAAAAACACTCAAAATACATGTTTTAGGTAACGTGATTCTGTTTCACCATAAAGTTTATTTTGCATGCATTTTAGTGTTTTGGTATATAAGGAGCTCAAATACACTTAAAGGCAAGTTCTTGTTAAAAATTGGTTTTATTCCAATGTAATGTGAATGCCCTGCTTTTTAGTGCTTTATTGCCTAACACGCTCAAAAATACTCAAAAGACATTTTTCTGGTAATGTCATTTTTTTCCCACATAAAGCTGGTTTCGCATGCAATTTGGGGTTTTGGTAACTAAGGATGTGAAAAGCACTCAAAATACACGCATTTAGTAAGATTGTTCTGTTTCTCAATTAAGAGTGTTGTTCCAGAGTTTCAGCATTTTGGAATGTAAAAAAGTTCTCTATATACACGAGTTTTTGCGTTTTTTGCCTTTTAGTTCTTGTGAATAATAACTCATTATACACGTTTCTCGTAATGTCCTTTTGCTTCCCAATATAGAGTGCTTTCCATCCATTTTCGCGTTTTTTGTAGGTAACAATTTCAATAACACTCAAAATATACCTTTTCGGTAATGTTATTTTATTTCTTCATATTGGTTGGTTTCCATCCGTTTTAGTGTTATTCTACGTAAAACACCGAAAAGACACGTTTTTAGTAATTTTGTTTTGGATTCCCATATAGATTGACTTTCATGTTATTTATCGTGTTGGTTCCTAACATGCTGAAAAACACTCATAAGACCGTTTTCTGGCAAAGACCTTTAATTTTCCTATATAGGTCACTTTGAATGCACTTTAGGGGTTTGGTACATAACAGTCTGAAAAAAAAAGCAAAATTTATCTTTTTTGATAATGTTCTTATTTCACATAATTTCCTGAATTTTGCCCGAATTTTGGCATCTCGGTACCTGTGAAGATGAATAAGATAGAAAAAAATAAATATTGTATTTTTTTTTATTTATTTATTGTTTCTCAATAAAGAGTGTTATATGTGGCTTTTAGCTTTTTTGGTAATTAATGAACTTAAAAACACTCATAATACACGTTTCTCGTAATCTCTTTTCGTGTCCCAAAAATACTGTTCGTTGCATGTATTTAAGCGTTTTTATTGGTAACATGATCAAAAACACTCAAATTACATGTTTTTGGTAAAGTTATTCTGTTTCCCCATAAAGAGTATTTTGCATGCGTTTTAGTGTTTTGGTATATAAGGAGCTCAAAAACACTTAAAGGCAAGTTCTTGGTAAAAATTCGTTTTCCTCCAATGTAATGTGATTGCCCTCCTTTTTAGTGCTTTATTGCCTATCACGCTCAAAAACACTCAAAAGACACTTTTCTGGTAAAGTTATTTTTTTTCCCACAAATCTATTTTCGCATGCAATTTGGGGTTTTGGTAACTAAGAATGTGAAAAGCACTCAAAATATTCGCATTTATTAAGGTTGTTCTGTTTCTCAATTAGAAGTGTTATACATGAGTTTTAGCATTTTTCTATCTAGGAAACCTCTCCATATACACGAGATTTTGCGTTTTTTGCCTTTTGGTTCTTTTGAACTATAAAACACTCATTATACACTTTTCTTGCAATGTCCTTTTGTTTCCCAATTTTGAGTGCTTTGCATCAATTTCCGCGTTTTTTGTAGGTAACAAGCTCAAAAACACTCAAAATATATCTTTTTAGTAACATTTTTCTATTTCTTGATATTGGTTGCTTTCCATCCGTTTTACCGTTTTTCTACGTAAAACACTGAGAAGACATGTTTTCAGTAACTTTGTTTTGGATTCCCATATAGAGTGAGTTCCTTATTATTTATCGTTTTGGTGCCTAACATGCTAAAAAACACTCAAAACACAGATTTCTGGTAAGGTCGTTTAATTTCGTCATATAGGAGGCTTTGCATGCACTTTAGGGTTTGGTACCTAAGAGTCCGAAAACAAAAGCTGAAATTAACTTTTTTGATAATATTCTTTTATGATATGATTGCCCTGAATTTTCCCAGAATTTTTGCATCTCAGTACTTATGAAGATGAATAACAAAAAAAAAAAAAAAAAAAAAAAAAAAAAAATTCCTATTTTTTATTTTTTTTATTTTTTTTTATTTTCTAAAATAAATTTCTACGTAAAACACCGAAAAGACACGTTTTCAGTAATTTTGTTTTCGATTCATAAAGAATATTGCCAGAATTTTGACGTCTTAGTACCTATAAAGATAAATAATAAGAATAAAAAAAAATATATATACTTTATTTTCTTTTTTTTTTCTCTCTATAAAGAGTGTTATTTGTGTGTTTTAGCTTTTTGGTACTTAAGGAACTTAAAAAAACACTCATAATACATGTTTCTCGTAATGTCCTTTTGTTTCCCAAACATAATGTTCTTTGGATGTATTTAAGCGTTTTTATAGATAACATGATCAAAAACACTCAAAATACATCTTTTTGGTAATTATTCTGTTTCTCCATAAAGTTTGTTTTGCATGCGTTTTAGCGGTTTGGTATATAAGGAGCTCAAAAACACTTAAAGGCAAGTTTTTGGTATAAATTGGTGTCATTCCAATGTAATATGATTGCCCTGCTTTTTAGTGCTTTATTGCCTATCGCGCTGAAAAACACTCAAAAGACACTTTTCTGGTAAAGTATTTTTTTTTCCTACAAATCTATTTTCGCATGCAATTTGGGGTTTTGGTAACTAAGAATGTGAAAAGCACTCAAAATACACTCATTTAGTAACGCTGTTCTGTTTGTCAATTAAGAGTGTTATTCATGAGTTTCAGCATTTTGGTATCTAGGAACCTTCTCCATATACACGAGTTTTTGTGTTTTTTGCCTTTTGGTTCTTTTGAACTATAAAAAAACTCATTATACACTTTTCTTAGAAAGTCTTTTTGTTTTCTAATATAGAGTGCTTTGCATCAATTTTCGCGTTTTTTTTTTTTGTAGGTAACAAGCTCAAAAACACTCAAAATATACCTTTTTGGTAATGTTTTTCTATTTCTTGATATTGGTTGGTTTGCATCCGTTTTAGCGTTTTTTCTACGTAAAACACAGAAAAAACACGTTTTCAGCAACTTTGTTTTGGATTCTCATATAGAGTAAGTTCCTGATTATTTATCCTTTTGGTGCCTAACATGCTGAAATACACTCAAAAAACAGATTTCTGGTAAGGTCGTTTAATTTCCTCATATAGGAGTCTTTGGATGCACTTTAGGGTTTGGTACCTAAGAGTCCGAAAAAAAAGCTAAAATTAACTTTTTTGATAATTTTCTTTGATCATATAATAGCCCTGAATTTTCCCAGCATTCTGGCATCTCGGTACCTATGAAGATGAATAACAAAAAAAAAATCCTATTTATTTATTTTCTTACTTTTTTTTTCTAAATAAAGAGTGTTATTTGTGCGTTTTAGCTTTTTGGTATTTAAGGAACTTAAAAACACTTATAATAAACATTTCTCGTAATGTCCTTTCGTTTCGCGAACATAAGGTTCTTTGCTTGTATTTAAGCGTTTTTATAGATAACATGATCAAAAACACTCAAAATATAAGTTTTTGGTAATTTATTCTGTTTCTCCATAAAAGGTGTTTTGCATGAGTTTTAGCGTTTTGGTATGTAATGAGCTCAAAAACACTTAAAGGCAAGTTCTTGGTAAAAGTTGTTTTTATTCCCATGTAATGTGATTGTCCTGCTTTTTATTGCTTTATTGCCTAACACGCTCAAAACACTCAAAAGACACTTTTCTGGTAATATCATTTTTTTTTCCCACATAAAGCTAGTTTTGCATGGAATTTGGGAATTTGGTAATTAAAAATGTGAAAAAAACTCAAAACACAGGCATTAATAAGGTTTTTCTATTTCTTAATTAAAAGTGTTATTCATGAGTTTAAGCATTTTGGTAGGTAAGAAACTTTTCTAATACACACATTTGGTAAAGTATTTCTGTTTCAAAATTAAAAGTGTTATTCATGAGTTTCATCTTTTTGGTATGTAAGAAACTTCTTTATGTACACGAGTTTATGAGTTTTTTACCATGTGGTTCTTGTCAAACTATAAAAGACTCATACACGTTTCTCGTAATGTCCTTTTCTTTGCCAATATAAAGTGCTTTCCATCCATTTTTTGCATTTTTTTTAGGTAACAAGCTCAAAAACACATCAAAATATATCTTTTTGGTAATGTTATTCTATTTCTTTATATTGGTTGGTTTACATCCGTTTTAGCGTTTTTTTAAGTAAATCACTGAAAAGACACGTTTTCAGTAATATTGTTGAAATTGCTGAAAAAAAACACTCAAAAGACAGGTTTCTGGTAAAGTCGTGTAATTTCCCCATATAGGTGGATTTGCATGCACTTCAGGGTTTGTACATAACCGGAAAAAAGCTAGAATTATTTTTTTATAATGATTTTTTTTACAAAATTTCCATGAATTTTGCCAGAATTTTGGCATCTCGGTACCTCTGAAGATGAATAACAAAAAAAATGTTTTTTTTTTCTCTCTATAAAGAGTGTTATTTGTGGGTTTAGCTTTTTGGTACTTAAGGAACTTAAAACACTCATAATACACGATTTTCGTAATGTCCTTTTGTTATATAAACATAGGGTCCTTTACATGTATTTAAGCGTTTTTTATAGGTTATATGATCAAAAACACTCAAAATACATGTTTTTGGTAATGTTATTCTGTTTCTCCATAAAGGGTGTTTTGCATGCGTTTTAGCGATTTGGAATGTAAGGAGTTAAAAAAAACACTTAAAGGCAAGTTCTTGGTAAAAGTTGGTTTTATTCCCATGTAATGTGATTGTTGTGCTTTTTAGTGCTTTGTTGCATATCACGCTCAAAAACACTAAAAAGACACTTTTTTGGTAATTTAATTTTTTTTCCCACATGAAGGTAGTTTCGCATGTAATTTGGGATTTTCGTAACTAAGAATGTGAAAAACACTCAAAATACACACATTTGGTAAGGTAGTTCTATTTCTCAATTAAAAGTGTTATTCATGCATTTCAGCATTTTGGTAAGTAAGAAACTTCTCTATATACACGAATTTTTTCGTTTTTTGCCTTGTGGTTCGTGTGAAACTATAAAACACTCATTATACACGTTTTTCGTAATGTTCTTTTGTTTCCCAATATAGAGTGCTTTCCATCCATTTTCGCATTTTTTGTAGGTAACAAGCTGAAAAACACTCAAAATATATCTTTTTGGTAATGTTATTCTATTTCTTCATATTGGTTGGCTTGCATCCGTTTTAGCGTTTTTCTTCGTAAATCACTGAAAAGACACGTTTTCAGTAATATTGTTGAAATTGCTGAAAAACACTCAAAAGACAGATTTCTGGTAAAGTCGTGTAATTTCCCCATATAGGTGGCTTTGCATGCACTTCTGGGTTTGGTACATAATTCCGGAAAAAAACAATTTTTTTTTTTCATAATGTGTTTTTTACATAATTTCCCTGAATTTTGCCTGAATTTTGGCATCTTGATACCTATGTAGATGAATAACAAAAAAAAAAAAATCTATTTTTTTAGTTATTTATTTTTTATCTATTTGTGGGTTTTAGTTCTTTGGTACTTAAGGAACTTAAAACAATCATAATACACGATTTTCGTAATGTCCTTTCGTTTCACAAAGATAGGGTTCTTTGCATGTATTTAAGCGTTTTTATAGGTAACATGATCAAAAACACTCAAAATACATGTTTTTGGTAATGTTATTCTGTTTCTCCATAAAGGGTGTTTCGCATGCGTTTTAGCGTTTTGGTATGTAAGGAGTTAAAAACACTTAAAGGCAAGTTCTTCGTAAAAGTTGGTTTTATTCCTATATAATGTGATTATTCTGCTTTTTAGTGCTTTGTTGCATATCACGCTCAAAAACACTCAAAAGACACTTTTCTGATAATGTCATTTTTTTCCTACATAAAGCTAGTTTCGCATGTAATTTGGGATTTTCGTAACTAAGAATGTGAAAAACACTCAAAATACACACATTTGGTAAGGTAGTTCTGTTTCTCAATTAAAAGTGTTATTCATGAGTTTTAGCATTTTGGTATGTAAGAAACTTCTCAATATACACGAGTTTTTGCGTTTTTTGTCTTGTGGTTCTTGTGAAACTATAAAACAATCATTATACACGTTTCTCTAAATGTCCTTTTTTCTTCCCAATATAGATTGCTTTTACATCCATTTTCGCGTTTTTTTTTTTTGTAGGTAAAAAGCTCAAAAACACGTTTTGGTAATGTTATTCTATTTCTTCATATTCGTTGCTTTGCATCCGTTTTAGCGTTTTTTCTACGTAAAACACTGAAAAGACACGTTTTCAGTAATTTTGTTTTGGATTCACATATTGACTGACTTCCATATTATTTATCGGTTTGGTGCCTAACATGCTGAAAAACACTGAAAAGACAGGTTTCTGGTAAAGTCGTTTAATTTCCTTATATATGTTGCTTTGCCTGCACTTTAGGGTTTGGTAAATAACAATCCGAAAAAAAGCTATAATTAACTTTTTTGATAATGTTCTTTTTTCCACATAAATTCCCTGAATTTTGGCAGAATTTTTTAATTGATTTTTTTTATTTTTTTTTTTCTCTTTAAAGAGTGTTATTTGTGGGTTTTAACGTTTTGGTACTTAAGGAACTTAAAAACAGTCATAATACACGTTTTTCGTAATGTCCTTTCGTTTCCCAAAGATAGGGTTCTTTGCATGTATTTAAGCGTTTTTATAGGTAACATGATCAAAAGCACTTAAAACACATGTTTTTTGTAATGTTTTTTCTGCTTCTCCATAAAGGAGTGTTTTGCATGCGTTTTAGCGTTTTGGTATGTAAGGAGCTCAAAAACACATAATGGCAAGTTCTTGGTCAAAGTTGGTTTTATTCCCATGTAATGTGATTGCCCTTCTTTCTAGTGCTTTATTGCCTAACATGCTCAAAAACACTCAAAAGACACTTCTGGTAATGTCATTTTTTTCCCACATAAAGCTAGTTTCGTATGCTATTTGGGATTTTGCTAACTAACACTAACTAGTGAAAAACACTGAAAATACACGCTTTTGGTAAGATTGTTCTGTTTCTCAATTAAGATTGTTATTCATGAGTTTCAACATTTTGGTATCTAAGAAACTTCTTTATATACACGAGTTTTTGTGCTTTTTGCCTTGTGGTTCTTGTTAACCACAAGTTCTTTTCCTCGAAAATAATAAGACACTCATCACACACGTTTCTCGTAATGTCCTTTTGTTTCCCAATAGGGAGTGCTTTGCATCCATTTTCACCTTTTTTGTAGGTAACAAGCTCAAAAATACTCAAAATATAGCTTTTTTGTAATGTAATTCTATTTATTTATTTTTTTTCATATTGGTTGGTTTGCATCCGTTTTAGCGTTTTTCTACGTTAAACACCGAAAAGACACGTTTTCAGTAATTTTGTTTTGGATTCCCATACAGAGTGACTTCCATGTTGTTTATCGTTTTGGTGCCTAACATGCGGAAAAACACTCATAAGACAGTTTTCTGGCAAAGACGTTTGATTTCCCCATATAGGTGGTTTTGCATGCATTTTAGGGTTTGCTACATAACAGTCAAGAAAAAAAAAGCTAAAATTAACTTTTTTGATAATGTTCTTATTTCAGAAAATTTCATGAATTTTGCTCGAATTTTGGCACCTCGGTACCTGTGAAGATGAATAAGAAAGAAAAAAAAATATCGTATTTTTTTTATTTATTTATTTATTTTTTCTCAATAGAGAGTTATTTGTGACTTTTAGCTTTTTGGTACTTAATGAATTTAAAAATACTCATAATACACGTTTCTCGTAATGTCCTTTCGTTTCCCAAACATAGGGTTCTTTGAATGTATTTTCACGTTTTTATAGGTAGCATGATCAAAAACACTCAAAATACATGTTTTTGGTAATGTTATTCTAATTCTCCATAAAAGGTGTTTTGCATTCGTTTTAGCGTTTTGGTATGTAAGGAGCTCAAAAAAAACTTAAAGGCAAGTTCTTGGTAAAAGTTGGTTTCATTCCCATGTAATGTTATTGCCCTGCTTTTTAGTGCTTTATTGCCTAACACGTTCAAAAACACCCAAAGTCACTTTTCTGGTAATGTCATTTCTTACCAACATAAAGCTAGTTTTGCATGCAATTTGGGGTTTTGGTAAATAAGAATGTGAAAAACACTCAAAATACACGCATTTCGTAAGGTTGTTATGTTTCTCCTTTAAGAGTGTTATTCATGAGTACCAGCGTTTTGGTAACTAAGAAACTTCTCCATATACACGAGTTTTTGCGTTTTTTGCCTTGTGGTTCTCGTGAAACTATAAAACACTCATTATTCACGTTTCTCGTAATGTCCTTTTGTTTCCCAATATAGAGTGCTTTGCATCCTTTTTCGCGTTTTTTGTAGGTAACAAGATTAAAAACACTCAAAATATACCATTTTGGTAATATTCTCTTTCTTCATATTTGTTGGTTTGCATCCGTTTTAGCGTTTTTCTACCTAAAACACAGAAAAGACACGTTTTCAGTATTTTGTTTTGGATTCTCATATAGAGTGACTTCCATATTATTTATCGTTTTGATGCCTAACAAGCTAAAAATCACTCAAAAGACAGGTATCTGGTAAAGTCGTTTAATTTCCTCATATAGGTGGCTTTGCATGCACTTTAGGGTTTGGTAAATAACAGTCCGAAAAAAAAGCTAAAATTAACTTTTTTGATAATGATCTTTTATCACATAATTGCCCTGAATTTTGCCAGAATTTTGGCATCTCGGTACCTATGAAGATGAATAAAAAAAATAAAAAAATTCCTGTTTTTCTATTTATTTATTTATTTATTTTTTCTAAATAAAGAGTGTTACTTGTGGGTTTTAGCATTTTGGTTCTTAAGGAAGTGGAAAACACTCATAATACACGTTTCTCGTAATATCCTTTCCTTTCCCAAACATAAGGTTCTTTGCATGTATTTAAGCGTTTTTTATAGATAACATGATTAAAAAACACTCAAAATACCTGTTGTTGGTTATGTTTTTTTCTTTTTATATAAAGTGTGTTTTGCATTCATTTTAGCGCATATAAGGAGCTGAAAAACACTTAAAGGCAAGTTCTTGGTAAACGTTGGTTTTATTCCATGTAATGTGATTGCCCTGCTTTTTAGTTCTTTATTGCCTAATACTCTCAAAAACACTCAAAAGACACTTTTCTGGTAATGTCATTTTTTCCTCTATAAAGCTATATTCGCATGGAATTTTTTGTTTTTGTTTTTAACTAAGAATGTGAAATAACACTCAAAATACACGCATTTAGTAAGGTTGTTCTGTTTTTCAATTAAAAGTTTTATTCATGAGTTTCAGCATTTTGGTATCTAAGAAACTTCTCCATATATACGAGTTTTTGTGTTTTTTGCCTTGTGGATCTTGTGAAACTATAAAACAATCATTATACACGTTTCTCGTAATGTCCTTTTGTTTCCCAATATAGAGTGCTTTGCATGCATTTTCGCGTTTTTTTGTAGGTAACAAGTTCAAAAACACTCAAAATATACCATTTTGGTAATATTCTCTTTCTTCATATTTGTTGGTTTGCATCCGTTTTAGCGTTTTTCTACGTAAAACACTGAGAAGACATGTTTTCAGTAATTTTTTTTTTTGGATTCCCATATTGAGTTACTTCAATGGTATTTATCGTTTTGGTGCCTAACATGCTAAAAAACACTCAAAAGACAGGTTTCTTGTAAAGTCGTTTAATTTCCATATATAGGTGGCTTTGCATGCACTTTTGGGTTTGGTACATAAGTCCGAAAAAATCTAAAATTAACTTTTTTGATAATGTTCTTTTTTCCACATAATTTCCCTGAATTTTGCCAGAATTTTGGCATCTTGGTACCTATGAAGATGAATAACAAAAAAAAAAAAATTGCTATTTTTTTATTTATTTATTTTTCTCTATAAAGAGTGTTATTTGTGGGTTTTAGCTTTTTGGTACTTAAGGAACTTAAAAAAACACTCATAATACATGTTTCTCGTAATGTCCTTTTGTTTCCCAAACATAATGTTCTTTGGATGTATTTAAGCGTTTTTATAGGTAACAATATCAAAAACACTCAAAATACATGTTTTTTGTAATGTTCTTCTGTTTCTCCATAAAGGGTGTTTTGCATGCATTTTAGCGTTTCAATATGTAAGGAGCTCAAAAACACTTAAAGGCAAGTTCTTGGTAAAATTTGGTTTTATTCCCATGTAATGTGATTGCCCTGCTTTATAGTGCTTTATTGCCTAACACGCTCAAAAACACTCAAAAGACACTCTTCTGGTAATGTTTTTTTTTTTTCCACATAAAGCTAGTTTCGCATGCAATTTGGGGTTTTGGTAACTAAAAATGTGAAAAACACTCAAAATACACGCATTTGGTAAGGTTGTTCTGTATCTCAATTAAGAGTGTTATTCATGAGTTTCAGCGTTTTGGTACCTAAGAATCTCAAAAACACTCATAATGCACGTTTCTCGTAATGTCGCTCTTTTTCTTCATATAGGGTGCTTTGCATGCATTTTGGCATTTTTTTTACGTAATAGCTGAAAAACACTGAAAATACACGCTTTTGGTAAAAAGAACAAAAGAACATAAGAAATAAGTAAATCTGCAAGAAGGCATCAGGCCTACAAGTGGCATTACTTGTATGAAATATGCCTACCTATTTCCACCTATCATCCCCATCCATAAATGTGTAATTTTCTCTTACTCTTCCCAAATGCCTCAGCACTAACAGCTTGATTACTACTACGTCCGTTCCAATTATCTACTACTCTATTTGAGAACCAATTCCTTCCTGTCTCCTTTTTGAACATCAAGTTTTCAGGCTTGAACCCGTTTTTCTTGTTCTATCATATTTACAGATTCTAAGAATTTTCTTTATGTTCCCTTTATTATAACCCATATACCACTAAAAGACTTCTATTAGGTCCACTCTTAACCTACGTCTCTTTAAAGAATGTAAATTTAACAGCTTGAATATCGCTTCGTAAGGAATACTCCTCATCCCCTGTATCCTTTTAGTCATTTTCCTTTGTACTGATTCTAATAGACCTTTATCCTTCCTGTGATGTGGTGACCAGAATTGGACAGCGTAGTCTAGATGAAGTCTGACCAGCGCCAAATGTAACTTTAATATTACTTCGGGAGTTCTACTTTTAGCACTCCTGAAAATGAATCATAATACACTATTTGCTTTGTTTCTGGCCTCTTTCCATTGCTTTCTTAGACGGAGTTCAGATATAACCTTAAATTTCAAATCATTTACTTACCCTGAACCTACCAGAACTTGGTTGTTCATTGTGTAACTACTGTGTGGGTTTCTTCTACTTACGCTTTGCATTTGTTGACATTAAACTGCATTTGCCATCTGTCCGTCCATTCGTTCAACCTATTCAAATCTGCGTGCAAGGCGATGGTATGCGATTCTGACCTAATTAATCTACATATTCTCGTGTCATCCGCAAATTTACTAACAACACTACTAATTCCACTATCCAAGCCATTGACATATATTACAAACAACATCGGCCCTAATACTAATAATCCCTTTGTCACCCCACTAATTACTTGACCCCACTCCGATTTAGAGCCGTTTATTACAGCACTCTGTCGCCTGACGCTTAGCGATGACCTTATCCAATCTAAACACCTCATCTCTCTCGTGCGCCCTAACATTTCTCAGTAGCCTCTGATGGGGTACCTTGTCAAACGTTTTACTAAAGTCCTGATATAGGATGCCATAACTATCACCATTATCTGCCGCCTTGTAAACCTTACTGTATAAACTTACCAAGTTTCTCAGGTAAGACTCCCCATTCCAGAAGCCGTGCTGTAACTGAGTTATCAAGTTATGTTTGTCTAAATGCTCTTAAATGTTCTTCGCTATTATTGACTCCATTATTTTACATTCAACAGAAGTTAAGCTGACAGGTTAGACGTTAAAGTTTTATCTCCTTTCTTAAAGGTAGGTACTATATTCGCCTGCCTCCAAATTACCGATACCTCACATGACTAAAGTGATTTCCTAAGAACAGAAACTAACAGATTACTTATAACCTTTTTCCTTTCCTTAAATACTGTGGAATATATTTCATCTGGTCCTGGTGACTTGAACTTTTCAACTTATCTATCTCCTGTTCCACTATCTCTTTTAGTTATGGTAATATCTGTCAGCTTCTCATCCTCTTCTACTCTAAATATCTTCTCACTATTTGGCAAATCCTGCATGTTTTCCTGGGCAAAGACAATTAAAAAATACTCGCTCACAATTTTACTAATCTCCTCTCAACAACTAATCAGGTCCCATTCTGCTGTCTTTAAGGAACTATTGTTTCTCTATTCTTCGTCTTATATGCCTGATAAAATCCCTTGAGGCCCATCTTCGCTTGGCTGGCTACCTTTAATTCATAACTATTTTTAGCTTTCCTTGTTAAACTCCTGACTTTTCTAATTCATTATATTATGGCCTTAAAACCACTTCCCCTGTCTTTAATCTCATATATACTTCTCCTTCGCCCTATGTAGTGTTTTAACCTCAGTCATCCATTTAGGATCATTCTTCTGCGATCTTCTTCTGTAAGGGATGTTCCCTAACTTTCCTGAATGTAATTTATCAACGAAATATTTATTTCGCTTCTCCATAAAAAGTGGTTTGCATGGGTTTTAGCGTTTCTGTACATAAGAACCTATAAAACACGTTTTTAGTAATGTTGTTTTTGTATTCCTTTATAGAGTGCTTTCCATGCTTTTTAGCGTTCTGGTGTCTAACACGTTGAAAAACACTCAAAAGGCACGTTGATGATAATGTCGTTTCGTTTCCCGATAAAGGGGGCTTCCAATGCATTTTGTCTTTTGGTACTTAACAATATGAAAAAGAGTTTAAGTAAAAGTTTTCGGTAGAGTTGTTTTTCCATATAAAGTGCTAATCATGTGTTATTGAGTCTTGGTACCTAAAAAGCTCAAAATCTCTCATAATACACTTTTCTCGTAATGTCCTTTGTTTTCTCCATGTAGGATGCTTTGCGTGTAATTTGGCATTTTTGTACTTAACAAGCACAAAAACAATCAAAATACAAGTTTTTGGTAATGTTATTCTGTTTCTCCATAAAGGTTGTTTTGCATGCGTTTCAGCGATTTTGGACGTAAGAAGGTCAAAAACACTCTAAAGATACTTTCTTGGTAATGTTATTTTATATTGCCAAATAGGGTGCTTTCAATGCTTTTTAGCATTTTGATTGCTAACACTCAAGTAAACACTCAAAAGACACGTTTCCTGTAATATAGTTTTGCTTCTTCATATAGGGATCTGCATGCATTATGATGTTTTGCTACATAATATGAGAAACGCTCAAAATAAAGGTTTCAGGTAATGTTGTTCTTTTTTCTCTATATAGGGTGCTATTTATGCGTTTTAGCGTTTTGGTACTTAGGAAGCTCAAAAACACTAACAAAACTTGTTTCTCCTAATGTCTTTCTATTTCTCTAATAGGATGCTTCGTATGTTTTTTGACGTTTTGGTACATAACAAGGTAAAAAAAAAAAAAAACACTAAAAACACATTTTTGGTGATGTTCTGTTTCTCCTTTAAGAGATATAGGATATATTCAATTTTCATTCCGGCAGTTTAGTGTTTGGTACCTAAGAGACTCAAAACACTGATAATGCACTTTTCTCGTAATGTCCTATCGTTTCCACATACAGGGTGCTTTACATGGATTTTTAAGTTGATGTACGTAACAGACTGAAAAAGACTCAAAATACACGTTTTTGGTAAGGTTTTTCTATTTGGTAGGGTTATTCGTGTTTGTTGCACGTGGTTTAGCGTTTTGGAACGTAAAAAGTTTAAAACACTTAAAAGACATGCTTTTAGTAATGTTATTTTGCATTTCTATATAAAGTGCTTTCCATGCTATTTAGCGTTTTCGTGCATAACACGCTGAAAAAAAACACATAAAAACACATTTCTTACATTGTTGTTTAATTTTCTCGTATAGCGAGCAAGCATTATGGTGTTTTGCTACCTGACAATGTGAAAAAAAACATTCAAATGACACGATTTTCGTAATGTTTTTCTCTTTCTCCATACAGTGTGCTTCTCATTTATTTTAGCGTTTTGGTACCTGAGAAGCTGAAAAAAAAAAACTCATAATACACGTTTTTTGTCATGTCCTTTCATTTCCTCATATAGGCTCTTTTTGGTGCTTTGGTACCTAACAGGGTGTTTGCATGTATTTTGACATTTTAGTTCGTAAGAAACTAAAAAAAAACACTCTAAAGAGACGTTTTAGTAGTTTTGTATTCCCCTATAAGGTGATTTCGTTGCTTCTTACTAATTTGGTGCCTAACACGCTCAAAAAATAACAAAAGACAAGTTTCTAGTGATTTCGTTTCATTTCTTCATATAGGTTGCTTTACATGCATGTTGACATTTTGGTAATTATCAATGTAAAAAAATACACTTTTTTGGTAAGTTTGTTCTTTTTCTTCAGAGCACTATTGAAGCTTTTTACTGATTTGGTACTTAAGAGAGTAATAAAAAAAAAACATAACAAACGTTTCTCGTAATGTCCTTTCATTTCTATATGCAGGGTGTTTTGTTTGATGATAGGCGATTTTGTACATAATAAGCTCAAAGACACTCAAAATACACATTTTTGGTAAATGTATTCTGTTTCTCCATATAGGGTATTTTCATGCGTTTTTGATGTCGTTTCATATATCTATATATGGGTCTTTGCATGCATTTTGGCTTTTTGGTAACTAACAATGTCATAACACTCAAAATGCACGTTTTTTTTTGGCAATATTGTTCTTTTTCTCCATATAGAGCGTTATTCATGCGTTTTACCCTTTTGATACTAAGAAGGTCAAAAAACACTCATTATACACGTTTCTCGTAATGTCTTTTGATTTTTCCCATATAGGGTATTTTCGATTCATTTAGGCGTTTTTTATGTAACAATCTTATAAAACATTAAAAATACTTGTTTTTGGTAATGTTATTCTGTTTCTCCATAAAGGATGTTTTCTATGTTTTTTTTTTTTTTATCGTTTTGGTACGTAGGACACTCAAAAGAAACTTTTTCTTAATGTTGTTTTGTATTCCCATATCAGGTGATTTGTATGCTTTTTAGCATTTTTGTGCCTAACACGCTGAAGAACATATTTTAGACACGTTTCTGAAATCTCGTTTCCTTTCCCCAAATAGGGGGCTTTACATGCATTATGGCGTTTTCATTCATAACAATGTGAAAACACTGAAAATATACGTTTTTGGTAATGTTATTTCATATAGAGTGTTATTCATGCATTTTAGCGACTTCGTAACTAATAAGTAAAAAAAAAAAGAAAAACAATAGTACACATTTTTAGTAATGTCTTTTCATTTTCCCAGTTAAGATACTATATATGCATTTTGGCGTTTTTCTACTTTTTTTTTTTTTTTTATGTAGGAAGGATACTGGCCAAGGGCAACAAAAATCTAATAAAAAAAAATGCCCACTGAAATGCCAGTCCCATAAAAGGGTCAAAGCAGTGGTCAAAAATTGGTGGATAAGTGTCTTGAAACCTCCCTCTTGAAGGAATTCAAGTCATAGGAAGGTGGAAATACAGAAGCAGGCAGGGAGTTCCAGAGTTTACCAGAGAAAGGGATGAATGATTGAGAATACTGGTTAACTCTTGCGTTAGAGAGGTGGACAGAATAAGGGTGAGTGAAAGAAGAAAGTCTTGTGCAGCGAGGCCGCGGAAGGAGGGGAGGCATGCAGTTAGCAAGATCAGAAGAGCAGTTGGCATGAAAATAGCGGTAGAAGACAGCTAGATATGCAACATTGCGGCGGTGAGAGAGAGGCTGAAGACAGTCAGTTAGAGGAGAGGAGTTGATGAGACGAAATTCTTTTGATTCCACCCTGTCTAGAAGAGCAGTATGAGTGGAACCCCCCCAGACATGTGAAGCATACTCCATACATGGACGGATAAGGCCCTTGTACAGAGTTAGCAGCTGGGGGGGGGGGTGAGAAAAACTGGCGGAGACGTCTCAGAACACCTAACTTCATAGAAGCTGTTTTAGCTAGAGATGAGATGTGAAGTTTCCAGTTCAGATTAGTTCAGTTCAGTTCAGAAGTCAGGCGATCTGTGGCTTCCCTGCGTGATATGTTTACCTCCTGAAGGGTTGGACGTCTATGAAAAGACGTGGAAAAGTGCAGGGTGGTATCATCAGCATAGGAGCGGATAGGACAAGAAGTTTGGTTTAAAAGATCATTAATGAATAATAAGAAGAGAGTGGGTGACAGGACAGAACCCTGAGGAACACCACTGTTAATAGATTTAGGAGAAGAACAGTGACCGTCTACCACAGCAGCAATAGAACGGTCAGAAAGGAAACTTGAGATGAAGTTACAGAGAGAAGGATAGAAACCGTAGGAGGGTAGTTTGGAAATCAAAGCTTTGTGCCAGACTCTATCAAAGGCTTTTGATATGTCCAAGGCAACAGCAAAAGTTTCACCAAAGTCTCTAAAAGAGGATGACCAAGACTCAGTAAGGAAAGCCAGAAGATCACCAGTAGAGCGGCCTTGACGGAACCCATACTGGCGATCAGATAGAAGGTTGTGAAGTGATAGATGTTTAAGAATCTTCCTGTTGAGGATAGATTCAAAAACTTTAGATAAGCATAAACCTGTTCCTAAAAAGTTGTAGGCTAGTTCACCAGGATGGTCAGTGAAGGGAGAGGAAAGCCAAAGCTGGTGGTGAACATTGAAGTCTCCAAGAATGGAGATCTCTGCAAAAGGGAAGAGGGTCAGAATGTGCTCCACTTTGGAAGTTAAGTAGTCAAAGAATTTTTTATAGTCAGAGGAGTTAGGAGAGAGGTATACAGCACAGATAAATTTAGTATGAGAATGACTCTGTAGTCGTAGCCAGATGGTGGAAAACTCAGAAGATTCAAGAGCGTGGGCACGAGAGCAGGTTAAGTCATTGCGCACATAAACGCAGCATCCAGCTTTGGATCGAAAATGAGGATAGAGAAAGTAGGAGGGAACAGAAAAGGGGCTACTGTCAGTTGCCTCAGACACTTGAGTTTCAGTGAGGAAAAGAAGATGAGGTTTAGAATAGGAGAGGTGGTGTTCTACAGATTGAAAATTAGATCTTAGACCGCGAATGTTGCAGAAGTTAATGAAGAAAAAGTTGAGGATGGTGTCAAGACACTTAGGGTCGTCGACGGAAAGGCAGTCCGACCTGGGGACATTTATGGTCCCCTCCCCAGATGGGGACTCCGAGGCTGGTGTAGGAGTCGCCATGATCTTAAAATTTTTGAGTGAAGGGTGTGTGTGTTATTAGGTGCTTGTAGTTTTGTGTGGAGGAAGAGAGTTGTCTTTAGAGGGCAGGCTGTGACTACCCCCTTGTGTTGTGAGACACAAAGGGAAACGTTCAGTGAGGTCACAGCTGGGTTTAATGATAAGTTCACAGCACCCCCTGAACAGTGCTTTAGACCTCACTGGGAGTAATTATCGTTTCGGCAGGTGTCTACTGCCTCCTCCTGCCAACGCCTCCTTAACTAACTCAAAAACATTCGAAATATTTGTTTTTGATAATATTATTTCTCCATGTTTTTTTTTTCATGGTGATTTAGCGTTTCGGTAGGTAAGAAACTCAAAAACACTGAAAACAGACGTTTTTGGTTAAGTTGTTTTGTTTTCCTTTATAGGGTGCTTTCCATGCATTTAGCGTTTTGGTGCCTAGCACGCCAATAAACATTCAAAAGGCACTTTTCTGGAAATCGCGTTTCCTTTCCTCATTTAGGGTACAAAAACATGTATTAGTAGTGTTTTTGAAAACGCCGAAGTGCATGCAAAGTAAGCTATACTGGAGAAACAAACAAAAACGTGTCTTTTGAGTGTTTTCAGCTTTTTACGTACCAAAACACTATAATGCATAGAAAAGAAACTTCATGGAGAAACAGAATAATATTCCCTAAAACGTGTATTTTGAATGTTTTTCAGCTTATTACGTACAAATACGCAAAAATTCATCCATTTCACCCTCTATAGGGTAAAGAGACGACATTCCCAGAAAAAAAATGTTATTTGGGGGCTTTTCAGCGTTAGGCACCAAAACTCTAAAGAGCATGGAAGACACTCTATATAGAAATCAAAACAACATTATCAAAATGGTGTCTTTTGAGTGTTTTTGAGCTCCTTACGTTCCAAAATGCTAAAACGCGTGCACAATAGCCTTTATCGGGAGACATTACCAAAAACGTATGATTGAAGCGTTTTCCAGCTTTTTAGAAACCAAAACGCCTAAATGGATGTGCTAATCACGTGTTTCAGTATTTTATTACCTAAGAAGCTCAAAAACACTTATAATATACGTTTTTGGTAATGTTCTGTTTTTTATATATGGTATTCTGTATAGATTGTCTTACCTAACATGAGGAAAAAACGCATTTGTTTGGTTAATGCTTTGTTCTCCATATAGAGTGATATTCACGTGTTTTAGTGTTTTCGTACATAAGATGTTGAAAAACACTCATAATAATATTTTTTCTTAATAACTTTTCGTTTCTCAATGTCCGTTAATTTGTGTGCATTTTGGCGTTTTCGTACCCAACAAGCTCAAAAACACTCAAAACACACATTTTTGATAATGTTCTATTTCACCATAAAGGATGTTTTGCACGCTTTTTAGAAATTCGGTACGTAAGAAGCTCAAAAACATTCAAAAGACACGTTTTCGATGTTATATTTTTTTTTTTCCTATATAGAGTGTTTTCCATGTTCTTTTTTTGTTTTGTTTTTTTGTGGGGTTGGTTTTTAATATGGTCAAAACACTCAAATGACACGTTTCCGGTAATATAATTTCTTTACATCAAATAGTGTGCTGTCTGCATTTTGGCGTTTTGGTAGCTAATGATCGGGAAAACTCTCAAAACACGCGTTTATAGTAATGTTGTCCTCTTTCTCCATAAAGGGTGTTTTCATGCGTTTTAGAGTTTTAGTACGTAAGAAACTGAAAAACACTCAAAAGACAAGTTTTTGTTAATATTCATTGCTTTTCCTATACAGGTTGTCTTGCATGCACTTTGGTGTTTTTGTATCTAACAAGCTCAAAAACACTCAGCATACAAGTTTTTCGTAATGTTGGTCTGTTTTTTTTTTTTTTTTTATGTATGGTGTTCACTATGCTTTTAGGCGTTTTGGTACCTATCATGGGGAAAAAAAAACTCATAAAGTACGCTTTTGGTAATGTTGTTTTGTTTCTGTAAATATAATATTATTCACGTGTTTTAGACTTTTGGTATCTATAAAGGTGAAAAAGACATAATACACCTTTATGTTAATATCGTTTCTTTTACCTATATAGGGTAATTTGCATACATTTTGGAGTTTTGTTACCTAACAAGCTAAAAAAAAATCTCAGAACATACGTTTTTGCTAATATTGTTTTGGACGCCTTTTATCGTTTTGGTACGTAAGAAGCTCAAAAACACTAGATTTTGTTAATGTTATCTTGTTTTCCCATATAGGGTGTTTTCCTTGCCTTTTTAGCGTTTTGCTGCCTAATACGCTCAAAACACCTAAATGGCAAGTTTCTGGTGGTTTTGCTACTGGTTTTGTTAATGTTTTTTTTTTCTCTCTCATGTAGAGTAATATTCACGTGTTTTAGCGTTTTGGTACATAAAAAAATAAAAATAAAAACACTCATAATACACGTTTCTGTTAATATCGTTTCGTTTCCTTAAATAGGGTTCTTTGCATGCAATATGGGGTCTAGTACCTAACAAGTTAAAAGACACTGAAATAAAAATTTTTTGCTAAAGTTTCCCATAAATGTTTCTTTGCTCACATTTTAGCGTTTTGTACGCTCAAAAACACTAAAAAGAAACGTTTTTGACAATGTTGTTTTCTTTTCTCATATAGAGCTATTTCCATGCTTTTTAGCTTTTTGTTGCCTAATTTGCTCGAAAATTCCCAAATGGCACGTTGCAGATACTATCTTTTAGTTACTCCAGACAAGGTATTCTACATGCATTCTGTCGTTTTGGTACCTAACTAACTTAAAAACACTTAAAACACACGTTTTTGTTAATGTTCTATTTCTCAGTAAAGTGCGTTTTGCATCACTTTTAGAGTTTCGGTGCGTACGAAGCTGAAAAACACTCAAAAGATATGTTTTTGGTAATGTTTTTTTTTCTCTCTCTTCTTCTATAGGATGCTTTGCATGTACTTTGGCGTTTTGATAATTAACAAACTCAAAAATATTCATAATACATGTTTGTGATCATGTCGTTCTGTTTCTTCACATAGGGTGCTTTATATGTATTTTGGCGTTTTGGTCCCTAACATGGGGAAAAGCACCCATAATACACGTTTTTCGTAATGATGTTCTGTTTCTTCATATAGAATGCTATTTACGTGTTTTAGCGTTTCGTTACATAAGAAGCTGAAAAACAGCGTTAATATCTTTTCTTTTCCCCATATCTGAAACTTTGCATGCATTTTGGCGATTAGTTATCTAACAAGCTCAAAAACACTCAAACACACGTTTTTTGCTAATATTGTTCTGTTTTTTTCATAAATTGTTATCGTTTTGGTACGTAAGAAGCTCAAGAGCACACAAAGGACACGTTTTTGTTGAAGTTGTTTCGTTTTCCTATATAGGGTATTTTCCATGTTTTTTTTTTTTTTTAGCGTTTTGGTGCCTAATACCATAAAAAAAAAAAAAAACACCTAAATGACACGTTTTTGAAAATGTCGTTTCGTTACTTCATATAGGGCGCTCCGCATGCATTTTGGCGTTTTACTACTTATTACGCTGATAATACAGAGTGTTGGTATTTTTTTTTCTCCACAAACAGTGTTTTCCATGCGTTTTACCGTTTTAGTACGTAAGCTGGAAAACACGTTTTATGGGGATACATTACAAAAAAAGTGTGATTTGAGCGACTTCCAACTTGTTAGGAACCAAAACGTCAAATTCAATGAAAATATCAAGATATTGGATAAAAAAAAAAAAAAGGATATTGAAAGAGTATTATGAGTATTTTCAGCTTCTTAGGTAAAAAAAAAAAACGCTAAAAAAACGTCAATAGCACACTATATCTATAAACAGAACAACATTACTAAAAACATCTTTTTATATGTTTTTGAGCTTCTTAGGTGCTTCTTAGGTATATATATGTATATATATATATATATATATATATATATATATATATATATATATATATATATATATATATATATATATATATATATATATATATATATATATATATATATATATATATATATATATATATATATATATATATATATATATATATATATATATATATATTTTTTTTTTTCCATACAGGGTGCTTCGCATGCACTTTGGTGATTTAGCACCTAAGAAGCTCAAAAACATATAAAAGACGTTTTTAGTAATGTTGTTCTGTTTCTAGATATAGTGTGCTATTGACGTTTTTTAGCGTTTTTTTTTTTTACCTAAGAAGTTGAAAATACTCATAATACTCTTTCAATATCCTTTTTTTTTTTATCCAATATCTTGATATTTTCATTGAATTTCACGTTTTGGTTCCTAACAAGTTGGAAGTCGCTCAAATCACACTTTTTTTTTTGTAATGTATCCCCATAAAACGTGTTTTCCACGCGCTTTAGCGTTTTGATACATAAGAAGCTCAAAAACACATAAAAAAAATATCTTTCTGGTAAATTCGCTCCGTGCTTTGCATGCATTTTGCAGTTTTGGTAGATAAGAAGCTCAAAACACTCAATAAACACGTTTTATGCAATGTTTTTTTTTTCTGTTTCTCTATAAAGGGTACGTAAGAAGCTGAAAAACACTAAAAATACATGTTTTTGGTTATGTTGTTTGCTTTTCCAATATAGAGCGTTTTGGTACATAAGATTTTCAAAAACACTCAAAAAGAGCTGTTTTTTTTTTTTGGTAATCTCGTTCGGCTACTAAAATGGTGATTTCATTCATTTTGCAGTTTTGATAGCTAAGAAGCTCAACAACACTCAATATGGTCTTTTTTTGCAATTTTTTTCTTTCTCCATGAAGGATTTTTTGTACGCACTTTTAGCGTTTTGGTAAATAACAAGCTCAAAACACTTATAGCACACGTTTTAGATAATGTTCTGATTTCTTTATGTAGGGTGTTTTGTATGCATTTTGGCGTTTTAGCACTTAACATAGAGAAAATCATCCATAATAAATGTTGTTCTGTTTCTCCTTATAGATTCCTATTCATGTCTTTTAGCGTTTTGGTACATAAGAAGCTAAAAAAAAACGCTCATAATACACGTTTCTGTTAATATCGTTTCCTTTAGATATATCAAATCATTCATTTTGGCATTTTAATACCTAAACCTAACAATCTGGAAAACACACAAATCATACGTTTTTGGTAATATTGTTCAGTTTCTCTGTAAAGGGTATTTAACACGTGTTTTAGCGTTTTGGTACGTAAGAAGCTTAAAGAAAAAAAAACACAAGATACACAGTTTTGATATTTTATAATGAATGTTTTTCTTCCTTTTTACCGTTTGTTGCCTAATATCCTAAAAAAAAAACCCTTTTGACACGTTTCTGGGAATGTCGTGTTCTAACCCCGGATAGGGTGATTTGTATATATTTTGGAGGGTTGGTATCTAATAAGCTGGAACTACTGAAAAGATGTTTTTGGTATTGTTATTTGCTATTCACATATAGGGTAATTTGCGTGCATTTTGGCGTTTTGGTACCTAACAATCTTAATAACACTCATAATACACCATTCTAATAATCTTTTTTTCTTTTTTTTTGTCATATAGGGTGCTTGTCTGCATTTGACGTTTTAGTACGTAACATGGCGAAAACACTCATAATACACGTTTTTGGTAATGTTGTTCTATTTTTCCATATAGAGAGCGATTCACGTAATTTAGTGTTTTGGTATCAATAATGTTGAAAAACACTTATAACACACGTTTCTGTTAATATCGTTTCGTTTCCCAGTAACGGATACTTTGGATGCATTTTGGCGTTTGTTACTTAAATAGCTCAAAAACACTCAAAACACACGTTTTTCTTAATATAGTTTTGTTTCACCTTAAAGGGTGTTTTACATATGTTTTATCGTTTTGGTACGTAAGAAGCTTAAGATTTCTTAAAAGACACGTTGTTGATAATGTTGCTTTGTTTCCCTCTGCTTTATAGCGTTTTCGTGCCTAATATGCTCAAATCACACAAATTACACGTTTCTGGTGATGTCGATTCGCTACCCAAATAGGGTGCTTTGCATGCATTTTCACGTTTCGGTACCCAACAAGTTGGAAAACAATGAAAAGACAAATTCTCTGTTATGTACTTCTGTTTCTCCATAAACAACGTTTTGTATGCGTTTTCGCGTTTTGGTACTAAGAAGCTGAAAAACGTTGAAAAGACACGTTTTTGTTATTGTTATTTGTTTTTGCCTTATTGGAAGTTTGCATGCACTTTAGCATTTTGGTAACAACACTCATAATACACATTTTTGTAATATTATTCTGTGCTTTATATGCATTTTAGCATTTTGGTACCTAACATTGAGAAAAGCACTCATAATACAAGTTTTGATGATGCTGTTCTGTTTCTCAATATAGTGATATTCACGTATTTTTAGCGTTTTGTTACTGAAGAAGTTGAAAAACAATTTTAACACACGTTTCTGCTAATATCGTTTCGTTTCCCCATATCGGGTGATTATCATGGACTTTGGTGTTTTGTTACCTAACAAGCCCAAAAACAATGAAGAAACACATTTTTTGGTAATGTTGTTCTGTTTCTCTATAAACAGTGTTACACTGTTTAAGCCTTTTGGTTCGGAAGAAGCTCAAAAACACTCAAAAGACGAGTTTTTGATAAAGAGTGTTTTCAATGTTTTTATAGTTTTTTTTTTGTGGCTAATATGCTAAAAAAAACACAGAAATGACACATCTCTGGGAATGCCGTTTCGTTACCTGAAATAGGATGCTTTGCATGTGTTTTGTTATTTTGGTACCCAGCATATTGGAAAAAAAAAAGAAAAAAAAACTCAAAACACGTTTTTGGCAACGTTGCTCTGTTTCTCCATTGCGTTTCGCATGTTTTAACTTTTTTGGTATGTTACGAGCTTAAAAAAAAAAAAAAATCATAACGCACTTTTTTGTATCCAAAATGCATATAAAGCAATTTGTATGAGTGTTTTGTATGCATTTTGGGGTTTTGGTACCTAAACACAAAGAAAAACACTCACAGTAGGTTTTTGGTAAAATTATTCTGTTTCTCCATATATACAATTATTCGCGCGTTTTAGCGTTTTTGTACATAAGAAGATAACCCTCAAAATACACACGATGATAATGTTATTTTGTTTTCCCATGTAGGGTATTTTTCATGCGTTTTAGAGTTTTGGTGCTTAATATGCTCAAAAACATCCAAATGGCACGTTTTCTGTAAATGTCGTTCTACTATCTAACCAGCTGGAAAATACTAAACACACACACGTTTTCGGTAATGTTGTTAGGTTTCTCAATAAGATAATAATAATAATAATAATAATAATAATAATAATAATAATAATAATAATAATAATAATAAGATAACAATAATAAGTTTGCTTTTCTCAAATAGGGTGCTTTGCATGCACATTATCGTTTTGGTAAATAACAAGCTCAAAAAACACTCTTAATAAACTTTTCTGTTAATATCGTTCTATTTCAAAATATCGGGTAATTTGCATGCATTTTGGCGTTTTGGTACCTTTCGAGCTCGAAAACACTCAAAACACCCGTTGTTGGTAATGTTCTCTTTCTCCATAAAGATTGTTTTGGAGCATTTTAGAAATTTGGTACGTAATAAGCTCAAAAACACGCAAAAGACACGTTTTTGATAATGTTTTATTTTCCCATGTATAGTGTTTTCCATTCTTATCAGCGTTTTGATGTAAAAAAAAAAAAAACACCCAAATGACACGTTTCTGGTAAAATCGTTTTATTACCCCAAATAGGATATTTTGCATGCATTTTGTCGTCTTTGTACCTAACAAGATGGAAAACGCTTAAAACACACAAGTACTTGCCGATGAATGGCGTTTTGCATGCATTTTAACGTTTTAGTACGTAAGCAGAAAAAATAAAACATTCAAAAGAAGTTCTTTATTTTTCTCATATAGCGTGCTTTGCATGATGCACTTAAGCGTTTTGGTACCTAACAAGCACAAAAACACTCATAATATTTTTTTTCTAATAAATTTGTTCTGTTTCTTCATGTTGGCTACTTTGCATACATTTTGGCATTTTAGTACCTAACATAGGGGAAAACACTCATAATACACGTGTTTGGTAATGTTCTGTTTCCTCGATAGGGTGATTTGTATGCTTTTTGGAGTTTTATTATCTAACATTGCGAAAAAAAAACTCATAATACACGTTTTGGTAACGTTGTTCTGTTTCTTTATATAGAATGTTATTCATATACGAGTATTTTTGAGTTTTGGTGAAAATCTCATAATGCACTTCTCTGTTAATATCGTTTCGTTTCCTAATATCGGGTAATATGCATGTATTTTGGTGTTTTCCGATCTAAAAAAGCTGAAAAACATTCAATACAAATGTTGTTTCTCCATAAAAAAGTTATTTTCCACGCGTTTGAGCGTTTTGGTACGTAAGAAGCTAAAAAAAAAAAAAAAATTCAGCGATATGGTGCTTAATATACCCCAAAACAACCCATATGACAATTTTCTGGTAATGTCGTTCCGTTACTGCATCGAGGGTTCTTTGCATGTATTTTGGCATTTTGGTAATTATGAAGCTCAAAAACACTCAAAATACACGTTTTTGGCAATGTTGTCCTGTTTCTCCATTACACGTTATTTTGTATGCGTTTTAACGTGTTTGTACATAAGAAATATAAAAAAAAACATTTTTTTTTTATTTTTTTTCCCATATAGGGTGCTTTGCTTGCACTTTGTCATTTTGGTACCTAACAAGCTCCAAAATTTTCATAACACACGATATTGGTAATGTTGTTCTGTTTCTTCATTTAGGGTTCTTTGTATGTATTTTGTCGTTTTGGTACCTGACATGGGGAATATCGTTTCGTTTCCCTATATAAGGTATTTTGCATGAATTTTGGCGTTTTATTACCTAATAAGCTCAAGAAAAAAATCAAGACACTTTTTCCTAACGTTCTTCTGTTTCTTTAATAAAGGGTGGTTTCGACGCATTTTAGAGTTTCGGTAGGTAATAAGCTCAAAACACACAAGAAAAGTTTTAAAGATAAAAGTTTAAAGATAAAGTTTTTAAAGATAAAGTTGTTTTGTTTTCCTATATAGAGTATTTTCCATGTCTTTTTTTTTTTTTTCTAGCGTTAGGTGCCTATTATGCTTAAAATTAACAAGACAACACGTTTCCAGGAATGTCGTTTCGTTGCCCGAAATAGGGTGCTTTACATATATTTTGAAAATTTTGATTATAACAAGCTGGAAAACACTCAAAGCACACGTTTTTTGGTAATGTTGTTCTGTTTCTCAATAAAGGGCGTTTTGTATGCGTTTTAGCGTTTTGGTTTGTCAGTAGATGATAAACATCCAAAAGAGACGTTATTGGTAATCTTGTTTTCTTTTCCCATTTAAGGTGCCTCTCATGCTCTTTGGCGTTTGAGTACCTAACAAGTTAAAAAAAAAAAAAAACACTCGATATACACGCTTTTTTGGTAATGTTGTTTCTCCGCATAGAGAGAAACACTATACGCTTGTTTTAGCGTTTTGTTACCCAAGAAGCTGAAAAAGACTCATAATACACGTTTCCGTTAATAATGTTTCATTTACTCATATCAAGTACTTTGCATGCGTTTCGATCTTTTACTAAAAAGCTAAGAAAAAAAAATCAAAACACCTGTTTTTTTTTCTGTTTTTCCATAAAAGGTGTTTTGCACGCGTGTTACCGATTTCGTACGTAAGAAGCTCATAAACACTCAAAAGACACGTTTTTGATAATACGTTTCTTAATGCCGGATGCTTTGTCTGCATTTTGGCGTTTTGTTGCCTAACATTTGGAAAATATCTCATAAAACACGTTTTTGGTAAAGTTCTTGCTTCTCGATATAGAGTGCCCTTCACGTGTTTTAGAGGTTTAGAACGTAAGAGACTGGAAAAGATTCATAACACAATTTTCTGTCAATATCGTTTAATTTCCCCATATCGGGTACTTTGCTTTGGCTTTTTTTTTTTTTTTGGTACCTAACAAATTCAAAATCACATAAAACGCAGTTTCTTTTTTTTTTTTTTGCTAATTTTGCTCTGTTTCTAAATAAAGGGTGTTTTGGACGCATTTTAACATTTTGGTCCATAAGCTTAAAAACAAAAGACACGTTTCTGATAATGTTTTGTTTTCCTATTTAGCGTGTTTTTCATTCTTTTAAACAAAAACACCCAAATGACACATTTCACGTAAAGCTGTTTTGTTACCCCATAGACGGTGATTTGCATGTATTTTGGCGTTTTGGTAACTAGGAAGTTCAAAAACAGTGTTGTCCTGTTTGTATATAAAAGCTGTTTTGCATGTGTTTTAGCGTTTGGTACGTAAGAAGCTCAAAACACTCAAACGAGTAACTTTTTTTTCATTTTTTTTCTCAAAAATACCCATAATACAAATTCTTTGATAATATTGGTATGTTTCTTTATATAGGCTGCTTTATATGTATGTTAACGTTTTTGTACCTAACATGAGGACAAACAGTATAAATACTCGTTCTTTTTCTCCATATAGAGATCTATTCATGTGATTTAGCATTTTGGTACGTAAGAAGCTAAAAAAAATACTCATAATACACTTTTTCTTTTAATATAATTTCGTTTCTCCATATCCCGCGTGTTCTTTGCATGCATTTTGGCGTTTTTTTTTTTTACCTACAAGCTCAAAACTTTCAAAACACCCTTTTTGCTAATGTTCTGTTTCTATATAAAAATCGTTTCAGTCGCGTTTTAGCTATTAAGTACGTAAGAAGACCAGAAACACTCAAAAGACACGTTTTTCATAGTTATTTTCCCCCATATATAGTATTTTGCATTCTTTTTAGCGTTTTAGACCATAATGTGCTCAAAAAACACAAAATAACACGTTTTTGTTAAAATCCTTTCCTTTCCCTGTATAAAATACCTTGCATGCCTTCTGGGGTCTTATATAAGAAACTCTTATGTAAGAAGCTCAGAAACACATACAAGACCAGTTTTTTTTTTTTTATAATGTTTGATTTCCCAAGTAGGGTGTTTTCCATGCTTTTTTTTAATCGTTTTAGTGCCTATTAGGCATAAAATAAAAACATGTTTATGGTAATGTGTATGGTGAAATAGGATGTTTTACATATATTTTGACATTTTGGTACCTGTTAAGATCAAAAACTCTCAAAATGCACGTTTGGGGTAATGTTATTATTTTCCTTAATAAATTGTGTTTGGAATGCGTTTTAGAGTTTTGGTATGAAATAAACAAAAAAAAAAAAATCAAAAGACACGTTTTTAATAATGTTGTCTTCTTTTCCCATATAGGGTACTTAAGCAAACACTTTGGCGATTTGGTACCTAAAAAGATCAAAAACACTCAGAAGACACTTTTCTGGTAATATTTCCTTTTCCCATATGACTCACATTGAATTTTGGTATGTAACAAGTTTTAAAAGATACAATATGAACGTTTTTTGGTAATGTTGTTTTGTTTTTCCATACAGGGTGCTATTCGTGTGTTTTAGCATTTTATTATCTAAGAAGCTAAAAAGCACTAATAAAAAGCATTCCTGTTAATATCGTTTCTTTTCCTCAAATAGGGTCGTTTGCATGGATTTTGGTGTTTTTGTACATGACAAGGTAGGAAACACTCTAATCCTACACTTTTTGGTAATTTTTCTGCACTTTTCCACGTCTTTTCATAGACGTCCAACCCTTCAGAAAGTAAACATATCACGCAGGGAAGCCACAGAACGCTTGAATTCTGATCTTTCTAAAATTTCTGATTGGGGCAGAGCAAACTTGGTATTGTTCAATGCCTCAAAAACTCAATTCCTCCATCTATCAACTCGACACAACCTTCCAGACAACTATCCCCTCTTCTTCAATGACACTCAACTGTCCCCCTCTTTTACACTGAACATACTCGGTCTGTCCTTTACTTATAATCTGAACTGGAAATTTCACATCTCATCTCTAGCTAAAACAGCTTCTTTGAAGTTAGGTGTTCTGAAACGTCTCCGCCAGTTTTTCTCACCCCCGCCAGCTGCTTACTCTGTACAAGGGCCTTATCCGTCCATGTATGGAGTATGCTTCACATGTCTGGGGGGTTCCACTCATACTGCTCTTCTAGACAAGGTGGAATCAAAAGCTTTTCGTCTCATCAACTCCTCTCCTCTAACTGACTGTCTTCAGCCTCTCTCTCACCACCGCAATGTTGCATAGCTAGCTGTCTTCTACCGCTATTTTCATGCTAACTGCTCTTCCGATCTTGCTAACTGCATGCCTCCCCTCCTTCCGCGGCCTCGCTGCACAAGACTTTCTTCTTTCTCTCACCCCTATTCTGTCCACCTCTCTAACGCAAGAGTTTACCAGTATTCTCAATCATTCATCCCTTTCTCTGGTAAACTCTGGAACTCCCTGCCTGCTTTTGTATTTCCACCTTCCTATGACTTGAATTCCTTCAAGAGGGAGGTTTCAAGACACTTATTCATCAATTTTTGACCACTGCTTTGACCCTTTTATGGGACTGGCATTTCAGAGGGCATTTTTTTTTTATTAGATTTTTGTTGCCCTGGCCAGTGTTCTTCCTACATAAAAAAGAAAAAAATACTAAAACTCATGCAAAACACCAATTATGGAAAATAGAACATCATTGCCAAAAAAAAAAACGTTTATATTGAGTGTTTTTTTTTTCAGATTCTTAGGTATTAAAATGCGAAAATGGATGTTCCTTACGTAACAAAACGTTAAAACGCATGGAAAATAACCTTTATAGAGAAAAAGAACATTACCAAAAACATGCATTTTTAGAGTTTCTAAGCTCCTTAGGTAACAAAACACCAATAAGCATGCAAAACACCCTCAATCGGGTAACGGAATGACTTTAACAGAAACGTGTCATTTGGGAGTTTTGAGCATATTAGATTAATTCCTTGGAGAACACTCCATTTGGAAAGAGAAAAGAACATTATTAAAAATGTGTAACAGAACGACATTACCAGAAAAAAAAAATTCATAATATACGTTTTTGGAAATGTTGTGTTTCTCGATATTGACTGCTGTTCATGTATTTTAGGATTTTGGTAAAAAAAAGAAGCTAAAAAAAAACATTAATAATACACTTTTCTGTTAATATCTTTTCGTTTCCCAAAGTTGGGTGAGGTTTTGTTTTCCCATATAGAGTGTTTTCCATACTTTCTAGCGTTTTGATTACTAATATACTGAAAAACACCCAAATGACAAGTTTGTGGTAATGTTGTTCCGTTATCCCAAACAGGGTGGTTTGCCTGCATTTTTTTGGTTTTGCCATATAACAAGATGAAAAACATTTAAAACACACGTTTTTAGTAATGTCATTCTGTTTCTCCATATATGCTTTATATGCGTTTTGCCGATTTGGTATCTAACATGGGGATAAACACTCATAATACACATTTTTAATAATGTTGTTCCGTTTCTCAATGCAGACTGGTATTCACAAGTTTTAGCCTTTTGGTACATAAGAAGCTGAAAAAAAGCTCATAATACACGTTTTCGTTAATATCCTTTAATTTCCAAATATCATGTGATCTGCATGGATTTTTGCATCTTGGTACCTAACAAGCTCAAGGTATTAAAGATATTAAAATGCGAAAATGGATGTAAAACACCGTCTATCGGGTAACGGAACGACATTACCAGAAACTTGTCATTTGGGTGTTTTTTTTTAGCTTCTTACGTACCAAAATGCTAAAACGCGTCCACTGTATATTGAGATACATAACAATATTGCCAAAAACGTGGATTTTAAGTGTTTTGAGCTTCTTAGGGACCAAAACACCAAGATGGTAAAGGTACATTTTTTTTTCTTTTTACTTGTTAGGTACCAAAATCCCAAAGTAAATGCAAGACACCTTCTATGGGAAAAGAATATAACATTATTATAAACGTGTCTTTTTTTTCGGGGGGTTGCCTTCAAAGGTATTAAATCGCCAAACTGCATGCAAAGTACCCTATATCGGAAGAAAACAACTTTATTAAAAACGTCAATTTTGAATGTTTTGTTTTTAGTTCCTTACGTAACAAAACGTTAAAACGCATGGAAAATAACCTTTATAGAGAAAAAGAACATTACCAAAAACATGCATTTTTAGAGTTTCTAAGCTCCTTAGGTAACAAAACACCAATAAGCATGCAAAACACCCTCAATCGGGTAACGGAATGACTTTAACAGAAACGTGTCATTTGGGAGTTTTGAGCATATTAGATTAAATCCTTGGAGAACACTCCATTTGGAAAAAGAAAAGAACAGTATTAAAAATGTGTCTTTTGAAACTTTTTTGAGTTTCTTACGTACCAAACGTGCTAAAACGCATGGATAACACCATTTATGAAGAAACAGAACAGCATTACCAAAAACGGGTGTATTGAAAGTTTTGAGCTTGTTAGGTACGAGAACGCCAAAATACATACAATACATACTGAGAAACGAAACGATATTACATAAATATGTATTATAAGTGTTTTTGAACTTCATAGGTAAGAAAATGCTAAAACACGTGAATAGCACAATATATGGAAAAACAGAACAATATCACCAATAACGTGTATTATGAATATTTTTGAGTTTGTAAGGTACCAAAACGGTAAAGTTCATGCAAAGCACCCTATATGAAGAAATAAAACAACATTACCAAAAATGTGTATTAACAATAATTTTGAGCTTGTTAGGTATCAAAATGCTAAAGTGCATGCAGAGCATCCTGTATGGGAAAAGCAAACATTACAAAAAATTTGTGTTTTGAGTATCTCTCAGCTTCTTACTTACCAAAACACTGAAACGCATACAAAACACTCTTCATGGAGAAATAGAAAAACATTAGCAAAAAAGTGTACTTTGAGATTTTTTAGAGCATGTTAGGTAACAAAACACCAAAATGCATGAAAATCACCGGACATTGGGAAACAAAACGATATTAACAGAAACTTCTATTATGAGTATTTTTCAGCTTTTTATATACCAACACGCTTAAACAAGTGAATAGCACTCTATATAGAGAAATAAAACATTACCAAAACTTTTATTATGAGTGTTTTTCCTCATATTAGGTACCAAAATGCAAAAATGCATACAAAGCACCCTATATGAAGAAACAAAGCATCATTACCAAAAATGTGTATTGAGTATTTTTGAGGTTGTTAGGTACCAAAACGCTAAAGGGCATTATTATAAAAGTGTCTTTTAAGTGTCTTTTGAGGTATCTTGCACGCGTTTTAACTTTTTGGTACGTAAGAGGCTTTTTGAGCCTCTTACGTACCAAAGAGTTAAAACACGTGCAAAATACCCTGTATGAGGAAAAAGAATTACATTACTAAAAACGGAAGTTTTGAAAGTTTTGAGCTTCTTAGGTGACACAACGCCAAAATGCATGCAAATTAACTGATATTGGGAACCGAAACGATATTAACACAAAAGTGTTTTATGATTGTTTTACAGCTTATGTAGCAAAACGCTAGAACGCTAGAAGCTTTATTCAGCTTCTTATGTGCCAAAAGGCTAAAACTTGTGAATATCAGTCTATATGGGGAAACCGAATAACAATACCAAAAACGTTTATTATGAGTTTTCCCCCATATTGCGTACCAAAACGACGAAATACATGCAAAGAACTCTATTAAAAAAAAAAGGTTACCAAATACGTGTATCATGAATGTTTTTTATCTTGTTAGGTACCACAAATTCCAAAGTGCATGCAAAGCACCCGATATGGGAAAAGAAGAGAACATTGCCAAAAACGTGTCTTATCAGTTTTTTTTTTTTTCCTTTTTAGCTTCTTACGTACCAAAACGCTAAAACGCATGGAAAACACCCTTTATGGAGAATCAGAACAACATGACCAAAAACATGTGTTTCGAGTTTTTTCTTGCTTGGTATTTACCAAAACTCCAAAATGCTTGCAAAACACCCTATTTGGGGTAACGAAAGGACTTTACCAGAAACGTGTCATTTGGGTGTTTTTGAGCGTATTAGGCAACAAAACGCAAAATAGTATATAAAACACTATTTGGGAAAAAGAAAACATTAAAATAAACGTGACTTTTGAGTATTTTTCATCTTCTTACGAGTACGTACCAAAACAATAAAACGCGGGCAAAATATCCTTTATGGGGAAACTTTACCCATAACATAAGTGTTTTCCAGCTTAATAGGTACCAAAACGCAAAAATGCATGCAAATGTCCCGATATGGGGAAACGAAACGATATTAACAGAATTTTTTTTTATGAGTATTTTCCACCTTCTTAGGTAACAAACCGATAAAACATATGAATAGTAATCTATAGGGAGAAACAGAAAAACACTACGAAAAACGTGTTGTTTTCTTAGGTACGAAAACGCAACTGTTCATGCAAGGTATTTTATATGGGAAAAGAGAACAGCATTACTAAAAAGGTGTCTTTTCAGTGTTTTTATATGCAAAGCACCTTATATGTAAAAAAAATAAAAATAAATAAATAAATAAAAACATGTTTTTGAGTGTTTTTTTGTTTTGTTTTTATCTTACGTACTAAAGCGCTAAAACGCATTCAAAACATCCTTTATGAGGAATTTATTTTTTTTTTTTTTACAAAAGCGTGTACTTTGAGGTTTTTCAGCTTATTAAATAACAAAACGTTAATATGCATGCAAACCACTCTATTTGGAGTAACAACGTGTAATTGAGGTGTTTTTGAGCTTATTAACCATCAAACGCTAAAATGCATTAATGCAACATTAGCAAAAAAAGTGTGTTTTAATTGTTTTGAGGTTCTTAGATAACAAAACGCCAAAATCCATGCAAAGGGCCCGATATGGGGAAAGGAAACGATTCTAACAGAAATGTGTATTATGATACCAAAACCCCAAAACACTCTATATGGAGAAGCAGCATTACATAAAACGTGTATTATGAGAGTTTTTCCAGTTATTCCAAAACGCCAAAATGCAAACAATGCACCCTATAAAAAGAATTACAACAACCTTACCAAAAACGTATATTATAAGTGTTTTCGAATTTCTTAGGTACCAAAACGTCAAAGTGCATGTAAAGCATCCTATATGGGAAAAGAAATAAAACATTACCTAAAACGTGTGTTTTTAATGCTTTCAGCTTCTTAGGTACAAAAACGTATGTAAAACATCCATCATGGAGAAACAGAACAGCCTTACCAAAAACGTGTGTTTCAAGTGTTTCCCAGCTTGTTAGGATCAAAACGCTTAAATGCTTGCAAAGCACGCTAATTTGGACGAGACGATATTACCAAAAACGTGTCATATGGGTGTTTTTGACCATATTAGGCACAAAAACGCTAAAAAAAAGCATAGAAAACACTATACATGGGAAAACAAAACATTATCAAAATGTGTCTTGATTTTTTTTTTTTTGAGCTTCTAATGCACCAAAACCCTAAAACGTTTGCAAAATACCCTTTATGGAGAAACAGAATACCATAACCAATAACGGGTGTTTTGAGTATGCATGCAAAAATGCATGCAAATCACATGATATTTAGAAATTAAACGATATTAACGAAAACAAGTATTATGAGCTTTTTTCAGCTTCTTATGTGCCAAAAGGCTAAAACTTGTGAACACCAGTCTGCATTGAGAAACAGAACAACATTGCCAAAAATGTGTATTATGAGTGTTTATCCCTATGTTACATACCAAATCGGCAAAACGCATATAAAGCATATATGAAGAAACAGGACGACATTATTAAAAACGTGTGTTTTAAGTGTTTTTCATTTTGTTATATAGCAAAACCAAAAAATGCATGCAAACCACCCTGTTTGGGATAACGGAACATCACAACAAACGTGTCATTTGGGTGTTTTTCAGTATATTTTTAATCTAAGCGCTAGAAAGTATGGAAAACACTCTATATGGAAAAAGAAAACACTACCCAACTTCGGGAAACGAAAAGATATTAACAGAAAAGTTTATTATTATTGTTGTTTTTATTTAAGCTTCTTTTTTACCAAAATCCTAAAATACATGAACAGCAGTCAATATCGAGAAACACAACATTACCAAAAACGTTTATTATGAGATTTTTTTTTTCCCGATGTTAAATATTAAAACTCCAAAATACATACAAAGTACCTTATATGAAGAAACAAGAAGAATATTACCAAAAAACAACAAAAAAAATATTACCAAAAAACATGTATTCTTTTTAAGGTTGTCAGGTACCAAAACGCCAAACTGCATGCAAAAAAATATGTATTGAAAAAGAAAAGAACTTTACCGAAAACTTTTATGAATGTTTTTTTTTTTACTCATTTTCTTACGTACGAAAACTCTAAAACGCATGCAAAACGTCTTTATTGACAAATAACGTGTGTTTTGAGTGTTTTTCAGCTTATTAGATACCAAAACGACAAAATACATGCAAAACACCCTAATTTGTGTAATGAAACGACATTACCTAAAACGCCCCATTTGAGTTTTTCTTTTTTTTTTTTTTTTTGCATATTAGACACCAAAAGGGTAAAAGGAATATAAAACTTATATTACCGGAAAAGAAAAGAAACCAACATTATAAAAAAAGTGTCTTTTGAGTGTTTTGAGCTTATTACGTACCAAATCGCTAAAACGCTCAAAAACTCAATGGGAAAACAGAACATCATTACCAAAAACTGGTATTTTGAGTGTTTTTGAACTTGTTAGGTACTAAAACGCCAAAATACATGCAAATTAAATGATATTGGGAAATGAAAAGATATTATTATTTTTGTGCTTGTTACTTAACAAAACACTAAAGTGCATGCAAAGAACCGTATTTGGGACAATCAAACAACATTATAAAAAAACTTCTTTTGTGTGTTTTCTGCTTCTTATGTACCAAAACGTTACAACGCGTGGAAAACACCACTTATGGAAAAACAGAACAACATTAACAAAATCATGAGTTTTTTTTTATTTTTTCCACAAAGTTAAGAAGCAAAACCCGAAAATGCATGCAAATCACCTTATTTGGGGTAAGGAAATAACATTACCAGAAACGTGCTTCTTATTATTATTATATAAGGCATCAAATGCTAAAAAAAAAATAAATAAATCGTGGAAAACACTCTATATGGAAAAATAAAAATGCTTGATTAAAAACGTGTCATTTGAGTGCTTCTTACGCACCAAACTGCTAAAACGCATCCAAAACACCGTTTATGGAGAAACAAAAACATCAGCAAAAAATATTTCTTTTGAGTGTTTTTGAGCTTGTTAGGTACCAAAACACCAAAATGCATGCAAATTACCAGATATTGGGAAAAGAAACGATTTTAACAGAAATGTTATGTCTTTTCAACTTCTTATGCAATAAAATGCTAAAATACATGAATAACACTCTATATGGAGAAACGGAGTAACATTATGAAAAACTTGTATTATGAGGGTTTTTCCACATATTAGATACTAAAACTCGAAAATGCATTCAAAGAACCATATATAAAGAAGCAGAACAACATTACCTATGTTGTAATGTACTATGTAATGTACGTGTACTATGAGTGTTTTTCCTCATGTTAGGTACGAAAACGCCAAAATACATACATGAAGAAGCTCTATAGATTCCTATTCATGTGTTTTAGCGTTTTGGTACATAAGAAGCTAAAAAAAAACGCTCATAATACACGTTTCTGTTAATATCGTTTCCTCTAGATATATCAAATCATTCATTTTGGCATTTTAATACCTAAACCTAACAATCTGGAAAACACACAAATCATACGTTTTTCATTTTCTTTCAGTTTCTCTGTAAAGGGTATTTAACACGTGTTTTAGCGTTTTGGTACGTAAGAAGCTTAAAGAAAAAAAAAACACAAAATACACAGTTTTGATATTTTATAATGAATGTTTTTCTTTCTTTTTTTTACCGTTTGTTGCCTAATATCCTCAAAAAACACCCTTTTGACACGTTTCTGGGAATGTCGTGTTCTAACCCTGGATAGGGTGATTTGTATATATTTTGGAGGGTTGGTATCTAATAAGCTGGAACTAGTGAAAAGATGTTTTTGGTATTGTTATTTGCTATTCACATATAGGGTAATTTGCATGCATTTTGGCGTTTTGGTACCTAACAATCTTAATAACACTTATAATACACCATTCTAGTAATCTTTTTTTTTTTTTTTGTCATATATGGTGCTTGTCTGCATTTGACGTTTTAGTATGTAACATGGCGAAAACACTCATAATACACGTTTTTGGTAATGTTGTTCTATTTTTCCATATAGAGAGCGATTCACGTAATTTAGTGTTTTGGTATCAATAATGTTGAAAAACACTTATAACACACGTTTCTGTTAATATCGTTTCGTTTCCCAGTAACGGATACTTTGGATGCATTTTGGCGTTTGTTACCTAAATAGCTCAAAAACACTCAAAACACACGTTTTTCTTAATATAGTTTTGTTTCACCTTAAAGGGTGTTTTACATATGTTTTAGCGTTTTGGTACGTAAGAAGCTTAAGATTTCTTAAAAGACATGTTGTTGATAATGTTTCTTTGTTTCCCTCTGCTTTCTAGCGTTTTCGTGCCTAATATGCTCAAATCACACAAATTACACGTTTCTGGTGATGTCGATTCGCTACCCAAATAGGGTGCTTTGCATGCATTTTCACGTTTCGGTACCCAACAAGTTGGAAAACAATGAAAAGACAAATTCTCGGTTATGTACTTCTGCTTCTCCATAAACAACGTTTTGTATGCGTTTTCGCGTTTTGGTACTAAGAAGCTGAAAAACGTTGAAAAGACACGTTTTTGTTATTGTTATTTGTTTTTGCCTTATTGGGAGTTTGCATCCACTTTAGCATTTTGGTAAAAACACTCATAATACACATTTTTGTAATATTATTCTGTGCTTTATATGCATTTTAGCATTTTGGTACCTAACATTGAGAAAAGCACTCATAATACAAGTTTTGATGATGCTGTTCTGTTTCTCAATATAGTGATATTCACGTGTTTTTAGCGTTTTGTTACTGAAGAAGTTGAAAAACAATTATAACACACGTTTCTGCTAATATCGTTTCGTTTCCCCATATCGGGTGATTATCATAGACTTTGGTGTTTTGTTAACTAACAAGCCCAAAAACAACGAAGAAACACATTTTTTGGTAATGTTGTTCTGTTTTTCTATAAACAGTGTTACACTGTTTAAGCCTTTTGGTTCGGAAGAAGCTCAAAAACACTCAAAAGACGTGTTTTTGATAAAGAGTGTTTTCAATGTTTTTATAGCTTTTTTTTGTGGCTAATATGCTCAAAAAACACAGAAATGACACATCTCTGGGAATGCCGTTTCGTTACCTCAAATAGGATGCTTTGCATGTGTTTTGTTATTTTGGTACCCAGCATGTTGGAAAAAAAGAAGAAAAAAACTCAAAACACGTTTTTGGCAACGTTGCTCTGTTTCTCCATAAAGAGCGTTTCGCATGTTTTAACTTTTTTGGTATGTTACGAGCTTAAAAAAAAAAAACCATAACGCACGTTTTTGTATCCAAAATGCACATAAAGCAATTTGTATGAGTGCTTTGTATGCATTTTGGGGTTTTGGTACCTAAACACAAAGAAAAACACTCACAGTAGGTTTTTGGTAAAATTATTCTGTTTCTCCATATATATAAATATTCGCACGTTTTAGCGTTTTGGTACATAAGAAGATAACCCTGAAAATACACACGATAATAATGTTATTTTGTTTTCCCATGTAGGGTATTTTTCATGCTTTTTAGAGTTTTGGTGCTTAATATGCTCAAAAACATCCAAATGGCACGTTTTCTGTAAATGTCGTTCTAGTATCTAACCAGCTGGAAAATACTAAACACACACACGTTTTCGGTAATGTTGTTAGGTTTCTCAATAAGATAATAATAATAATAATAATAATAATAATAAGATAACAATAATAAGTTTGCTTTTCTCAAATAGGGTGCTTTGCATGCACATTATGGTTTTGGTAAATAACAAGCTCAAAAAACACTCTTAATAAACTTTTCTGTTAATATCGTTTTATTTCAAAATATCGGGTAATTTGCATGCATTTTGGCGTTTTGGTACCTTTCAAGCTCGAAAACACTCAAAACACCCGTTTTTGGTAATGTTCTATTCCTCCATAAAGATTGTTTTGGAGCGTTTTAGAGATTTGGTACGTAATAAGCTCAAAAACACGCAAAAGACACGTTATTGATAATGTTTTATTTTCCCATGTATAGTGTTTTCCATTCTTATCAGCGTTTTGATGTAAAAAAAAAAAAAACACCCAAATGACACGTTTCTGGTAAAATAATTTTATTACCCCAAATAGGATATTTTGCATGCATTTTGTCGTCTTTGTATCTAACAAGATGGAAAACGCTTAAAACACACAAGTTCGTAATATTATTCTACTTGCCGATGAATGGTGTTTTGCATGCATTTTAACGTTTTAGTACGTAAGCAGAAAAAATAAAACATTGAAAAGAATGTTCTTTATTTTTCCTATATAGCGTGCTTTGCATGCACTTAAGCGTTTTGGTACCTAACAAGCACAAAAACACTCATAATATTTCTTTTTTCTAATAAATTTGTTCTGTTTCTTCATATTGGCTACTTTGTATGCATTTTGGCATTTTAGTACCTAACATAGGGGAAAACACTCATAATACACGTGTTTGCTAATGTTCTGTTTCCTCGATATGGTGATTTGTATGCATTTTGGAGTTTTATTATCTAACATTGCGAAAAAAAAAACTCATAATACACGTTTTGGTAACGTTGTTCTGTTTCTTTATATAGAATGTTATGCATATATTTTTGAGTTTTGGTGAAAATCTCATAATGCACTTCTCTGTTAATATCGTTTTGTTTCATAATATCGGGTACTATGCATGTATTTTGGTGTTTTCCGATCTAAAAAAGCTGAAAAACATTCAATACAAATGTTTTTTCTCCCTAAAAAAAAAATTTTATTTTCCACGCGTTTGAGCGTTTTGGTACGTAAGAAGCTAAAAAAAAAAAAAATCAGCGATATGGTGCTTAATATACCCCAAAACAACCCATATGACAATTTTCTGGTAATGTCGTTCCGTTACTGCATCGAGGGTTCTTTGCATGTATTTTGGCATTTTGGTACTTATGAAGCTCAAAAACACTCAAAATACACGTTTTTGGCAATGTTGTCCTGTTTCTCCATTACACGTTATTTTGTATGCGTTTTAATGTGTTTGTACATAAGAAATAGAAAAAAAAAACATTTTAAATTTTTTTTTCCCATATAGGGTGCTTTGGTTGCACTGTCATTTTGGTACCTAACAAGCTCCAAAATTTTCATAACACAGGATATTGGTAATGTTGTTTTGTTTCTTCATTTAGGGTTCTTTGTATGTATTTTTTCGTTTTGGTACCTGACATGGGGAATATCGTTAATATCATTTCGTTTCCCTATATAAGGTATTTTGCATGAATTTTGGCGTTTTATTACCTAATAAGCTCAAGAAAAAAAATCAAAACACTTTTTCCTAACGTTCTTCTGTTTCTTTAATAAAGGATGGTTTCGACGCATTTTAGAGTTTCAGTAGGTAATAAGCTCAAAACACAAAAAAAGTTTTTTGATAAAGTTGTTTTGTTTTCCTATATAGAGTATTTTCCATGTTTTTTTTTTTTTTTTCTAGCGTTAGGTGCCTACTATGCTTAAAAGTAACAAAACAACACGTTTCCAGGAATGTCGTTTCGTTGCCCGAAATAGGGTGATTTACATATATTTTGAAAATTTTGATTATAACAAGCTGGAAAACACTCAAAGCACACGTTTTTTGGTAATGTTGTTCTGTTTCTCAATAAAGGGCGTTTTGTATGTGTTTTAGCGTTTTGGTTTGTCAGTAGCTGATAAACATAAAAAAGAGACGTTATTGGTAATCTTGTTTTCTTTTCCCATTTAAGGTGCCTCTCATGCTCTTGGGCGTTTGAGTACCTAACAAGTTAAAAAAAAAAACACTCGATATACACGCTTTTTGGTAATGTTGTTTCTCCGCATAGAGTACTATACGCTTGTTTTAGCGTTTTGTTACCCAAGAAGCTGAAAAAGACTCATAATACACGTTTCCGTTAATAATGTTTCATTTACTCATATCAAGTACTTTGCATGCGTTTCGATTTTTTACTAAAAAGCCAAGAAAAAAAATCAAAACACCTGTTTTTTTTTCTGTTTCTCCATAAAAGGTGTTTTGCACACGTGTTACCGATTTCGTACGTAAGAAGCTCATAAACACTCAAAAGACACGTTTTTGATAATACGTTTCTTAATACCGGATGCTTTGTCTGCATTTTGGCGTTTTGTTGCCTAACATTTGGAAAATATCTCATAAAACACGTTTTTGGTAAAGTTCTTGCTTCTCGATATAGAGTGCCCTTCACGTGTTTTAGAGGTTTAGTACGTAAGAGACTGGAAAAGATTCATAACACAATTTTCTGTCAATATCGTTTCATTTCCCCATATCGGGTACTTTGCTTTGGCTTTTTTTTTTTTTTTGGTACCTAACAAATTCAAAATCACATAAAACGCAGTTTTTTTTGCTAATTTTTCTCTGTTTCTAAATAAAGGGTGTTTTGGACGCATTTTAACATTTTGGTCCATAAGCTTAAAAACAAAAGACACGTTTCTGATAATGTTTTGTTTTCCTATTTAGCGTGTTTTTCATTCTTTTAAACAAAAACACCCAAATGACACATTTCACGTAAAGCTGTTTTGTTACCCCTTAGACGGTGATTTGCATGTATTTTGGCGTTTTGGTAACTAGGAAGTTCAAAAACAGTGTTGTCCTGTTTGTATATAAAAGCTGTTTTGCATGTGTTTTAACGTTTGGTACGTAAGAAGCTCAAAACACTCAAAAGAGTAACTTCTTCCTTTATTTTTTTTTCTCAAAAATACCCATAATACAAATTCTTTGGTAATATTGGTATGTTTCTTTATATAGGCTGCTTTGTATGTATGTTAACGTTTTTGTACGTAACATGAGGACAAACAGTATAAATACTCGTTCTTTTTCTCCATATAGAGATCTATTCATGTGATTTAGCATTTTGGTACGTAAGAAGCTAAAAAAAATACTCATAATACACTTTTCTTTTAATATAATTTCGTTTCCCCATATCCCACGTGTTCTTTGCATGCATTTTGGCGTTTTTTTTACCTAAAAGCTCAAAAACTTTCAAAACACCCTTTTTGCTAATGTTGTTCTGTTTCTATATAAAAATCGTTTCAGTCGCGTTTTAGCTATTAAGTACGTAAGAAGACCAGAAACACTCAAAAGACACGTTTTTCATAGTTATTTTCCCCCATATATAGTATTTTGCATTCTTTTTAGCGTTTTGGAGCATAATATGCTCAAAAAACACAAAATAAAACGTTTTTGTTAAAATCCTTTCCTTTCCCTTGCATGCCTTCTGGGGTCTTATATAAGAAGCTCTTATGTAAGAAGCTCAGAAACACATACAAGACCTGTTTTTTTTTATAATATTGTTTGATTTCCCAAGTAGGGTGTTTTCCATGTTTTTTTTTTATCGTTTTAGTGCCTATTAGGCATAAAATAAAAACATGTTTATGGTAATGTGTATGGTGAAATAGGATGTTTTACATATATTTTGACATTTTGGTACCTGTTAAGATCAAAAACTCTCAAAATGCACGTTTGGGGTAATGTTATTATTTTCCTTAATAAATTGTGTTTGGAATACGTTTTAGAGTTTTGGTATGAAAGAAACGAAAAAAAAAAAAACTCAAAAGACACGTTTTTAATAATGTTGTCTTCTTTTCCCATATAGGGTACTTAAGCAAACACTTTGGCGATTTGGTACTTAAAAAGCTCAAAAACACTCAGAAGACACTTTTCTGGTAATGTTTCCTTTTCCCATATGCCTCTCATTGAATTTTGGTATGTAACAAGTTTTAAAAGATACAATATGAACGTTTTTTGGTAATGTTGTTTTGTTTTTCCATACAGGGTGCTATTCGTGTGTTTTAGCATTTTATTATCTAAGAAGCTAAAAAGCACTAATAAAAAGCATTCCTGTTAATATCGTTTCGTTTCCTCAAATAGGGTCCTTTGCATGGATTTTGGTGTTTTTGTACATGACAAGGTAGGAAACACTCTAATCATACACTTTTTGGTAATTTTTCTGCACTTTTCTTCCACGTCTTTTCATAGACGTCCAACCCTTCAGGAAGTAAACATATCACGCAGGGAACCCACAGAACGCTTGAATTCTGATCTTTCTAAAATTTCTGATTGGGGCAGAGCAAACTTGGTATTGTTCAATGCCTCAAAAACTCAATTCCTCCATCTATCAACTCGACACAACCTTCCAGACAACTATCCCCTCTTCTTCAATGACACTCAACTGTCCCCCTCTTTTACACTGAACATCCTCGGTCTGTCCTTTACTTATAATCTGAACTGGAAACTTCACATCTCATCTCTAGCTAAAACAGCTTCTATGAAGTTAGATGTTCTGAAACGTCTCCGCCAGTTTTTCTCACCCCCCCCAGCTGCTAACTCTGTACAAGGGCCTTATCCGTCCATGTATGGAGTATGCTTCACATGTCATAAGAACATAAGAACATAAGAAATAAGGGAAGCTGCAAGAAGCGACCAGGCTTACACGTGGCAGTCCCTGTATGAAACACACCTACCTATTTCCATCTGCTATCTCCATCCATAAACTTGTCTAATCTTCTCTTAAAGCTCTCTAGTGTCCTAGCACTAACTACATGATTACTGAGTCCGTTCCACTCATCTACCACTCTATTTGAGAACCAATTTTTTCCTATCTCCTTCCTAAACCTAAATTTTTCAAGCTTGAACCCGTTATTTCTTGTTCTACCCTGGTTGCTGATCCTAAGAATTTTGCTTACATCTCCCTTGTTATAACCCTTATACCACTTAAAGACTTCTATCAGGTCCCCTCTTAACCTACGTCTCTCTAGAGAATGTAAATTTAACCGCTTCAACCTCGCTTCGTAAGGAATACTCCTCATCCCCTGAATCCTTTTAGTCATTCTCCTCTGTACTGATTCTAATAGACCTATATCTTTCCTGTAATGTGGGGACCAGAACTGCACAGCGTAGTCTAGATGAGGTCTGACCAGCGCCAAGTATAACTTTAATATTACTTCCGGCCTTCTACTTTTAACACTCCTAAAAATGAATCCTAGTACCCTATTTGCCTTGTTTCTGGCTTCTATGCATTGTTTCCCTAGACGGAGTTCAGAGCTAACTATAACTCCTAAATCTTTCTCGTACCCTGTACCTACCAGAGTTTGGGTGTTTAATGTGTACCTATTGTGTGGGTTTCCTCTACCTACGCTAAGCACTTTGCATTTATTGATATTAAATTGCATTTGCCATCTATCCGTCCATTCATTCATTCTATCTAAGTCTGTCTGCAAGGCGATGGCATCCGCTTCTGACCTAATTAATCTACCTATCTTTGTGTCATCCGCAAATTTACTAACATCGCTACTAATTCCACTATCCAAGTCATTGATATATATTAGAAATAATAATGGCCCTAATACTGATCCCTGTGGCACCCCACTAATGACATGACCCCACTCGGATTTCGAGCCGTTTATTAGCACTCTCTGGCGCCTGTTACCAAGCCATGACCCTATCCAACCTAACACCTTCCCATCTATCCCGTGCGCCCTAACCTTTCTCAGGAGCCTTTGATGGGGCACCTTGTCGAATGCTTTACTAAAGTCCAGATATAAGATATCATAACTATCATCATTATCTACTGCCTCGTACACCTTACTGTAAAAACTTAACAAGTTTGTCAGGCAAGACTTCCCCTTCGTGAAGCCATGCTGTGACTGATTTATCAAGTTATGTTTGTCTAAATGTTCCCTAATGTTCCTGGCTATTATTGACTCTAACATTTTACCTACAACTGAAGTTAAGCTGACAGGTCTATAATTAGACGCTAAAGTTTTATCCCCTTTCTTAAAGATGGGTACTACATTAGCCTGCCTCCACATGTCTGGTACCTCACCCGACTCCAGTGATTTCCTAAAGACAGAAACTAACGGCTCACTAATAATCTTTTTACATTCCTTCAGTACTCTGGGATATATTTCATCAGGTCCTGGTGACTTGAACTTTTTTAGCCTATCTATCTCCTGCTCCACTATCTCCCTAGTTATGGAAATATCCGTCAGCTTCTCATTCTCGTCTGCTCTAAACACCTGTTCACTATCTGGCATATCCTGCATGTTTTCCTGAGTGAAGACAGTTAAAAAATAATCATTCAGAAGTTTACTAATCTCCTCCCCAGAACTAACCAGCACCCCATCTGCTGCCTTTAATGGACCTACAGTATCCTTATTTTTCGTCCTGTATACCTGATAAAATCCCTTGGGGTCCGTCTTCGCCTGGCTGGCTACCTTTAATTCATAATTGTCCTTAGCTTTCCTCGTTAACTTCCTGACTGTTCTAACTAATTCATTATACTGTGTCCTTAAAACTTCTTCACCTGCCTTTAATCTCTTATATATACTTCTCTTACGCCCTATATAATGCTTTAACCTAGCAGTCATCCATTTAGGGTCATTTTTTTGTGATCTTATTGTTTTATACGGGATATTTGCTAATTGACCTGTATGAACTTTATCTACGAAATATTTATACAATTCATCTACATTTACTTCACCTAAACCCCTCATCTCGTTCCCTACCATCCTCTCCCCTCCCTCATCAACTCGCCTCGACCTTACCTCTCTCATTTCAGCATGACCTGACATTCCAACATACTCACACCTATCTCCCCCCTTCCTCTTTCCTCCTCCCTTCTGGAGCCTCACCTTACCTCCCTCATCCTGCCTTATCTCTCTGAACTCCGTCCCTGACCTGACCTCACCCTGCATCCTTTGCCAGTCCACTCCTTGGAGGTACCTTTTTATTTCTTCAAAATCTGCTCTCCTAAAGTCAGGTATTTTACTAGTGTTTTTATTTCTAACAGTTTCTTCCCATTCTAGATTGAACCTAATTTCCCTGTGGTCACTGTTACCTAGCTGTCCTCCAACCTCTACCTGCGTGACTGCTTCCTCCCTGTTAGTAAGAATTAAATCTAGAATATTATTCCCCCTTGTGGGTTCTACGACTACCTGTTTTAAAAAATTATCCTGAATTACCTTAAGGAATTCCTCTGCTTCCTTGTTACCCACAATCAGACTCCAGTCGATATTCCTAAAATTAAAATCTCCTACCACACATACCTGACTGTACCTGCCTGCTCTATTTAATTCCTGCCACAGTGAGGTGTTAATTTCCTCTGTACTGGTCGGTGGTCTGTAAACTACCCCTAGTACTACTGACTGCGATCCCTCCTTAATATCTACCCATATCGACTCTGCTTTGTTATCTGTTTTAATTCTATTGTTCATACAGCACTGTAATGTGTCCCTAACGTATAACGCGACACCTCCTCCTCTCCTGTTTTCTCTATCTTTATAGAACATTGTATACCCATCTATCTTAACCTCTGGATTAAATACTTTTCCTGACATATCTAACCAAGTTTCAGTTAAAGCAATGATATCAAATTTCTCTACACTCGCTATTCCTCTAAGCAAGTCTATTTTATTCAGAATACTTCTACAATTTGTGTAGTAAACACTTAAGCTATTTCTCACCATCCCTAAGCTAGCTTCCTTTCTAGATTTAACTAATTTGCCCCTTGCCTTCTCCTCACTACCCCTTCTTCCCTCCCGACTAACGAAAAAAGTGCTGGAGTGCAGTAACCTCCCGCTCGAGTGTTTCGGCCAAAACACGAACACCCTGGCGTGACAAATGCACTCCATCCCTGGCGTACAAGGTGTCCCTGCCATAGAAAAGGTCCCAGTTGTCGATGAACGTCCATCCATTACTCCTACAATGATTCGCGAGCCTGCGATTCACTGTAATAGCCCTGGACAGCCACTCAGCACCAACTCCCCTCCTCGGCAAGACACCACATACCACGGGGATCCCTCCCTTGTCCCTAATCCTGTCCAAAGCCTGTCGAAACCTCCTGATAAGCTCCTCACTCCTGACCTTACCAAGGTCATTCCCTCCCGCACTGAGAAAAACAATGGGCTTGGTCCCATCTTTTTCCAAGCACGTGTCTAGCCTATCGGCTACCTTCCCTATCCCGGCCCCCGGTAAACACACCCTCGACCTACGCTTCCTATCCCTAGCACAGAACGCACTATCTAAGTGCCTAACCTGACTATCACCAAACACAAGCACTCTACCTTGGGGCAGGGTAACTGCATCTGCCCCCTCCTTCTTGCCTCCTCCAGCCCTGTCCACCTCCTTCTCCTTCCCCTCCTCCAGCACATTGAAGGGATTCTTCGTCTCCACGGAAGGTGCCCTGAGCACCTTCACCCTCTTAGCTCCCCTGCACACAACCGACCACTGCTCCTCCGTCGCCTTGCTAGGTAAGGTGACGGTGGGGCACGACCCTCCCACAGGTGCTGAGATCCTCTCATAGAACTCAGCCTGCAGGTCTGAGATCCTCTCACGAAACTCAGCCTGCACCTCCGAGATCCTTCGATGGAACTCAGCCTCCACCTCTGAGACCTTCGCAACGAAGGCCTCGAGAACAGGAGAACTAACACAACCTGTCGACTCAGCAACACAAGGCGCCATGTCTACACTAGCCAGCTATATTAGCGTCAGGTCACTGCTCACTAAACACGTCCGTTCACTAGGAACCCTGACCTGAGACTGAGGGGGTTCCACTCATACTGCTCTTCTAGACAAGGTGGAATCAAAAGCTTTTCGTCTCATCAACTCCTCTCCTCTAACTGACTGTCTTCAGCCTCTCTCTCACCACCGCAATGTTGCATAGCTAGCTGTCTTCTACCGCTATTTTCATGCTAACTGCTCTTCCGATCTTGCTAACTGCATGCCTCCCCTCCTTCCGCGGCCTCGCTGCACAAGACTTTCTTCTTTCTCTCACCCCTATTCTGTCCACCTCTCTAACACCAATTATGGAAAATAGAACATCATTGCCAAAAAAAAAAAAAAAACGTGTATATTGAGTGTTTTTTTTCAGATTCTTAGGTATTAAAATGCGAAAATGAATGCAAAACACCGTCTATGGGGTAACAGAACGACATTACCAGAAAAAAAAATTCATAATATACGTTTTTGGTACTGTTGTGTTTCTCGATATTGACTGCTGTTCATGTATTTTAGGATTTTGGTAAAAAAAAGAAGCTAAAAAAAACATTAATAATACACTTTTCTGTTAATATCTTTTCGTTTCCCAAAGTTGGGTAAGGTTTTGTTCTCCCATATAGATTGTTTTCCATACTTTCTAGCGTTTTGATTACTAATATACTGAAAAACACCCAAATGACAAGTTTGTGGTAATGTTGTTTCGTTATCCCAAACAGGGTGGTTTGCCTGCATTTTTTTGGTTTTGCCATATAACAAGATGAAAAACATTTAAAACACACGTTTTTAGTAATGTCATTCTGTTTCTTCATATATGTTTTATATGCGTTTTGCCGATTTGGTATCTAACATGGGGATAAACACTCATAATACACATTTTTAATAATGTTGTTCCGTTACTCAATGCAGACTGGTATTCACAAGTTTTAGCCTTTTGGTACATAAGAAGCTGAAAAAAGCTCATAATACACGTTTTCGTTAATATCCTTTAATTTCCAAATATCATGTGATCTGCATGGAATTTTGCATCTTGGTACCTAACAAGCTCAAGGTATTAAAGATATTAAAATGCGAAAATGGATGTAAAACACCGTCTATCGGGTAACGGAACGACATTACCAGAAACTTGTCATTTGGGTGTTTTTTTTTTTTTTTAGCTTCTTACGTACCAAAATGCTAAAACGCGTCCACTGTATATTGAAATCCCAAAGTGAATGCAAGAAAACCTTCTATGGGAAAAGAATACATTATTATAAACGTGTCTTTTTTTTTCGGGGGGTTGCCTTCAAAGGTATTAAATCGCCAAACTGCATGCAAAGTACCCTATATCAGAAGAAAACAACTTTACTAAAAACGTCAATTTTGAATGTTTTGTTTTTAGTTCCTTACGTAACAAAACGCTAAAACGCATGGAAAATAACCTTTATAGAGAAAAAGAACATTACCAAAAACATGCATTTTTAGAGTTTCTAAGCTCCTTAGGTAACAAAACACCAATAAGCATGCAAAACACCCTCAATCGGGTAACGGAATGACTTTAACAGAAACGTGTCATTTGAGAGTTTTGAGCATATTAGATTAAATCCTTGGAGAACACTCCATTTGGGAAAAGAAAAGAACATTATTAAAAATGTGTCTTTTGAAACTTTTTTGAGTTTCTTACGTACCAAACGTGCTAAAACGCATGGATAACACCATTTATGAAGAAACAGAACAGCATTACCAAAAACGGGTGTATTGAAAGTTTTGAGCTTGTTAGGTACGAGAACGCCAAAATACATGCAATACATACTGAGAAACGAAACGATATCACATAAATATGTATTATAAGTGTTTTTGAACTTCATAGGTAAGAAAATGCTAAAACACGTGAATAGCACAATATATGGAAAAACAGAACAATATCACCAATAACGTGTATTATGAATATTTTTGAGTTTGTAAGGTACCAAAACGGTAAAGTTCATGCAAAGCACCCTATATGAAGAAATAAAACAACATTACCAAAAATGTGTATTAACAATAATTTTGAGCTTGTTAGGTATCAAAATGCTAAAGTGCATGCAGAGCATCCTGTATGGGAAAAGCAAACATTACAAAAAATTTGTGTTTTGAGTATCTCTCAGCTTCTTACTTACCAAAACACTGAAAAGCATACAAAACACTCTTCATGGAGAAACAGAAAAACATTAGCAAAAAAGTGTACTTTGAAATTTTTTAGAGCATGTTAGGTAACAAATACCAAAATGCACGAAAATCACCCGAAATTGGGAAACAAAACGATATTAACAGAAACTTCTATTATGAGTGTTTTTCAGCTTTTTATATACCAACACGCTTAAACACGTGAATAGCACTCTATATAGAGAAATAAAACATTACCAGAACTTTTATTATGAGTGTTTTTCCTCATATTAGGTACCAAAATGCAAAAATGCATACAAAGCACCCTATATGAAGAAACAAAGCAACATTACCAAAAATGTGTATTGAGTATTTTTGAGGTTGTTAGGTACCAAAACGCTAAAGGGCATTATTATAAAAGTGTCTTTTAAGTGTCTTTTGAGGTATTTTGCACGCGTTTTAACATTTGGTACGTAAGAAGCTTTTTGAGCCTCTTACGTACCAAAGAGTTAAAACGCGTACAAAATACCCTGTATGAGGAAAAAGACTTACATTACTAAAAACGGAAGTTTTGAAAGTTTTGAGCTTGTTAGGTGACACAACGCCAAAATGCATGCAAATTAACTGATATTGGGAAGCGAAACGATATTAACATAAAAGTGTTTTATGATTGTTTTACAGCTTATGTAGCTTTATTCAGCTTCTTATGTGCCAAAAGGCTAAAACTTGTGAATATCAGTCTATATGTGGAAACCGAATAACAATATCAAAAACGTTTATTATGAGTTTTCCCCCATATTGCGTACCAAAACGACGAAATACATGCAAAGAACTCTATGAAAAAAAAAAAAGATTACCAAATACGTGTATCATGAATGTTTTTGATCTTGTTAGGTACCACAAATTCCAAAGTGCATGCAAAACACCCGATATGGGAAAAGAAGAGAGCATTGCCAAAAACGTGTCTTGTCAGTTTTTTTTTTTCCTTTTTAGCTTCTTACGTACCAAAACGCTAAAACGCATGGAAAACACCCTTTATGGAGAATCAGAACAACATGACCAAAAACATGTGTTTCGAGTTTTTTCTTGCTTGGTATTTACCAAAACTCCAAAATGCTTGCAAAACACCTTATTTGGGGTAACGAAAGGACTTTACCAGAAACGTGTCATTTGGGTGTTTTTGAGCGTATTAGGCAACAAAAAGCAAAATAGTATATAAAACACTATTTGGGAAAAAGAAAACATTAAAATAAACGTGACTTTTGAGTATTTTTCAGCTTCTTACGAGTACGTACCAAAACAATAAAACGCGGGCAAAATATCCTTTATGAGGAAACTTTACCCATAACATAAGTGTTTTCCAGCTTGATAGATACCGAAACGCAAAAATGCATGCAAATGTCCCAATAAGGGGAAACGAAACGATATTAACAGAATTTTTTTTTATGAGTATTTTCCACCTTCTTAGGTAACAAACCGATAAAACATATGAATAGTAATCTATGGGGAGAAACAGAAAAACACTACGAAAAACGTGCTATTTTCTTAGATATGAAAACGCAACTGTTCATGCAAGGCATTTTATATGGGAAAAGAGAACAGCATTACTAAAAAGGTGTCTTTTCATTGTTTTTATATGCAAAGCACCTTATATGTAAAAAAAATAAAAATAAATTAATAAATAAAAACATATTTTTGAGTGTTTTTTTTTGTTTTGTTTTTATCTTACGTACTAAAGCGCTAAAACGCATTCAAAACATCCTTTATGAGGATTTTTTTTTTTTTTACAAAAGCGTGTACTTTGAGATTTTTCAGCTTATTAAATAACAACACGTTAATATGCATGCAAACCACTCTATTTGGAGTAACAACGTGTAATTGAGGTGTTTTTGAGCGTATCAACTATCAAACGCTAAAATGCATTAATGCAACATTAGCAAAAAAAGTGTGTTTTAATTGTTTTGAGGTTCTTAGGTAACAAAACGCCAAAATCCATGCAAAGGGTCCGATATGGGGAAACGAAACGATTCTAACAGAAATGTGTATTATGGTACCAAAACCCCAAAACACTCTATATGGAGAAGCAGCATTACATAAAACGTGTATTATGAGAGTTTTTACATTTATTCCAAAACGCCAAAATGCAAACAATGCACCCTATAAAAAGAATTACAACAACCTTACCAAAAACGTATATTATAAGTGTTTTCGAATTTCTTAGGTACCAAAACGTCAAAGTGCATGCAAAGCTTCCTATATGGGAAAATAAATAAAACATTACCTAAAACGTGTGTTTTTAATGCTTTCAGCTTCTTAGGTACAAAAACGTATGTAAAACATCCATCATGGAGAAACAGAACAGCCTTACCAAAAAACGTATGTTTCGAGTGTTTCCCAGCTTGCTAGGATCAAAACGCTAAAATGCTTGCAAAGCACGCTAATTTGGACAACGAGACGATATTATCAAAAACGTGTCATATGGGTGTTTTTGACCATATTAGGCACAAAAACGCTAAAAAAAAAGCATAGAAAACACTATACATGGGAAAACAAAACATTATCAAAATGTCTTGATTTTTTTTTTTTTTGACCTTCTAATGCACCAAAACCCTAAAACGTTTGCAAAATACCCTTTATGGAGAAACAGAATAGCATAACCAATAACGGGTGTTTTGAGTATGCATGCAAATCACATGATATTTAGAAATTAAACGATATTAACGAAAACAAGTATTATGAGCTTTTTTTCAGCTTCTTATGTGCCAAAAGGCTAAAACTTGTGAATACCAGTCTGCATTGAGAAACAGAACAACATTGCCAAAAATGTGTATTATGAGTGTTTATCCCTATGTTACATACGCATATAAAGCATATAAAGCATATATGAAGAAACAGGACGACATTATTAAAAACGTGTGTTTTAAGTGTTTTTCATTTTGTTATATAGCAAAACCAAAAAATGCATGCAAACCACCCTGTTTGGGATAACGGAACATCACCACAAACGTGTCATTTGGGTGTTTTTCAGTATATTTTTAATCTAAGCGCTAGAAAGTATGGAAAACACTCTATATGGAAAAAGAAAACACTACCGAACTTCGGGAAACGAAAAGATATTAACAGAAATGTTTATTATTATTGTTGTATTTATTTAAGCTTCTTTTTTACCAAAATCCTAAAATACATGAACAGCAGTCAATATCGAGAAACACAACATTACCAAAAACGTTTATTATGAGATTTTTTTTCCCGATGTCAAATATTAAAACTCCAAAATACATACAAAGTACCTTATATGAAGAAACAAGAAGAATATTACCAAAAAAAAAAACAAAAAAATATTACCAAAAAACATGTATTCTTTTTAAGGTTGTCAGGTACCAAAATGCCAAACTGCATGCAAAAAAATCTGTATTGAAAAAGACAAGAACTTTACCGAAAACTCTTATGAATGTTTTTTTTTACTAATTTTCTTACGTACGAAAAGTCTAAAACACATGCAAAACGTCTTTATTGACAAATAACGTGTGTTTTGAGTGTGTTTCAGCTTATTAGGTACCAAAACGACAAAATACATGCAAAACACCCTACTTTGTGTAATGAAACGACATTACCTGAAACGCACCATTCGAGTTTTTTTTTTTTTTTTGCATATTAGACACCAAAAGGACATAAAACTTATATTACCGGAAAAGAAAAGAAACCAACATTATCAAAAACGTGTCTTTTGAGTGTTTTGAGCTTATTACGTACCAAATCGCTAAAACGCTCAAAAACTCAATGGGAAAACAGAACATTATTACCAAAAACTGGTATTTTGAGTGTTTTTGAACTTGTTAGGTACTAAAACGCCAAAATACATGCAAATTAAATGATATTGGGAAATGAAAAGATATTATTTTTGTGCTTGTTACTTAACAAAACCGTATTTGGGACAATCAAACAACATTATAAAAAAAATTCTTTTGTGTGTTTTCTGCTTCTTATGTACCAAAACGTTACAACGCGTGGAAAACACCACTTATGGAAAAACAGGACATTAACAAAATCATGAGTTTTTTTTTATTTTTTCCACAAAGTTAAGAAGCAAAACCCGAAAATGCATGCAAATCACCTAATTTGGGGTAAGGAAATAACATTACCAGAAACGTGCTTTTTGTTATCATTATATAAGGCATCAAATGCTAAAAAAAAAAAAAATAAAATAAAATCGTGGAAAACACTCTATAAGGAAAAATAAAAATGCTTGATTAAAAACGTGTCATTTGAGTGCTTCTTACGCACCAAACTGCTAAAACGCATCCAAAACACCGTTTATGGAGAAACAAAAACATCAGCAAAAAATATTTCTTTTGAGTGTTTTTGAGCTTGTTAGGTACCAAAACACCAAAATGCATGCAAATTACCAGATATTGGGAAAAGAAACGATTTTAACAGAAATGTTATGTCTTTTCAACTTCTTATGCAATAAAATGCTAAAATACATGAATAACAACACTCTATATGGAGAAACGGAGTAACATTATGAAAAACTTGTATTATGAGGGTTTTTCCACATATTAGATACTAAAATCGAAAATGCATTCAAAGAACCATATATAAAGAAGCAGAACAACATTACCTATGTTGTAATGTACTATGTAATGTATGTGTACTATGAGTGTTTTTCCTCATGTTAGGTACGAAAACGCCAAAATACATGCATGAAGAAACTCTACATGAAGAAAAAAATGAACAACATTAACCAAAAACGTGTATTAAAAGTTTTTTGAGCTTGTTAGGTACAAAAGCGCCAAAGTGCATGCAAAACATCCTTTATGGGAAAAGGAAAGAACATTACTAAAACTTGTCTATTGAGTGTTTTACGACTTCTTGCGTACCAAATCGCTATAACGCATGCAAAGCGCTTTTTTTTTTTTTTTATGGAGAAATAGAACATTACCAAAAATGTGTATATTGAGTGTTATCGAGCTTTTTAGGTACTAAAACGCCAAAATGCACGTAAAGCACTTTATCTGGGATAACGAAATGACATTATAGGAAACCTGAGTATTTTCTAGCTTATTTTCACCAAAACGCTAAAGTGGATGCAAATCACCCTATTTGGGGAAAACAAAAAACATTGTAAAAAACGTGTCGTTTGAGTGTTTTTCTTCTTACGTATCAAAACGCTAAAATGCATGCAAAACATCCTTTATGGAGAAACAGAACAAGATTACCAAACCTGTGTTATAAGTGTTTTACAGCTAGTTAGCAAAACTCCAAAATGCATGCAAAGCAACTTATTTGGGTTAAGGAAACGACACCACCAGAAACATGTTACATGCGTGTTTTTTAGCATATTGGGCAACAAACGATAAAGAGCATGGAAAACAATCTATATTTGAAAACAAAACATTATGGAAAACGTGCCTTTTGAGTGTGGTTTTTTTTTTTTAGTTTCTTACGTACCAAAACGTTAAATCGCGTCCAAAACACCTTTTATTGGGGAAAAAAAAACCTGCAAAAATGTTTTTTTTTTTCTTTTTTTTTTTTTTAGCTTGTTAGTTAACAAAACGCCAAAAATGCAAGCAAAGGAACCGATATGGGGAAGCGAAACGATATTAACGGAAACGTGTATTAGGAATTTTTTTCGGATTTTTAGGTGAGAAAAGGCTAAGACATGTTTATGGCATTCTATATGGATAAGCAAAACAACATAAAAAAAAAAAAAAAAACGTGTATATTGAATGTACTTAAAGGCCAAATTCCATGCACGACACATTTAATGGAAAAAGAAAACAACGTTACCAAAAACGTGTCTTTTCAGTTTTTTTTTTTCTTTTTTTTTTAAGCTTGTTTGGTACCAAAACACCGGTGTATACAAAAATTCTCTTTATAGGAGAAGAAAACACAATACTAAAAAAAAAGTATCTTTTCTTTGTTTTTTTCAGCATATTACATATTAAAACGTTAAAACGCATGCAAAACGCCCTTCACGGAGAAATAGAAAAGCTTTGCCGAAAACGTGTGTTTTGAATTTTTTTTATGATTGTTAGGTACTAAAACGCAAAAAATGCATGCAAAGCACTCTATTTAACGGTAATGAAACGATATAACAAGGAACGTGTCATCTGGCTGTTTTGAACATATTATGCACCAAAAAACTATAAAGCACGGAAAGCACGCGAAAACAAAACATCATTATAAAAAAATATATATACATATATATATATATATATATATATATATATATATATATATATATATATATATATATATATATATATATATATATATATATATATATATATATATATATATATATATATATATATATATATATATATATATATATATATATATATATATATATATATATATATATATATATATATATATATATATATATATATATATGTATGTATGTATTTTGAGTGTTTTCAGCTTCATATGTACCAAAACGTTAATGCACGTTTCGTTTCCTTTCCACATATAGTATGGAATGCACTTTTGGATGTAGTTTGGATACAATTTTTGAATGCAGTTTGGATGCACTGAATATACATGTTTTTGGAAATGGTGTTCGGTTTTTCCACATAGCAGGTATTCACACGTTTTAGCGTTTTGGTACCAAAGAAACTCAAAACATACATAATACACGTTTCTCATAAATTCCTTTCTTTTCTCCATATGGGGTGATTTTCAAACATTTTAGCGTTTTGGTACATAATGTGAAAAAAAACACTCAAAAAGCACATTTTTGGTAATTTTATTATCTTTCATCCTTTTTAGCGTTTTGGTATCTAAAAAGCTCTAAAAATCTCATAATACATGGTTCTTGTAATTTTTTTTTTCGTTTCCTAATAGTGCTTTCAATGCATTTTATTTTTTTTTTCTACGTAACAGGCTCAAAAACATTCAAAATACAATTTTTTTTTCTGTTTCTCTGTCAAGCGTGTTTTGCATGTGTTTTAGGGTCTTAGTAGGTAAGTAGCTCAAAAACGCTCAAAAGTTACATGGTTTCATTTCCTATATAATGAGCTTTCGATGCTTTTTCGCGTTTTCGTGCCAAGCATGGCTATAAACATTCAAAAGACATGTTACTGGAAATGTCGTTTCGTTGCCCAGTACATGGTGCTTCACATACATTTTAGCGTTTTAGTACATAACTGTGAAAAAAAAAAAAACTCAAAATACACTTTTTTGGTAATTTTGATCTTTTTATTCATATAGAGTGCTATTCGTATTTAGGTACCTAAGAAGCTCTAAAATATCAAATTACTCGTTTCTCGTAATATCTTTTCGGTTCATTATATAGGATACTTTGCATCCATTTTGACGTTTTTCTATGTAACAAGCTCAAAAACTCTAAACACACGTTTTTTGATAAAGTTGTTCTGTTCCCCGTAAAGGGTATTTTACACGTGTTTTAGCGTTTTGGTACATAACTAGCTCAAAAACACTCAAAATATACGTTTTTGGTTAAGTCGTTTTGTTTTTTCCATATTTGGTGCTTTGCATACTTTTAGTCTTTTGGTGCTCAACACGTTCATAAACAATGAAAAGATACGTTCCTTTAACAATGTTAAAAACGCTTAAAAACATATTTTTGATAATGTTGTTCTGTTTCTCGATGAAGAGTGCTATTCACAAGCATTAGCGTTTTGGTACCTAGGAAACTAAAAAAAAAAACAAAAAAAACAATGCACATTTCTTAAAATATACTTTCTTTTTTCCATATATGGTGCTTTGCAATCATTTTGGCGTTTTTTTTTTTTTTTAGATAACAAGCTAAAAAGACTCAAAATTCACGTTATTGTGTTTCTCCAGAAATTTTGTATGCGTTTTAACGTTTTGGTACGTAAGAAGCTCATAAACACTCGAGACACTTTCTTGGTGATGTTTTTATTCCCATATAGGGTTATTCCCCTGCTATCTGGCGGTTTGGTGCTTACCACTCTCAAAAGCATTCAAAACACATCTTTTCTCGTAATGTCCTTTCGTTTCCGCACATAGGAGCCTTTGGTCCTATAATAATACACGTGTCTCGTAATGTCCTTTTGTTTCTCCATATAGAGTGCTTTCCATGCATTCTGGCGTTTTTGTAAGGAAAAGAAAAAAAAATTTTCTTTTTTTTTTGTAATGTTATTCTTTTCTCTATAAAGGGTGTTTTACATGCGTTTTAAGGATTTTGAAAATATTCAAAAGACACGTTTTTGGTGATGTTGTTTTGTATTCCCATATCCGGTGTTTTGAATGCTATTTAGCGTTTTGTTGCTTAACACGCCGAAAATCACGCAAAAGACGTTTCTGGAATTATAGTTTCATTTCCCTATATAGGGAATTTTGCATCCATTTTGGCGTTTTGGTACCTAACACTGTAAAGAATATTTTAATTACACGTTTTTGGTAATGTCATTTTTCTCCATAGAACGCTATTTATGCGTATTATCGTTTTGGTACCTAAGAAGCTCTAAAACACTTATAATACACGTTTTTCGTAATGTCCTTTGGTTTCGCCATATAGGGTGCTATGCATGCATTTTTAGTGTTTCGTTACATAACATAGTGAAAAACACTCAAAAACCACGTTTTTGGTAATGTTATGTTTCTCCATTAAGAGTGCTATTCAGTTGATTTAATGTTTTGTATTTTAAGAAACTCACTCATAATACACGTTTCTCGTAATTTCCTTTCGTAATTTCGTAATTTCGTAATTTCCTTTCCTTTTCGTTTCCCCTTTGCATGTTTTTTGGTGTTTTTGTATGTAACAAGCTCAAAACACTCAAAATACACGTTTTTGGTGAAGTTATTCTGTTCCTCCATAAAAGGTGTTTTGGATGTGCTTTAGCATTTTGGAACGTAAGAAGCAAACGCTTAAAAGACACGTTTTTGGTGATGTTATATTGTATTCTCATATAGGATACTTTCCATGCTAATTAGGATGTGTTGAAAAAATACAAAAGACATTTTTCTTGTCATGTCGTTTCCCTGAAGAGGAATTTGCAAGCACTTTGGCATTTTATAACCTAACAATGTGAAAAACACTCAAATTACACGTTTTTTTTTCGTAATTATGTACTGTTTCTCCAAACAGTGTGCTACTCATGCGTTTTAGCGATTTCGAGCCTAAGAAGCGCAAAATCACTCATAATACACGTTTCTCGTAATATCTTTTCGTTTCCCCAAATAGGATGCTTTTGCATGCATTTTGTCGTTTCGGTCCTTGAGATGGTTAAAAATACACACACACACACACACACACACACACACACACACACACACACACACA
>NC_087161.1:14870773-14935773 GCF_035594125.1 Scylla paramamosain
AAAAAACACATTTCTTGAAATGTAGTATCGTTTCCAAATATATTGGTACTTAACAATGTGAAAAAAAACTCAAATTACGCGGTTTTTGGTAATGTTGTTCTGTTTCTTTGTATAAGGTGGTATTAACGCGTTTTCGCATTTCGGTACCTGGGAAGCTCAAAAAACACTTATAATACACTTTTCTTCTAATGTCTTTTTTGTTTCCCCACATAGTATACTTTTCATATATTTTGGTGTTATTCTGTAACAAGCTCAAAAACACTCAAAATACTTGTTTGTGGTAATGTTATTCTGTTTCTGCATAAAGGGTGTTTTGCATGCATTTTACCTATAAAAACGCTAATTAAATACATGCAAAGAACCTTATGTTTGGGAAACGAAAGAACATTTCGAGAAACGTGTATTATGAGTGTTTTTATTTTTTTTTAAGTACCAAAAACCTAAAACCCCAAAATAACACTCTTAAAAGAGAAAAAAATATATAAAAAAATTGGATTTTTTTTTTTTTTTGTTATTCATCTTCATAGGTACCGAGATGCCAAAATTGTGGCAAAATTCAGGAAAATTATGTGAAAAAAGATTATTATGAAAAAAAAATTAATTTTAGCTTTTTTTTTCCGGACTGTAATGTACCAAACCCTAAAGTGCATGCAAAGCCACCTATATTGGGAAATTAAACGACTTTACCAGCATCCTGTCTTTTGAGTGTTTTTCAGCATGTTAGGCACCAAAACGATAAATATTATGGAAGTCACTCAAAATGGGAATCCATCACAAAATTACTGAAAAAGTGTCTTTTCAGTGTTTTACGTAGAAAAACGCTAAAACGGATGCAAACCAACGAATATGAAGAAATAGAATAATATTACCAAAAGGTATATTATGAATGTTTTTGAGCTTCTTACCTACAAAAAAAAGCGAAAATGGATGGAAAGCAGTCTATATTGGGATACAAAAGGACATTACGGGAAACGTGTATAATGAGTGTTTTATAGTTTCAGAAGAACCACAAGGCAAAAAACGCAAAAACTCGTGTATATAAAGAATTTTCTTAGATACCAAAATGCTGAAACTCAGGAATAACGCTCTTAATTAAGAATACAGAACAACCTTACCAAATCCGTGTATTTTGAGTGCTTTTCACATTCTTAGTTACCAAAACCCCAAATTGCATGCGAAACTAGCTTTATGTGGGAAAAAATGACATTACCAGAAAAGTGTCTTTTGAGTGTTTTTGAGCGTGATAGACAATAAAGCACTAAAAAGCAGGGTAATCACATGACATGGGAATAAAAGAAACTTTTATCAAGAACTTGCCTTTAAGTGTTTCTGAGCTCCTTACATATCAAAACGCTAAAACGCATGCAGAACACCCTTTATGGAGAAATAGAATAACATTACCAAAAACATGTATTTTGAGTGTTTTTGATCATGTTACCTATAAAAAAGCTTAAATACATGCAAAGAACCCTATGTTTGAAAAATGAAAGGACGTTACGAGAAACGTGTATTATGAGTCTTTTTTTTAAGTTCGTTAAGTATGAAAAACCTAAAACCCACAAATAACACTCTTTATAGAGTGCTTTCGTACCTAACATTTTTGGTAATTTTGTTCTTTTCTCCATATAGAGTGCTCGTCCATGCGTCAAATTGGTCTTGCTACCTAAGAAATAAAAAAAAAACACTCATTATAAAAGTTTCTTCTAATGTCTTTTCGTTTCCTCATGCAAAGGGTGTTTTGCATACATCTCAGTGTTATGGTACGTAAGTAGCTGAAAATACCCAAAAGAGAAATTTTTGGTTGTCTTGTTCTTTCATATAGGTAGCTTTCAATGTTTTTTTTTTTTTTTTTATAACTTTGGTACCTAACACGTTCATCAACACTCAAAAGACATGTTTCTGGAAATGTCGTTTCATCTCCCCATAGTTGGTGCTCTGGAGGCATTTTGACGTTTTGGTACATAAAATTATGAAAAACACTCAAAATAAACGTTTTTGGTAATGTTCTGTTTCTCCATATACAGTGGTACTAAATAGTTTTTGCGTTTGGTACCTAAGACGTTCAAAGACACTAATAATACATCTTTCTCGTAATATCCATTATTGAGTGATTTCCATGCATTTTTGGCGTTTTTGTTACGTAACAATGTGAAAAATACTCAAAATATACGTTTTCGGTAATGTTCTTGTTTCTTCATATGTAATGTTATACATGCGTTTGTGCATTTTGCTACCTAACAATCTCAAAACACTGATAAATGAAGTGTCTTTTTAATTCTTTTCGTATCACCATTTAATATACTTTGCATGCATTTTTGCTTTTTTTTTTATACGTAAGATAAAACAAAAAACTCAAAATACACGTTTCTGGTGATGTTATTCTGTTTCTCCATAAAATGTGCTTTGCATGCATTTTAGCGTTTTGGTACGTAAGTAGCTATAAAAACTCTCAAAAGACACGCTTTTGGTAATGTTTTGCTTTTCCAAATAGAGAGTTTTCGTTGCTTTTTAGCGTTTTGGTATCTAATATTGTTGTGTTTCTCCAAAGAGAGTATTATTCATGCATTTTCGCGTTTTGGTACCTGAGAAGCTCAAAAACGCTCTTAATATAAGTTTCTTATAATGCCTTTGGTTACTTTTTATGTTTTTTTGGGGGGAGTTAAGAAGCTCAAAACATTGAAAATACACTTTTTTTGGTAATGTTATTCAGTTTTTCTAAAAAAGGGGTGTTTTGGATGCGTTTAAGTGTTTTTGTATGTAAGTAGCTCATAAGCACTGAAATGAAAAGTTTTTGTAATCTTTTGTTTTCTCCTATAGGGTGCTTTCCTAGGTTTTTAGCTTCTTGGTACCTAACACGCTCATAAACACTGAAAGGACATGTTTCTGGAAATGTTTCCTTTCCCCATATAGTATTCTTTGCATGCCTTAAAACACATGTTTTGGTTAATCTTGTTCTGTTTCTCCATATAGAGTATTATTCATACGTTTAAGTGTTCTGTTACCTATGAAGCTCAATACCACTCAAAATATACGTTTCTTTTAATGTTTTCTTCTCCCCTTTTTGGGCTATTTGCATGTATTTTATCGTTTTTGTACGTAACAGGCGCAAAATTTCTCAAAATGCATGTTTTTGGTAAAGCTGTTGAGTTTCTCCATAAAGTGTGTTTTGCAACCATTTTAGCAGTTTGGTACGTAAGTAGCTCAAAACAATGTTTTTCCATTTACGGAGCTTTTTTTGCCTAACACACTCATAAACTCTCAAAAGACATGTTTCTGGAAATGTCGTTTATTTTCCCCATATCGGGTTCTTTGCATGCTTTTTGGCGTTTTGATACCTACCAACACTAAATATACATAAAATATACGGTTTCTTCATACAGAATGCAAATCATAAGTTTTATTGTTTTGGTACCTAATAAGCTAAAAAAAAAAAAAAACTCATAATACTGGTTTCTCTTAATGTCTTTTCGTTTTCTTATATAGGGCACTTTATATGCATTTTGACGCTTTTTGTACATAAGCTGAAAAATCGCTGAAAATGCTCGTTTTTGGTAATGTTTTTTGTTTCTGCAGGAAGGGTGTTTTGCTTGTTTTATCGTTGTGGTACATTATAAATTTAAAAACTTCCAAACACGTGAAAAGTCACTTTGTTGGTTATTTCTTTTTCCCTTCCAACATAGTGCTCTTTTCATACTTCTTAGTGCTTTGGTGCCTAACACGTAGAAACACTCTCAAAACATAGGTTTCTTGTAATGTCGTTTTGTGTCGTCTTTTAGAGGTCTTTGCATGTATTTTTGCGTTTTGGTACCTAATAATATGAAAACCACTCAAAATATATATTTTCATTCGTGTTGTTTTGTTTCTCCATATAGAGTACTATTAAGGTGCCTTTGTGTTTGGTACCTAAAAAGCTGAAAAGCTCTCATAATACACGTTTCTCGAAATGTCTTTGTTTCCCGGCATAGGAAACTTTGCATAGATTTCGGCGTTATTCTACTTACATACCTCAAAACACTGAAAATATATATTTTTTTGCATTGTTATTTTGTTTCTCCATAAAGCGTGTTTTGCGTCTGTTTAAACATTTTGATATAAAAGTAGCTCAAAAACACACAAAAAAATACTATTTTTTTGTAATTTTCTTTTGTATTCCCATATAGGATGCTTTCCATTTTTATTTTTTTTAGAGTTTTAGTGCCTAACACGCTCATAAACACTCAAAACTCACGTTTCTGGAAATTTCGTTTCGTTTCTCCCATAGATTGCACTTTGCATGAATTTCAACGTTTTGGTACATAACATTGTGAAAACAAACAAAATACACGTTTTTATTAATGTTGCTCTGTTACTCCATATAGAGTGGTATTCATGCATTTTCGTATTTTTAACCTAATAAGGTGTAAAACACTTATAATATACGTTTCTCGTAATGTCTTTTCGTTTCCCCATATTGGGAACTTTACATGAATTGTGAATTTTTTTACGTAATTAGCTTAAAACATTAAAAATACACGTTTTCTTGTTTCTCCATAAAAGGTGTTTTGCATGCGCCTTTGCGTTTTAGCATGTAAGTAGCTAAAAACAATAAAAAAAAATTATTTGTAATGTTTTGTTTTCCCATATATGGTTCTTTCCTTGCTTTTTAGCATTTTGGTAACCTAATACGCTTACAAACACTGAAAAAACACGTTTCTAGAAGTGTCGTATTTTCCCTCATATATCATGCTTTGCATGCATTTTAGCGTTTTTGTTTCTCCATATAGAGTGCTATTCACTCGCTTTAGCGTTTTGGTACCTAATAAGTTGAAAACACTCATACTGCACGTTTCTCATAATGTACTTTCGTATCCATATATAGTGGATTTTGCATGCATTTTGGCACTTTTGTACGTGACAAGCTTAAAAAATAAAATTAAATACTAGTTTCTGGTAAGGTTATTTGTTTTTTCCATGAAGGGTATTTTGCAAGCATTTCAGCGTTTTTGTACGTAAGTAGCTGAAAAATACCCCCAAAAATACGTTTTTTGGGGAATGTTGTTTTTTGCTTTTCCAGTATAGGGAAGTTTTCATGCTTTTTACCGTTTTGTGGTTAACAAGTTTATATACACATATACATGTAAAAAAAAATATTTTGCCAAAAACGTGTCTTTTAAGTTTTTTTTTCAGCTTCTTACGTACCAAGAAGGTAAAATGCATGAAAAACACCCTTTATGGAAAAACAGAATAATATCACCAAAAAGAAATCATTTGAGAGTTTTTGAGCTTGTTAGGAAGAAAAACGCCATAATATATGCAAAGTATTCTATATGAAGAAAGAAAAAGACATTACGAGAAACGTGTATTATGAGTAAATTTGAGCTTCTTAGGTAGCAAAATGTGAAAACGCATGAATAGCACTCTGTATGGATAAACATAACAACATTACCAAAAACGTGTATTTTGAGTTTTTTTTTCATATTGTTTTGTGCCAAAACACCAAAATGTATGGAAGCCAACTAACTAACAAACGAAACTACATTTAATGAAACGTGTCTTTTGAATGTTTATGAATCTGCTATGTACCAGAATGCTAAAAAGTATGGAAAGATCACCATATGGGAATAAAAAACATTATCAAAAACATGTCTTCAATCTTTTTGAGCTTCTTACTTACCAAAACGCTAATACGTTTCCAAAACACTTTTTATAGAAAAAGAGAACAAAATTGCCAAAAACAAGTATTTTATGTGTTTATGAGCTTGTTACATAGAAAACGCAAAAATGCATGCAAAGTAACCTTTATGAGGAAATGAAACGATGTTTCCAGAAACGTGTCTTTGGAGTGTTTAGACACTAAATCGATATAAAGCTTATAAATCACTTGATTTGAACAACAAAAGAACACAAGGAAAACGTGTCTTTTAAGTGTTTTTGAGCTTATTACATACCAAAAACCTAAGCTGCCTGCAAAAAAAAAAAAAAAAAAATCGTCATCGAGAAACATAATAACATTACCAAAAACTTGTAATTGGAGTGTGTTTCTCATTGTTAAGTACACATGCAAAGCATGCGAAAGGAAACTAGTTTCCTAGAAAGGTGTCTTTTGAGTGTTTATGAGTGTTCTAGCTCCAAAACGATGAAAAGCATGGAAATCACACTGTAATGGAAAACAAAACATCAACAAAAATGTCTCTTTTCAGTATTTTTGAGCAACTCAGGTATCAGAACGCTAAAACGCATGCAAAACACCCTTGATGGAGAAACAGAATAACATTACCAAAAACAATTTTTTTTTTATTGTTTTTGAGGCTGTTACGTGAAAAACGTCATAATACATTCCATGTACCCTATTTGGTTAAATGGAAAAAAAAAATATTACGAGAAAGGTTTTTTTTTACTTCTTAGGTAACAAACCGCTAAAAGGCATCCATTTTCGCGTTTTTGTAAGTAAAAAGCTCAAAAACATTCAAAATATACCTTTTTGGTGATCTTATTCTATTTCTACATATTGGTTGGTTTACATCCGTTTTAGCGTTTTTCTACGTAAAACACGGAAAAGACGCGTTTTCAGTAATTTTGTTTTGGATTCTCATATAGAACGACTTTCATATTATTTATTGTTTTGGTGAGTAACATGCTGAAAAACACTCAAAACACAGGTTTCTAGTAAACTCGTTTAATTTCCCCAAATAGTTGGCTTTGAATGCACTTTAAGGTTTGGTACATAACAGTCCGAAAAAAGAAAAACTAAAATTAACTTTTTTGATAATGTTCTTTTTTTCACATAATTTCCCTGAATTTTGCCAGAATTTTGGCATCTTGGTACTTATGAAGAAGAATACCCCCCCAAAAAAAATCCTACTTTTTTTATTTGATTTTCTTTCTTTATAAAGAGGTTTAACTTTTTGGTACTTATGGAACTTAAAAAAACACTCATAATACACGTTTCTCGTAATGTCCTTTCGTTTCCCAGACATAGGGTTCTTTCCATGTATTTAAGCGTTTTTAGAGACAACATGATCAAAAGGATTCAAAATACATGTTTTTGGTAATGTTAATCTGTTTCTCCATAAACGGTGTTTTGCATGCGTTTTAGCGATTTCGTATATAAGGAGCTCAAAAACACTTAAAGGCAAGTTCTTGGTAAAAGTTGGTTTTATTCCCATGTAATATGATTGCCCTCCTTTTTAGTGCTTTATTGCCTAACACGCTCAAAAACACTCAAAAGACACTTCTCTGGTAATGTCATTTTTCGTCCCACATAAAGCTAGTTTCGCATGCATTTTGGGGTTTTGGTAACTAAGAATGTGAAAAACACTCAAAATACACGCATTTAGTAAGGTTATTCTGTTTTTTAATTAAAAGTGTTATTCAGGAGTTTCAGCATTTTGGTATCTAAGAAACTTCTCCATATACACGAGTTTTTGTGTTTTTAGCCTTGTGGTTCTTGTGAAACTATAAAACACTCATTATACAAGTTTCTCGTAATGTTTTTTTGTTTCCCAATATAGAGTGCTTTGCATCCATTTTCGTGTTGTTTTTTTTTTGTTGGTAACAAACTCAATAACACTTAAAATATACCTTTTTGGTAATGTTATTCTTTTTCTTCATATTGGTTGGTTTGCATCCGTTTTAGCGTTTTTCTACGTAAAACACTGAAAAGACACGTTTTCATTGATATTGTTTTGGATTCCCATATAGATTGACTTCCATATTATTTATCGTTTTGGTGCCTAACATGCTGAAAACACTCAAAAGACAGTTTTCTTGTCAAGTCGTTTAATTTCCTCATATAGGTGGCTTTGCATGCACTTTAGGGTTTGATACATAATAGTCCGAAAAAAAAGCTAAAATTAACTTTTTCGATAATGTTCTTTTATCCACCTAATTTCCCAGAATTTTAACAGAATTTTGGCGGCATCTCGGTACCTATGAAGATGAATAACAAAAAAAAAAAAAAAATGCTATCTTTTTATTTATTTTTTCATTTATTTATTTTTGGGGGGCTTCTTTATAAAGAGTGTTATTTGTGGGCTTTAGATCTTTGGTACTTAAGTAGCTTAAAAACACTTATAATACACGTTTCTCGTAATGTCCTTTCGTTTCCCAAACATAGGGTTCTTTGCATGTATTTAAGCGTTTTTATAGGTAACATGATCAAAGGCACTAGAAATATGTGTTTTGGTAATGTTATTCTGTTTCTCCATAAAGGGTGTTTTGCTTGCGTTTTAGCTCAAAAACACTTAAAGACAAATTCTTGGTAAATGTTGGATTTATTCCCATGTAATGTGATTACCGTGCTTTTTAGTGCTTTATTGCTTAACACGCTCAAAAACACTCAAAAGACACTTCTGGTAATGTCATTTTTTTTCCCACATAAAGCTAGTTTCGCATGCAATTTGGGGTTCTGGTAACTAAAAATGTGAAAAACAATCAAAATACACCCATTTGGTAAGGTTGTTCTGTTTCTGAATTCAAAGTGTTATTCTTGAGTTTCAACATTTTGGTATCTAAGAAACTTCTCCACATACACGAGTTTTTGCGTTTTTTGCCTTGTGGTTCTTGTGAAACTATAAAATACTCATTATACACGTTTCTCGTAATCTCCTTTTGTTTCCAAATATAGAGTGGATTGCATGCATTTTCGCGTTTTTTGTAGGTAACAAGCTCAAAAACACTCAAAATATACCTTTTTGGTAATGTTATTCTATTTCTTCATATTGGTTGGTTTGCATCCGTTTTAGCATTTTCCTACGTAAAACACTGAAAAGACACGTTTTCAGTAATTTTGTTTTGGATTCCCATATTCCATATTATTTATCGTTTTGGTGCAGTCAAAAGACAGGTTTCCGGTAACGTCGTTTAATTTCCACATATAGGTGGCTTTTGCATGCATGTGGCTTTGGTACACAATAGTCTGAAAAAAAAGCTAAAATTAACGTTTTTGATAATGTTCTTTTTTCCACATAATTACCCTGAATTTTGCCAGAATTTTGGCATCTCGGTACCTATGAAGATGAACAAAAAAAAAGCTATTTTTTTATTTATATATTTATTTTTTCTCTATAAAGAGTGTTATATATGGGTTTTAGCTTTTTGGTACTTAAAGAACTTAAAAACACTCATAATACACATTTCTCGTAATATCCTTTCGTTTCCCAAACATAGGGTTCTTTGCATGTATTCAAGCGTTTTTATAGGTAACATGATCAAAAACACTCAAAATACACGTTTTTGGTAATGTTATTGTGTTTCTCCATAAAGGGTGTTTTGCATTCGTTTTAGCGTTTGGTATGTAAGGATCTCAAAAACATTTAACGGCAAGTTCTTGGTAAAAGTTGGTTTTTATTAACATGTAATGTGGTTGTTCTTCTTTTTAGTAATTTATTGCTTAACACGCTCAAAAACACTCAAAAGACACTTCTCTGGTAATATAATTTTTTCCCCACATATTGCTAGTTTCGCATGCAATTTCGGGTTTTGGTAACTAAGAATGTGAAAAACACTCAAAATACACGCATTTGGTAAGGTTGTTCTGTGTCTCAATTAAGAGTGTTATTCATGAGTTTCAGCATTTTGGTATCTAAGAAACTTTTGACTTGTGGTTCTTCTGAAACTATAAAACTCTAATTATACACGTTTCTCGTAATGTCCTTTTGTTTCCCAATATAGAGTGCTTTGCATCCATTTTCGCGTTTTTTATAGGTAACAGGCTCAAAAACACTCAAAATATACCTTTTTGGTAATGTTATTCTATTTCTTGATATTGGTTTGTTTGCATCCGTTTTAGTTTTTTTTTCTACGTAAAACACTGAAAAAACAAGTTTTTAGTAATGTTGTTTTCGATTCCCATATAGAGTGACTTCCATATTATTTATTGTTTTGATGCCTAACATGCTGAAAAACACTCAAACGACAGGTTTCTGGTAAAGTCGTTTAATTTCCCCATATAGGTGGCTTTGCATGCAATTTATGGTTTTTTTTACATAACAGTCCGAAAAAAGCTAAAATAACTTTTTTGATAATGTTCTTTTTTCCACATAATTTCCCTGAATTTTGCCAGAATTTTGGCATCTCGGTACCTATGAAGAAGACTAACAAAAAAAAAAAAAAGAAAATGATTTATTTATTTATCTTTTTTGTTTCTTTATAAAGAATGTTGTTATTTGTGGATTTTAGCTTTTTGGTACTTAAGGAACTTAACACTCATAATACACGTTTCTCCTAATGTCCTTTCGTTTCCCAAACATAGGGTTCTTTGCATGTATTTAAGCGATTTTATAGGTAACATGATCAAAAATACTCAAAATACATGTTTTTGGTAATGTTGTTCTGTTCTCCATAAAGGATGTTTTGCATGCGTTTTAGCGTTTTGGTATGTAAGGAGGTCAAAAACACTTAAAGGCAAGTTCTTGGTTAAAGTTGGTTTTATTCCTATGTAATGTGATTGCCCTGCTTTTTAGTGCTTTATTGCCTAACACGTTCAAAAACCCTTAAAAGACACCTTTCTGGAAATGTCTTTTTTTTTTTTACTTAAAGCTAGTTTCACTTGCAATTTGGGGTTTTGGTAACCAAGAATGTGAAAAACACTCAAAATACACGCATTTGGTAAGGTTGTTCTGTTTCTCAATTAAGAGTGTTATTCATGAGTTTCAGCGTTTTGGTATCTAAGAATCTGAAAAAAAACACTCATAATGCACGTTTCTCGTAATGTCCCTTTTTTTACTCATTTTGGGTGCTTTGCATGCATTTTGGCATTTTTTTCACGTAATAGCTGAAAAACACTGAAAATACACGCTTTTGGTAATAAGAATATAAGAACATAAGAAATAAGTAAATCTGCAAGAAGGCATCAGGCCTACACATGGCAGTACTTGTATGAAATATGCCTACCTATTCTCACCTATCACCCCCATCCATAAATGTCGAATTTTCTCTTACAGTTTCCAAATGCCTCAGCACTAACAGCTTGATTACTACGTCCGTTCCAATCATCTACTACTTTATTTGAGAACCAATTCCTTCTTGTCTCCTTTTTGAACATCAAGTTTTCAGGCTTGAACCCATTTTTCTTGTTCTATCATGGTTACAGATTCTAAAAATTTTCCTTATGTTGCCCTTGTTATAACCCATATACCACTTAAAGACTTCTATCAGGTCCACTCTTAACCTACGTCTCTCTAAAGAATGTAAATTTAACAGCTTGAATCTCGCTTCGTAAGGAATACTCCTCATCCCCTGTATCCTTTTAGTCTTTCTCCTTTGTACTGATTCTAATAGACCTTTATCCTTCCTGTGATGTGGTGACCAGAATTGGACAGCGTAGTCTATATGAAGTCTGACCAGCGCCAAATGTAACTTTAATATTACTTCGGGAGTTCTCCTTTTTAGCACTCATGAAAATGAATCATAATACACTATTTGCTTTGTTTCTGGCCTCTTTGCATTGCTTTCTTAGACGGAGTTCAAGGCTAACTTTAAATCTCAAATCTTTTTCTTACCCTGAACCTACCAGAACTTGGTTGTTCATTGTGTAACTAGTATGTGGCTTTCTTCCACGTACGCTAAGTGCTTTCAATTTGTTGATATTAAACTGCATTTGCCATCTGTCTGTCCATTCGTTCATCCTATCCAAATCTGCCTGCAAGGCGATGGTTTGCGATTCAGACCTAATTAATCTACATACTCTCGTGTCATCCGCAAATTTACTAACAACACTACTAATTCCACTATCCAAGTCATTGACATATATAACAAACAACATCGGCCCTAATACTAATAATTCCTTTGTCACCCCACTAATTACTTGACCCCACTCGAATTTAGAGCCGTTTATTACAACACTCTGTCGCCTGCCGCTTAGCCATGACCTTATCCAATCTAAACACCTCATCTCTCTCGTGCGCCCTAACCTTTCTCAGTAGCCTCTGATTGGGTACCTTGTCAAATGCTTTACTAAAGTCCTGATATAGGATGCCATAACTATCACCATTATCTGCCTCCACATTACCGATACCTCTCATGACTAAAGTGATTTCCTAAGGACAGAAACTAACAGATTACTTATAACCTTTTTCCATTCCTTAAATACTCTGGAATATATTTCATCTGGTCCTGGTGACTTGAACTTTTCAGCTTATCTATCTCCTGTTCCACTATCTCTTTAGTTATAATAATATCTGTCACCTTCTCTTTCTCTTCTATTCTAAATATCTTCTCACTGTTCGGCAAATCCTGCATGTTTTCCTGGGCAAAGACAGTTAAAAATACTCGTTCACAATTTTACTAATCTCCTCTCAACAACTAAGCAGGTCCCATTCTGCTGTCTTTAAGGAACTTTTGTTTCTCTATTCTTCGTCTGATAAAATCCCTTGGGGTCCATCTTCGCTTGGCTGGCTACCTTTAATGCATAACTATTTTTAGCTTTCCTTGTTAAACTCCTGACTTTTCAAATTCATTATATTATGGCCTTAAAACCACTTCCCCTGTCTTTAATCTCATATATACTTCTCTTTCGCCCTATGTAGTGTTTTATTATCAGTCATCCATTTAGGACCATTCTTCTGCGATCTTATTCTTCTGTAAGGGATGTTCCCTAACTGTCCTGAATGTAATTTATCAACGAAATATTGATTTCACTTCTCCATAAAGGGTGTTTTGCTTGGGTTTTAGCGTTTCTGTACATAAGAACCTATAAAACACGTTTTTAGTAATGTTGTTTTGTATTCCTTTTTTTGTTTTTTTGGTAAATAAAAAGCTCAAAAATACTTATAATACACTTTTCTCGTAATGTCTTTTTGTTTTCATATAGGGTAATTTCATGATCTTGGCATTTTTCTACGTATGAAACTCAAAAACAATCAATATAAACGATTTTTTTAAGGGGATAAATTTATATATATTTTTTTATTACATACGTTTTAGCGTTTTAGTACGTAACTTTATAAACATTGAAAAGACACGTTTTTGGTAATGTTGTTTTGTTTCCATAAACACTAAAAAGACGTTTCTTAAGATATCGTTACCTTTGCCAAATATAGGGTGCTTTAAATGCATTTTGGCGTTTTGTCACTTCAAAATATGAAATGCACTTAAAATACACGTTTTTAATAATGTTGTTCTGTTTCTCTCTATATAGAGTCCTAATCATGCAAATCTGAAAAAAAAAAAACACTCAATACATGTTTCTCGTTATGCCTTTTCCATTCCCTATTGCATTGTACATTGCCTGCATATTGACCTAATATGCTGAAAAGACACTAGAATTTTTTTTTTTTTTTGTAATGGTAACCTGTTTCTACAGCTTTTTTTTTCATGCGTTTTATCGTTTTGTTACCTAAAAAGCTGAAAACAGACTCAAAATGTACAATATAAGTAATGTTGTTTCGTTTTCCCATATAAGGTGTATTCCATTATTTTTAGCATTTTCGTGCCTAACATGCACAAAAACACAAAAAAATACATTTCTTGTAATGTTGCTTCGTTCCTGAATATAAAGAGTTTTGAATCCATTTTGTCGTTTTGATATCTTACAGTACGAAAAACACTTAAAATACACGTTTTTAGTAATGTTGTTGTGTTTCTGAATAGGAAGTGTTATTCTTGCTTTTCCTCATTTTTGGTACCTAAAAAGCTGAAAACATCCATTATACATGTTTTTCGTAATGCATTTTTCTTTCCCCATATAGAATACTTTGTATGCGTTTCTGAGTTTTCCAAGTAACAAGCCGAAAACACTCAGAACACTTTTTTTTTTTTATGTTATTCTGTTTCTCCATAAAAGGTCTTTTGCATGAGTTTTAGCGTAAAAAGTAAAAACAAAACTCTCAAAAGACTCGTTTTTCGTAACGTTTTGTATTCCGCTATAAGGTCATTTTCCATGCTTTTTAGCGTTTTGTTACCTAACGTGCTGAAAGACACATAAATACACGTTTCTCGTTTCTTGTAATCACGTTTCATTTTCGTATATAAAGGCTTTTTCAGGTATTTTGGTAATGTAAAAAGCACTCAAAATGCGTGTTTTTAGTAATGTCGTTCTGTTTTTCCATATATAGTTGTATTATCGCCTTTTTCCGTTTTGGTACCTAAGAAGCTTAAAAACACTTTCTCGTAATGTCTTTTCGTTTCATCATAGAGAGTACTTTGCACGGTTTTTTTTTCTTTTTTGTACGTAACAAACTCAGAAAAAAATTGAAATACAAGTTTAAATAAAATTATTGTGTTTCTGAATAAAACATATTTATATGCGTTTTAGCTTTTGGAAACGTAAGTAGCTCACAAACACTGAAAAGAGACATTTTTTTGTAATGTTGTTTTGTTTTCCCAGATATAGTGGACACACAAAGCGTTTTCGCTTTTATCGTTTTGGTGCCTAGCACGCTCATCAACATCTGGAAAGACACTTCTGGAAAACTCGTTTCGCCATTTAGGGTGCATTACATAGACAATGGCGTTTTGGTACCTAACAATGTGAAATATACTTAAAATACACGTTTTTGGTAATGTTGTTTTGTTTCTCCAAAGAGATCGCTAGTCATGCGATTCCTCGTTTTTGTACCTAAGAAGCCCCCCCAAAAAAAACACTAAGAAATGGTTCTCGCAATCCCCTTTCGTCTAAACATATAGGAAACTTTGGATGCATTTTGCCGGTTTTGTACGTAAAAAATCTGAAAACAGTCAAAATACTTGTTTTTGGTAAAATTATTCTGTTTCACCATGAACTGTGTTTTATATGGGTTTTATCGTTTCAGTACGTAAGAAGATTAAAAACACTCAAAAGACATGTACGTAACGTTGTTTTGTATTCTTATATAAGGTGATTTCCATGCTTTTAAGCGTGTTGGTAACTAACACGCTCAAAACACTGAAGAGACACGTTTCTGGTAATGCTGTTTCGTTTCCCCATATATGAACCTTTATTGCCTCGTGCTGTTTTGCTACCTAATAATGTGAGAAAACACTCAAAATACACGTTTTTGGTAATATTGCTAGTTTTTCGATATAGAGTACTATTCATTCGTTTTAGGATTTTGGTACCTAAGAAGATAAAAAAAAAAAAAACTCATAATACACGCTTCTCGTAATTTCTCGTTTCCCCGTATAGAGTAAATTGCATTCATTTTTACTTTTCAACGTAACAAGCTCAAAACATTTAAAACACATATTTTTTTATAAAGTTATTGTGTTTATGAAGGGTGTTTTTGCATGTAATTTAGAGTTTTGGTACGTAAGAAGCTGAAAAACACTCATAAGATACGTTTTTTTCGTAATGTTTTGAATTTTCATACATGCTTACATGCTCAGAAACCCTCAAAGCACTATTTTTTTCTGAAAAATGTCGTTTCCTTTCCTATTATAAGGGGCTTTGCATGCATTTTGGCGTTTTGGCGGGTAACAATGTGAAACACACTCAAAATACATGATTTCTCTATTTCGAAAAAGAAAACAACATTACATTAATCGTGCCTTTTGAGTCTTTTCATTTATTTACGTACCAAAACGCTAAAACGCATGCAAAAAACACTTTAATGTAGAAACAGAGTAATATTATCAAAATCATACATTTTTTTATTTATTTTTTTATAGCTTGTTACGTAGAAAAAGCGAAAATGCATGCAAAGTACCCTATATAGGGAAACAAAAAGACTTCATGAGAAACTTGTATTATGAGTATTTTGAGGTTCTTAGGTACCAAAATGTTAAAGTGCATGAATAACACTCTATATGGAGAAACAGAAAAGCATTATCGAAAACATGTATCTCGACTGTATTTCATATTGTTAGGCAACAAATCACCAAAAGCATGCAAAGCGATATTTCCAGAAACGTGTCTTTTTGAGTGTTTATGAGCGTGCTAAGCACCAAAACCCAAAATGTATGGAAACCATCCTGTATGAGTAAACAAAATAATATAACTACATACATCTCTTTTCAGTGTTTTTTGAGGTATGTACCAAAACGCCAAAATGCATGCGAAAAAAAAAGTATGGAGGAATAGTCAAAAATGACAAAAGAAACGTGTTTTTAGTGTTTTTCAACTCAATACGTAGAAAACGCCAAAATGTATGTAAATTACCCTATATCTGGTAACGAAAAGATATTACAAGAAACTTGTATTTTTAGTGTTTTTGAGCTTCTTTGGTACCAAAACGAGAAAAAGTATGCATAGCACCCTATATATATAGAAACATAATAAGATAACCAAAAATTGGTATTTAGAGTGATTTTTCACATTGTTAGATACCAAAACGCCAAAATGTATGGAAAGTACCTTATATCGGGATAGGAAACGAGATTTCAAGAAACGGGTCTTTTGTGTGTTTGTGAGCGTGCTAGGCACAAAAATGCTAAAAAAAAAAAAAAACGTAAAACAAACATTAATAAAACATCTTCTGAGAGTTTTTGAGCTACTTACGTCGTAAAATGATAAAATGCATGCAAATGCTTTATGGAAAAACAAAATAACTTTAGCAAAAAACGTGTATTTTTTTTCAGCTTTTTACGTACAAAAACGCTGAATTGCATGGAAAATAGTTTATAAGGGGAAACGAAAGAACTTTACGAGAAACGTGTATTATGATTGTCTTTGAGCTTTTTAGGTACCAAACCAGAAAAAAAATATGTATGAATATCACATTATATAAAAGAAACATAAATTATTATCAAAAAACTTGTATTTTGAATGTTTTTAACATTGTTAGGTATCAAAACGGCGAAGTGCATGGAAATATGCCTATAAGGGGAAACAGAACTACATTTCCAGAATCATATATTTTCAGTGTTTTTAACGTATTAGCAAGGAAAACGGTTAAAAAAAAACATGAATTATATCCTTATGGAAAATAAATAACGAGTGTTTTTGAGTTTTTTTTTTTTTTTACGTCGAAAACACCAAAATGCATACAAACTATCCTATATGGGGAACCGAAACGACATTACAAAAACGTTTATTATCATTATTTTTTTTTTTTTTTAGCTTCTTAGGTACCAAAACGTTAAAACACATGAATAGCGCTTTATTTGGAGAAAAAGAAGATTAATACCAAAAACGTGTATTGTATTTCACATTATTAGGAGATATAACAGCGAAATGCATGCAAAGCACTCGATATTGAGAAACGAAAAGTCTTTACGAGAAATCTGTTTTTTGAGCTTCTTAAGTACCAAAACTCTAAAACGCATGAATAGCATTCTATATGAAAAAAAAAAAAAAACAGAACAATAGTACCAAAAAACGTGTCTTTTGAGTGTTTTTTTCAGTATCTTACGTACCAAAAACGCAAAAAATGCATGCAAAACACAATTTATGGAGAAAAAGAATAATATTACCAAAAACAAGTTTTTTGAGTGTTTTGTGAGCTTAGGTGGAAAAACGCCAAAATACATCCTTCTTAGGTACGAAAATTTTATATGGAGAAACGAAAAGGCATTACAAGAAACGTGTGTTAGGAATGTTTTTGAGCTTCTTAGGTACCAAAACGCAATAAACCATGAATAACATTCTATATGAAGATACAAAACATTACCAAATACGTGTGTTTTGAGTGTTTTTTTTTGTTTTTCACATTCATAGATACCAAAACACCAAAATGCATCCAACGATCCCTATATAGGGAAAAGAAATTAAATTTCTAGTAACGTGTCTTTTATGAGTTTATTAGCGTGTTAAGTACCAAAACGAAAAAAAAAAAAAAAAAAAAAAAAAAAAACACCTTATATGGATAACAAAACGTCACCGAAACTGTCTCTTTTCAGTGTTTTTCAGGTAATTACGTATCATGAAAAAAAAAAAAAACATTCATGGCGAGACATTATATATTTGCGAAAAAAAAAAAATGTTTTTGAGTTTGTTACAAAAACGACAATATGCACACAAAGTACACTATGGGAAACGAAAGGGCATTACCTGAAACGTGTATTATTAGTGCTTTTGAGCTTCTTAGGTACCAAAATGTTAAAAGGCATTAATAGCACTCTCTATGGAAAAATGAAAAAAAAAAAACATTAACAAAAACTTGTGTTTTATGTGTATTACACATTATTAGGTGCCAAAAAGCCAAAAAACAGGAAAAATAGGCTATAGTTGGGAAAGAAAATGATATATCGTGAAACGTGTCTGTTGAGTGTTCATGATCGTGTTAGGCACCAAAATGTTTTTGAGCTACTTACGTACCAAAACGCTAAAACGCACGTGAAACATGATTTATGGAGAAACAATAAAATTACGAAAAAGAAGTATGTTAAGGGTTTTCAGTTTGTTACCTACGAAAACGCCAAAATGTATGCAAAGTACCTAATATTAGGAAACGAAGAGACATTACAAGAAAAGTGTATTATCAGTGTTTTTAAGTTTTTGGTACCAAAACGTTAAAAGACATAAATAGTATTACTCTATATGGAAAAATAAATAAATTAATAAAAGAAAATTACCAAAAAACGTGATTTTTTAGTTTTTTTTTTTCACATTGTAAGATAGCAAAAACGCCAAAATGCATGCAAAGTGCCCTCTCTAGGGAAATGAAACGACATTTCCAGAAACATGTATTTCTTTTTTTTTTTTTAGTGTTTATGAGCGTGTTAGGCACAAAAACGCTAAAAGGCATGGAAAAGTTCCTCTATGGGGAAAGCAAAACAACATTTCTAAAAACGTGTGTTTGGTGTATTTTTGAGCTATTTATGTACAAAAACCATAAAACGAATGGAAAACACCCTTTTAAATAGAAAGAGAATAACCTTAACAAAAACAAGTATTTAAATGCTTTTGAGTTTGTTACGTACAAAATCGCCAAAATGCATGCAAAGAATGAGGAAATGAAAAGACATTGCGAGAAACGTGTGTTATGAGTGTTTTTGAGTTTCCTGTCTACGAAAACGCGAAAACCCTGTAATAAAACTCTAAATGAAGAAACAGAACAACATCAAAAGAAAAAAAAACAAACGTATTTTGTGTATTCTTTTACACTGTTAAGTAATTAAATGCATAAATACATGTAAGGTACCCTATATTAGGAAAAAAAAAAAGATTTCCAGGAACATGTTTTTTGAGTGATTATGATCTTATTAGGTACCAAAACGATAATATTACTGAAACCAAGTATTTCGAGAGTTTTTGAGCTTATTACGTAGAAAAATGCCAAAATGCTTGATCTGAGGAAACAAAAATACATTACGAGAAACTTGTGTTATGAGTTTTTTTTTTTCAGTTTCTTAGGTACTAAAACGCTAAAACGCCTAAATATACGGAGACAATTAACATTATAAAAAACTTGCATTTTGAGTGTATTTCACATGGTTAGGTACCAAAACGCCAAAATGTACGCAAAGCACACTTCATAGGAAAAGGAAACGATATATCCAGAAATGTGTTTTTTGAGTGTTTATGAGCGTGTTAGGCACCAAAACGGTTAAAAAAGCATGAAAAGTACCCAATATGGAAAAAAAGAAACATCATTACCAAAAACGTTTTTCTTTGGTCTTTTTGAACGACTTACGAAAACGCTAAGAAGCATGCAAAACAACTTTTATGGAGAAACAGTATATGTAATAAAATTGTGTGTTTTGAGTGCTTTTTCAGCTTGTTTCGTAGAAAAATGCCAAAATTCATGCAAAAACGAAAAGACATCACGAAAACGCTAAAACGGGTGTAAATAATCTTTATATAGGAACACAACATTAACACAAGCGAGTATTTTTATTGCTTTTCACATGGTTAGGTAACAAAAAAGCCTAACAATTTGAAAGACTCAAAATATATGTTATTAATAAAGTTATGTGTCTTCATATAAAGTGCTATTCATGCGTTTTAGCGTTTTTGTACCTAAGAACCAAAAACATTCATAATAAACGTTTCTCGTAAAGTCTTTTCGTTTCGAAAGATGCTTTCTTGTAACAATTTCATTTCCCCATATCAAGGGCTTTCCATGCATTTTGGCGTTTTGGTACCTAATAATGTGAAATATGCTCAAAACACACGTTTTTGTTAATGTAGTTCTGTTTCTTAATAGAGTTCTGTTTATAGGTTTAGCGTTTTAATACCTAAAATGGTAAAAAAAAAAAAAATTATAATACATGTTTTTCGTAATGTCATTACGTCTACCTATTAAGAGTATTTTGCATCCATTTTAATGTTTTTGTATGCAACAAACTCAAAAAAACTCTCAAAATACTTGTTTTTGGTAATGATATTCTTCTACATAAAAGGTGTTTTGCATGCTTTTTTAGGATTTCGGTACGTAAGAGGCTGAAAAACACTCAAAAGACACGTTTTTTGGTAAAGTTGTTTTCTATTCCCATTTATGGTGTTTACCATTGCATTTTAGCGTTTTGGTGACAAACATACAAAGAAACACTAAAAAAACACACATTTTATCGTTTCCAAATATATTGGTACTTATCAATGTGGAAAAAAAAAAACACACACAAATTACGCGGTTTTTTGGAAATGTTGTTCTGTTTCGTCGTATAATGTGGTATTAATGCGTTTTCGCATTTCGGTACCTGGGAAGCTCAAAAACACTTATAATACACTTTTCTTCTAATGTCTTTTTTGTTCCCCACATAGTAAACTTTTCATATATTTTGGTGTTATTCTATGTAACAAGCTCAAAAACACTCAAAACACTTTTTTTTTTTTATGTAGGAAGGATACTGGCCAAGGGCAACAAAAATCTATTAAAAAAAAAATGCCCACTGAAATGCCAGTCCCATAAAAGGGTCAAAGCAGTGGTCAAAAATTGGTGGATAAGTGTCTTGAAACCTCCCTCTTGAAGGAATTCAAGTCATAGGAAGGTGGAAATACAGAAGTAGGCAAGGAGTTCCAGAGTTTACCAGAGAAAGGAATGAATGATTGAGAATACTGGTTAACTCTTGCGTTAGAGAGGTGGACAGAATAGGAGTGAGAGAAAGAAGAAAGTCTTGTGCAGCGAGGCCGCGGGAGGAGGGGAGGCATGCAGTTAGCAAGATCAGAAGAGCAGTTGGCATGAAAATAGCGGTAGAAGACAGCTAGATATGCAACATTGCGGCGGTGAGAGAGGGGCTGAAGACAGTCAGTTAGAGGAGAGGAGTTGATGAGACGAAAAGCTTTTGATTCCACCCTGTCTAGAACAGCAGTATGAGTGGAACCCCCCCAGACATGTGAAGCATACTCCATACATGGACGGATAAGGCCCTTGTACAGAGTTAGCAGCTGGGGGGGTGAGAAAAACTGGCGGAGACGTCTCAGAACACCTAACTTCATAGAAGCTGTTTTAGCTAGAGATGAGATGTGAAGTTTCCAGTTCAGATTATAAGTAAAGGACAGACCGAGGATGTTCAGTGTAGAAGAGGGGGACAGTTGAGTGTCATTGAAGAAGAGGGGATAGTTGTCTGGAAGATTGTGTCGAGTTGATAGATGGAGGAATTGAGTTTTTGAGGCATTGAACAATACCAAGTTTGCTCTGCCCCAATCAGAAATTTTAGAAAGATCAGAAGTCAGGCGTTCTGTGGCTTCCCTGCGTGATATGTTTACCTCCTGAAGGGTTGGACGTCTATGAAAAGACGTGGAAAAGTGCAGGGTGGTATCATCAGCATAGGAGTGGATAGGACAAGAAGTTTGGTTTAGAAGATCATTAATGAATAATAAGAAGAGAGTGGGTGACAGGACAGAACCCTGAGGAACACCACTGTTAATAGATTTAGGAGAAGAACAGTGACCGTCTACCACAGCAGCAATAGAACGGTCAGAAAGGAAACTTGAGATGAAGTTACAGATAGAAGGATAGAAACCGTAAGAGGGTAGTTTTGAAATCAAAGCTTTGTGCCAGACTCTATCAAAGGCTTTTGATATGTCCAAGGCAACAGCAAAAGTTTCACCAAAGTCTCTAAAAGAGGATGACCAAGACTCAGTAAGGAAAGCCAGAAGATCACCAGTAGAGCGGTTTTGACGGAACCCATACTGGCGATCAGATAGAAGGTTGTGAAGTGATAGATGTTTAAGAATCTTCCTGTTGAGGATAGATTCAAAAACTTTAGATAAGGAAGAAATTAAAGCAATAGGACGGTAGTTTGAGGGATTAGAGCGGTCACCCTTTTTAGGAACAGGTTGAATGTAGGCAAACTTCCAGCAAGTAGGAAAGGTAGATGTTGACAGACAGAGCTGAAAGAGTTTGACTAGGCAAAGTGCAAGCACGGAGGCACAGTTTCGGAGAACAATAGGAGGGACCCCATCAGATCCATAAGCCTTCCGAGGGTTTAGGCCAGCGAGGGCATGGAAAACATCATTGCGAAGAATTTTAATACGTGGCATGAAGTAGTCAGAGGGTGGAGGAGAGGGAGGAACAAGCCCAGAATCGTCCAAGGTAGAGTTTTTAGCAAAGGTTTGAGCAAAGAGTTCAGCTTTAGAAATAGATGTGATAGCAGTGGTGCCATCTGGTTGAAGTAGAGGAGAGAAAGAAGAAGAAGCAAAGTTATTGGAGATATTTTTGGCTAGATGCCAGAAATCACGAGGGGAGTTAGATCTTGAAAGTTTTTGACATTTTCTGTTAATGAAGGAGTTTTTGGCTAGTTGGAGAGCAGACTTGGCATGGTTTCGGGCAGAAATATAAAGTGCATGAGATTCTGGTGATGGAAGGCTTAAGTACCTTTTGTGGGCCACCTCTCTATCATGTATAGCACGAGAACAAGCTGTGTTAAACCAAGGTTTAGAAGGTTTAGGACGAGAAAAAGAGTGAGGAATGTACGCCTCCATGCAGGACACTATCACCTCTGTTATGCGCTCAGCACACAAAGACGTGTCTCTGACACGGAAGCAGTAGTCATTCCAAGGAAAATCAGCAAAATACCTCCTCAGGTCCCCCCAACAAGCAGAGGCAAAACGCCAGAGGCACCTTCGCTTAGGGGATCCTGAGGAAGGATTGGAGTGATAGGACAAGATAAAGATATGAGATTGTGATCGGAGGAGCCCAACGGAGAAGAAAGGGTGACAGCATAAGCAGAAGGATTAGAGGTCAGGAAAAGGTCAAGAATGTTGGGCGTATCTCCAAGATGGTCAGGAATACGAGTAGGGTGTTGCACCAATTGCTCTAGGTCATGGAGGATAGCAAAGTTGTAGGCTAGTTCACCAGGATGGTCAGTGAAGGGAGAGGAAAGCCAAAGCTGGTGGTGAACATTGAAGTCTCCAAGAATGGAGATCTCTGCAAAAGGGAAGAGGGTCAGAATGTGCTCCACTTTGGAAGTTAAGTAGTCAAAGAATTTCTTATAGTCAGAGGAGTTAGGAGAGAGGTACACAGCACAGATAAATTTAGTATGAGAATGACTCTGTAGTCGTAGCCAGATGGTGGAAAACTCGGAAGATTCAAGAGCGTGGGCACGAGAGCAGGTTAAGTGATTGCGCACATAAACGCAGCATCCAGCTTTGGATCGAAAATGAGGATAGAGAAAGTAGGAGGGAACAGAAAAGGGGCTACTGTCAGTTGCCTCAGACACCTGAGTTTCAGTGAGGAAAAGAAGATGAGGTTTAGAAGAGGAGAGGTGGTGTTCTACAGATTGAAAATTAGATCTTAGACCGCGAATGTTGCAGAAGTTAATGAAGAAAAAGTTGAGGGGGATGTCGAGACACTTGACACTTGTTTTTGGTAATGTTATTTTGTTTCTGCATAAAGGGTGTTTTGCATGCATTTTACCTTTTTGGTACATAAGAAGTTCGAAAACACTCAAAAAAGTCATGTTTTTCGTTAAGTCGTTTTGTATTCCCAAATAAGGTGATTTCCATGCTTTTTAGCGTATTGGTGCTTAACACGCTCAAAAACATTTAAAAGATACGTTTCTGGAAATCTCGTTTTTACCCATATAGAGGATTTTCAATGCATTTTGGTGATTTGCTATTTATTAATGTGAAAACACTCAAAATACACGTTTTTTTTGGTCTCGATATCGAGTACTATTCTTGAGTTTCAGCATTTTGTTACCTAAGATGTTCAAAAACACTTATAATAAATTTTCTTCGTAATGTCCTTTCGTTTCTCCATATAACGTTATTTTCATGCATTTTTGCATTTTTGTACGTAACACGCTAAAAACACTCGAAATAGTTATTTTTTGTAATATTATTCTTTTTCTCCATAAAGTGTTTTGTATTCGTTATAGCGTTTTGTACGTAGGAAGCTCTATAACATCCAAAAGACACTTTTTTTAGTAATGATGTTTTATATTGCCATACACGTTGCTTTGCATGCATTTTGGCGTTTTGTTATATACACTCAAAATATAAGTTTTAGGTAATTTTTTTTTTTTCATATTAAGTGCTGTCAATGCGTTTTAGCGTCTTTGTACCTAAAAAGTAAAAAAAAAAAAAACGATTATAATAGATCTCTCATAATGTCCTTTCGTTTCCCAAAATAGTGGATTTTGCATATGTTTTGGAGTTTCTTTACGTAACAAGCTCAAAAACACTCAAAATACTTGTTTTTCGTAATATATATATATATATATATATATATATATATATATATATATATATATATATATATATATATATATATATATATATATATATATATATATATATATATATATATATATATATATATATATATATATATATATATATATATATATATATATATATATATATATATATATATATATATATATATATATATAAAGTGTGCTTTGCATGTTTTAGAGTTTTGGTGCTAAAGAAATTCTAAAACCCTGAAAAGACACGTTCGTAATGTTGTTTTACATGTATATTCCCATATAGGGTGATTTCCATGCTTTTTAGCGTTATGATACCTAATACGAACAAAAAGAAAAAATAAATAAATAAAATAAAAACCCTTAAAAGACATTTTTCTAGTAATGTAGTTTTATTTCCCTATATAGGTGACTGTAAATACATTATGGCATTTTGGTACCTAGTAATAAAAAAAAAAAACACTCAAAATACAAATTATTGGTAATGTTGTTCTGATTTGTCGTTATAAAGTGCACCATAAAATTCATGCCTTTTAGTATTTTGCTACCTAAGAAGCTCTAAAATTCTCATAATACATGTTTTTCCTAATGTCTTTTCGTTTAACATTACAGAGTCTTTTGCTTGCATTTTGGCATTTTTCCACGTACTAAGCTCAAAAACAAACAAAAACACGTTTTTGATACTCATACTGTTTCTTCATGTTTTCTTTATTTTTTTTTGCAAGCGTTTCAGCGTTTTTGGTACGTAAGTAGCTCAAAAACACTATAAAGAGACGTTTTGGTAATGTCTTGTTCTCCCATATAGGGTACTTTCCCTCCTTTTTTTTTTTTTTATCTTTTCGGTGTTTGCACGCACATAAATATTAGAAAAAAAAAACACGTTTCTGGAAATCTCGCTTCCTTTCTCCATATAGGGTGCTTTCCACGGATTTTAAAACCTAACAATATGATGTACATTCAAAATAACACGTAATGTAATTCTGTTTCTCTCTATAGAGTGTTATTCATACTCATTCATAGCGTTTTGGTACCTATGAAACTAATAAAATACTCATAATACACGTTTTTCGTAATGTTTATCCATTTCCCCATTTAGGGTACTTTGCTTACGTTTTGGCGTTTTTCTACGAAACAAGTTGAAAAAAACACTCAAAATACTTATTTTCTTAATGTTATTAATAATATTTTGCATGCGGTTTAAAGTTTTGGTACATAAGTTGCTCAAAAACAGTGGAAAAAACGTTTCTGGTAATGTGTTGTTTTCCCATATAGGGTGCTTTTTTGTTTTTGTTTTTTTTTCTTTTGGTATCTAACACACTCATTAACAAAAGACACTTTTCTTGAAATCTCGTTTTCTTTCACCATATAGGGTGTTTTGTTTGCATTTTGGAGTTTTGGTACCTGACAATGTGAAATACACTCAAAATACATGTTTTTGGAAATATTGTTCTGTTTTTTTTTTTTCTATAGAGTGCTAATTATTGCCCTTTAGCGGTTTGTTACCTAAGAAGTAAAAAAAAAAACACCTTTTTTCGTAATATTTTTTTTTCATTTAACCAAATAGGGTACTTGGAATGTATTTTGACGTTTTTCACGTAACAGCCTCAAAAAACAATAAAAAAAAAACTTGTTTTTGTTAATGTTATTCTGTTTCTCCATCAAGGGTGTTTTGCATGCGTTTTAGCGTTCTGATACATAAGTTGATCAAAAATACTGAAAAGAGACATTTTTGTTAATGTTTTGTTTTCCATTACAGTGTGATTTCCATGCTTTTCATCGTTCTGGAGCTAGAACACTCATAAACACTCAAAAGACACCTTTCTGGAAAACTCGTTTCCTTTCGCATGCTTTGCATGCGTACCTAACAATGAGAAATATCCGGCTTAGGTTTTTGGTATGTAATAAGCTCAAAAACACTTAAAAGACTCGTTTTCCTTAGTGTTGTTTTGTTGTTCAAATCAAGTGATTTCCAAGCTTTATATCGGTTTAGTATCTAAACACTCAAAAAACAAGTTTCTGGAAACATCGTTTCATTTCCTCATAAAGGTTACTTTGCATGCATTTTTGCGTTTTCTACGTAACAAGCTCATAAACACATAAAATACTTGTTTTTGGCAATTTTATTGTTTCTCTATAAAGAGTGTTTTGCAAGCGTATTAGCGTTTTGGTACGTAAGAAGCTCAAAAAGATTGAAAAGACATGTTTTTGATAATGTTTTTTATTCCCATATGGTGATCTTTCCATGCTTTTTAGCATTCTGATACCGAGCAGTTTCATAAACATTCAAAAGACACGTTTCATTAAATTTAGTTTTGTTTGTTAGTTAGTGGGCTTCCATACATTTTGGCTTTTTGGCACTAACAATAGGAAAAAAAACACTCAAAATACACGTTTTTGGTAATGTTGTTATGTTTATCCATACAGAGTGCTGTTCATGCGTTTTCACATTTTGCTACCTAAGAAGCTCAAATTTACTCATAATACACGTTTCTCGTAATGTCTTTTTCTTTCTTCATATAGAATACTTTCCATACATTATGGCGTTTTTCTACCGAACAAGCTCAAAAACTCTCAAATGATTTCTTTTGGGTGATATCATTCTGTTTTTCCATAAAGGGTGTTTTTCATGCATTTTACCTTGTTGGTACGTAAGAAGCTGAGAAAAAAAAAAAAAACTCAAAAGACACGTTTTTGGCAAAGTAGTTTTTTATTTTTTTTATTTCCATGTATATGTGTACTCGTATATGAACTTGTTAACAACAAAACAGTAAAAAGCATGAAAACTTCCCTATACTGGAAAAGCAAAAACAACATTCCCCAAAAAACGTATTTTTTGGGGTATTTTTCAGCTACTAACGTACAAAAACACTAAAATGCTTGCAAAAATCCCTTCATGGAAAAAAACAAATAACTTTACCAGAAACTAGTATTTAATTTTATTTCTTAAGCTTGTCACGTACAAAAGCGCCAAAATGCATGCAAAGTACACTATATATGGATACGAAAGTACATTACGAGAAACGTGCAGTATGAGTGTTTTCAACTTATTAGGTACCAAAACGCTAAAGCGAATGAATAGCACTCTATATGGAGAAACAAAAACGCTAAAATGCACCAAACTCTAAAAAAATAATAATAAATAATAAAAGGCACCAAACTCTAAAAAAATAAAAATACAAAACAAAAATACAAAACAAAATTACCAAAAAAATAATATTTTTTTGTGTTTTTGAGCTACTTTTATATCAAAACGCTTAAACAGACGCAAAACATGCTTTATGGAGAAACAAAATAACAATACAAAAAAAAAAACTATATTTTCAGTGTTTTTGAGGTATGTAAGTAGAAAAACGCCGAAATGTATGCAAAGTTCCCTATGCGGGGAAACGAAGACATTTCGAGAAACGTGTATTATGAGAGCTTTTCAGCTTTTTAGGTACGAAACACAAAGGCAGTATTCTATATGGAGAAACAAAACAACACGAATGAAAATATATATTTTGAGTGGTTTTCATATTATTAGGTACCAAAACGCAAAAATACATGCAAAGACTTCTAAAAGACGAAACAAAACAACATTACAAGGAACCTATTTTTTGAGAGTGTTTCTACGTGTTAGGCACCAAAACATTAAGAAGTATGAAAAGAGCACTATGTTGGAAGGGACAAAGAAATAACGTGACTTTTCACGTGTTTGGAAGTTTTTAAATTCATAATGCACCAAAACGATAAAACATGCAAAACACTCTTCATGCAGAAACAAAAACATTACCAAAAAACGAGCACTTTTAGCGATTTTTTAGCTTGTTATGTACAAAAGCGTCAAAATGCATATAAAGTACCCCATATAAGAAAACGAAAAGACTTTAAGAGAAACTAGTATTATGATTTTTTTTTTTTTAGCTTATTAGGTACCAAAACAATAAAACGTATAATTTGCATTCTGTATGAAGAAAACGTGTATTTTAAGTGTATTTAGCTTTGTTAGGTATCAAAACGCCCAAATGCATGCAAAGCACCCGATATGGGGAAAATAAACATGACTTTTGAGAGTTTATGATTTTGTTAGGCACAAAAAGCTCTTAAGAAGCATCGAAAGTACCGTAAATGGGAAAACATTAAGTGTTTTAAGCTACTTACGTACCAAACCGCTACAACGGTTGCAAAACACACTTTATGGAGAAATTCAACAGCTTTACCAAAAACATGCATTTTGAGAGATTTTGAGCCTGTTACATACAAAAACGATAAAATTCGTGCAAATAACCCTAAAAGGGGAAAAGAAAACATTAAAAGAAACGTCTATTTTGAGTGCTATTGAGCTTCATAGGTACCAGAACACTAAAACGTATTAGCAATACTCTATATGGAGAAACAACAAAATTAACCAAAACTTGTGTTTTAAGGCTTTTTTCACGTTATTAGGTACCGTAACGCGAAAATGCATGCAAAGCATACTATATGGGGAGAGGAAACATTTCCAGAAACATGTCCTTTCAGTGTTTATGAGCGAGTTAGGTACCAAGAAGCTAAAAACAGAGGAAAGCACCCTATAGGAGAAAACAAAAGATTACAAAAACTTTTCTTTTCAGTGCTTATGAGCTACTTATATACAAAAACATTACGAAAAACGAGTATTTTGGCTGTTTCACATTGTTAGGTACCAAAACGCCAAAATGGATGCAAAGCACACTGTATGGGGAAAAGAAACATTTCTAAAAACGTGTCTTTTAAGTGATTTTGAGCGTGATAATCAACAAAACGTGCTGCTGTTGCAGGGCAGTGGAGGACGTATTGAGTCAACGGTTAAACAGGGGTGCGCAAGCAGTGAGGGCAAGAATCAAGCTCATTCCTAGCACTGTTTCTTTGCAGTGGTATCCGAGACGGAGCCTTGTGACGTTTCTTTGTAGCTGGGTGGACACTCCTGTTGTGAGCTTGGCCCTTCTTTCCCTCTTTGCGGCGTTACACTAGGAGGCAGATATGGTTCCTTCCTAAACAGCGTTAAGGAGCATTTGGTGGGTTTGGGAGAGGGCTGCTTTGTCGATTGTCTTTTTGATGGAGGAAGCACTGCGGATTACATCAAATGTAATAGACGGTTCCATCCCTTCTCGTTCCCTGCAACTGCTATATGGCCTGGAACCCAGTGGCATATTACCATTGTTCCATCTCTGTAGAGGGCAGAGATGTGTTGTTGGATGCTAGAGATAAGCTGGTGGGTTTCGTGGGAGTATCGTTGCTTCGCTGCTTGGAGTGTTGGAAAACGATCAGTATAGATGTGAATTTCGCCCGTAGGGTGTTGATGGGCGTATTGTATATGGTCCCAGGGCTGAGGAACTTAACAGGCGCATCAGCGCAGCACGAAGGACTTACCGATGTCACCCAAGTCTTGAAGCCCAGCAGTATCTTCAAAGCGTCATTAGACATGCAAAGATGTGGCGACGAGTGCGCGTCATCTACTATCCACGCCCTCACTCACCACTGACACACAACACACAAGTAGAAGAGGCCGAGAAACTAGCCCAACACTTTGCTGAAAGGAACTCCCCTGCTCATCTCTCTTTCCTGACACACTAAGGCAATAAGATACCGTCGCTGAAATCCGGTCCACCACTATCAACGCTGCCATCACTGAGCAAGGGGGGAAATTGGCAACCTGTTCTCATCTGTGGAACTTGATGCCGTGCTGCGGAACACACCAGACAGAGCCCCGGGACCGGACCAAATTACATACTCCATGATCTCCCACCTGGGTACATCAGACCCTCTTATAGTTACGCAGTCTCTCTTAGAAGGAGGGGGAACTTCCGTCGTCCTGGAATGTCACAACGATTACCCTGATTCTCAAGCCTAAAGACCCCTTGTCAGTGCTCTCCATTTCCCTCCTCAGCTGCCCCAGAAAGATCATAGAACGCATTGTTTTGGTTTGTCTACGGTGACACATGGGTGAATTCCACCTGTTACTCTTTACCTATCAGTCACGCAGGAGTACCACGAACTGCCTTTTAACACTCCTGGGAGCACTGTGCTCACGCTCCGGTTTAGTGGTGTTCCTAGACCTGGAAAAGGCCTTCGAGCTGGCAAACCCCCTCGCCATCTTTGAAGCCTTGGCTAGGAAAGGAGTATGGGGCCGCCTGCTCCGCTGGCTATCTGCGTTACCAAACACAGAGCCCATGTCCTCTTCCAGGGACACGTGCCGACATCACACCCCCAGAACTTCGGCACCTGCCTCAGCCAGCTCCTCTTAAATAATATGATGGAAGAGCTCGCTACTGGAGCCAACGGTCGCGGAATCCAACTCCTAGTGTAAGCAGACGACCTCACCTTCTTCATACCATGGCGCAACCACTGATTTGTTGCACCATGAGCTATAGGGCTTTTAAATCAAAGGTGTGTCACCCTTGGCCTAAAAATCAACCCCACCAAAACCCGATACATGACTTTTGGCCTCCCACCTCTTGACAGAATGCTATGTATTGGAAACAAGACCCTACTGTACACCTCCGCTCATCAATACCTCGGGGTCTGGCTAGACAAGAAGCTCACATACACAACCCACGCAAACTACCTCAGGAAACGTGCAGATCCACGAACCAAAGTGCTTAGCTACATGTCACAGCAAAAAAGCGGAGCCTCAACTACAGTAAAGAGAAACCTGTATGTTGCAAAATTCCGCTCCGTGGTTGACTACTGTGCCCCTTGTCTCCCCAAACTATCATCCTCCTCCTTCCGATCTCTTGAGGTAGCGCAGAACAGGCCGATACTCAGAGCGCCTAATTGGACATCCACCATCACCCTAAGAGGAGAATGTGGCCTTCCTTCCCTGCAACACCGGATATATACCAGAACATCCATTTCTACAATGCAATATGTCTCTACGCTGGCCGAATTCACAGCTCGCCACTCACTTTTTTTCATGCCTTACAGTGCCCTCCAGCTTGCCGCCCTGATGGCGACTGGGTATATGCTGCCGCTGATGCAGCACGAATTTTGGGTCTCGCCGATAATGTCCAGTACGGAACCGACATTCCTCTCCCTGAATTCCAACCGCTTCCCCCCCCTGGACACTTCTTATCAACACCAAAGAATCCACAGACCCTCGACCCTAAAGCGTCGACGGTCCCTTCAAATCTCGGGCAAGAAGCTCTTGAAGAAATCTCCATAGCCAGGAACTCTCGTGACCGCCTATACCTTATAAATGGATCAGCTGGGCCCAACAGATCCGTCGGAGCAGCATGCATCTGTGGGGAACCGACCACTACACACTATCTGCCCAGCCATGCCTCCGCTTTCCAGACTAAGCTAGTCGCCATCCTCCTCTCTCTACAATACGCCCATCAACACCCTACGGGCGAAATTAACATGTATACTGATCGTTTTCCAACACTCCGAGCAGTGAAGCAACGATACTCCCACGAAAACTACCAGCTTATCTCTAGCATCCAACAATACATCTCTGCCCTCTACACAGATGGAATAACGGTAATATGCCACTGGGTTCCAGGCCATATAGCAGTTGCAGGGAACGAGAAGGGATGGAACCGTCTATCACCTTTGATGTAACCCGCAGTGCTTCCTCCATCAAAAAGACAATCGACAAAGCAGCCCTCTCCCAAACCCACCAAATGCTCCTTAACGCTGTTTAGGTAGGAACCAGATCTGCCTCCTAGTACAACGGCGCAAAGAGAGAAAGAAGGGCCAACCTCCCAATAGGAGTGCCCACCCAGCTACAAAGAGACGTCACAAGGCTCCGTCTCGGATACCACTGCAAAGAAATAGTGCTAGGAATGAGCTTGAGTCTTGCCCTCACTGCTTGCGTACCCCTGTTCAGCCGTTGACTCACTACGTCCTCCACTGCCCTGCAACAGCAGCACTCCAACAAGATGTTGAAGTGATTATCGGTAAAGATTGGCAAAGAAACCCAAGCATATAGGGCTCTATCAACACTACCACGCTACTACACACTATCACCCGTGCTAAATTCTTACATGATTCCTTGAATTCACTGATAGTCTCTCCATAACCCATCTCTCTCTCCCAAGAGGCAAACAAAACACACACACACACACACACACACACACACACACACACACACACACACCACAACATGAAAAAAAAACAATAGCCAACTGGCCTGCCTGGTCAGTTTGTACCTATACTGTTTTTTTTTCTTTTTTTTTCTATGCTTTGTTCCCCTCCCCCTCCACCAGTTACTTTTGTATCTCACCCTCTCCTTTATGTATTTTTTATTAATAAACTATTAAACTGTTAAACTGACGTCAGATTCAGCCTGAAGATGGAACAAGATAGTTTTGAAACGTTGTTATCATTCACCCACCTTACACATCAACTATTTGACGAACATCAGAAAAGAGATCGGCAAATAGAAACTGTAAAAAAGAAAATGAGTATATATATATATATATATATATATATATATATATATATATATATATATATATATATATATATATATATATATATATATATATATATATATATATATATATATATATATATATATATATATATATATATATATATATATATATATATATATATATATATATATATATATATATATATATATATATATATATATATATATATATATATATATATATATATATATATATATATATACTCGTATATATAAAACAACACAGGGACCCCAGCCCCCTGTGGTCTGAGGCGACCACCGCCACTCAGGGTGCGCTACTGACTCTCAACCTTATAAGTCTCACTGCTGAGGATCTGCAGACCTTGCAGGGGGTTTAATCCCAAATGCCAGGGCTAGGAAATTGGCCAGTAGGTAGTGCAGCTTTCTTAGCAGGAGGTGCAGTATAGCAGACACATCCGTCAAGGCAACTCAGGGTATATATATGTAGCAAGGGAGAGGGGCGCGAGACACCCAACCCCCACGCGAACTAGCCTCGGGGAGCATCTCTATTCCAGGTAAGAAAAAAAAAAAGAATGATCTGTTTGGGCAAACACCTATATATATATATATATATATATATATATATATATATATATATATATATATATATATATATATATATATATATATATATATATATATATATATATATATATATATATATATATATATATATATATATATATATATATATATATATATATATATATATATATATATATATATATATATATATATATATATATATACGAGTATATAGGTAGCAACACTACCTATCATGATAGTCCACCAGAAATTTCTCCGCTATTTCTCCACTGTATTTATAATTCCAAAGTGCCATGGGGCTCTCATGTGCTATTAGCGCCAATGATTCTCTAAATTTAGAAGGCACTATAACATGGAGTAACTCTCCTCCACCGAAGATACAAAATCTTAATCAACAATGGAAACTCTTTCAGACCTTCCTCCTCTTCACTGCCCTCACCCATGGTAAGATATGGGGTCAACTGCCCGTCCCTCTGCTGCTCCTTAATCAATTCACCAGGCTGGACCTCATTAAGGTTCTTTAGGACTACAGGGTCACACGGAAGGAGCAAAGCCGTCACCTTAGTCGCACTCTAGAGAATAAAGCGCGAAGTGGAACCACTGGCTTGTCCAGGGGAAGCACTCTTTTTCCCCAGACATCAGGCTAACTGCCTAATCAGTTGTGAACATGGATGATCCACTGCATGACTCGTCGGGTCCGAAGCCAGCAAGGGAATAATCTGTTCTCTGCCTCTGGGGCACTATAGGGGAGGAAACTCTCATCTCTCCCTCATAACTGGGAGCCTCACCGCCCTTGCTAATGACCCCCAACATACCAGACACACCAGATTGGGGCTCGGACTGAATACCAGCACCCCCGGCCTCCAAACCAGGTGACAACTACTCCTTAGTGCCATCTTCAGGATACTCTGCAGAGTGAGGTAAACCAGCAAAGAAACCATCCAAACACAGCCCTATAGCCTCATCCCCAGTAACACCCCCAACCAAATCATGTGCTTCCAGTGGTGGTTCTGCATTGTTGCAATCAGTCCCCATCACCATGACTTAAGGACAAGCCCAACTCTGACTCGCCCAAACCCTCGACGGCAATGGGACAGGTCTTTGGGCACTCTGCCCCTACTGCGGCATATACATCAACTCTGCATTCCTCTCTCGGTAGCTCTGCCTTATTCAAATTGCGACTCCATGAGCTAAAGAGGACTTCAATCTCCTTGCCATGGAGCGGGTGGTAACATTAACTGAGTCCAGCATCCCAGCATCTACCAGGTAGGTCATTAAAAGGAAATCAACACCAGACACTGGCAGGTCCTCAGCTACAGCCCCTCGCGCCTCTGTGATCACTAGCGGACAAGTTAGCCTTACCCTAGTTCTGGCAAACTTCTCGACCCCTACACAACACTGCCTTCCTCCTGGTAATATTCCTGCACAGAGATTCTTGGACTGCTGTATCACGCAGAACGGTGATAGGATACTTCACCCCAGCAATATTCACAGTGACCTGGAACAAAAAGGAGCGATATCAGTCCAAACCAAGCCTCGCATACTCAGGTGGGGTGCTGACAGTCGACACAGAAACAATCTCACCTATCTTTTCCCTGGTCAGGATATTCTCAAGTCTAAAGGCTTCCTTCAGGTCAGGCAAGACCAGCAAAGCCACTGGTTTCTAAGGAATCGCTTAAGGGTTGAAGCTGTAACCAGTTTTCGGCAGTTAAATCGGAGATGCTCCTTAGCTCTGCAGTGGTAACAATTGCAGAAAATGAGATTAAAGTTCAGTGATATGCAAATTACTGTAACTCTCCTAAGTTTTAAGATACCGCCTTGAAGATTGGAATTTCTGATATTAAAAATGCTTTAGTAATTTTAGTAAAATTATGTATGTTTATCCTTATCAAAGAATAAATGAATATTCTTAAATTCTCAATGTATCTATCAGCTATTACTGAACTTCGACCTCATTTTCTGGCACAATATTGGTTCAGAAATAGTGGTACATGTTAATATAAATAATAAGAATAATGATAATAATAATAGTAAAAATAATAATAATAATAATAATAATAATAATAATAATAATAATAATAATAATAATAATAATAACAAGAGTGTAAAACATGATTAATGATAACAAATTTATTATTATTATCGTCATACTCCCCATACACGCTCGCAGCGCGTGACGTCACACTCCCTCCAATATCCTACCAACCCATACTACGGGATATTGGACACTTCTGTCTCGACCTCTAAAACTGGCTCATTTACCCACTCACTACAACGGGATATTATACCCTTCTCTCTCGACCCCTGCCTGGGTCAGCAGCTGTGCCTGTCTGGAAGGTTGAAAATACAAGATTTTTTGTAGAGACTATCAACCATACTTCCACTGTAAGAAGGGTCTTACATTCAATCCCAGCGCACTGAGGACAGTTTAAAGTACTGTTACATGCAATAAAACAGTTTTCACAGGGGTTGCGTGTTGGACCCTTGTTATGCGCGACCACTCATATATATATATATATATATATATATATATATATATATATATATATATATATATATATATATATATATATATATATATATATATATATATATATATATATATATATATATATATATATATATATATATATATATATATATAAATACATCTCACCCACCTCACATCCCATTTCCCGCGGCCTTCCCTCGGGACCTGACCCAACCTCTAGCCGCACCGGCTAGCCACGTGAGCTCGAGTGAGATCAAGCCTCATTTCTTTGTTCCTCAGCCATGTCGGCTCCCAGGACCTCACAAGCCCTTTACCTTTCTAGTCGCGTGACCTCCCTTCACTTCATGAATCCCAGCCTGACCTGAGCCAACAGGCCCAGCACCCAGGCCTCAGAGATGGATGTGCGACCCGCTGGGACTTCACTTCATTATTTATATTGTACGAGTACAGTATTATTATAGGAATATACGGCAGCTGATTTTTACAATAGTATTTTTTTGGTCACCACTACAAAACTACTAGGAGAATTTACCTAGTACATAAAAACTTTGACCACTGTGGATGAGTCGATGCTACAAGTCATCCTAGCCCAAATGTCCTACCTGCTCGTCGCCAGCTACTCAAGCTGCATTCAGCGCCTCCAGGTAACTTGCTAAGCTATCACTGACACATTTCTGCTAAGCTGTCACCGACGCAAGCTGCTACACTACTACACGTCTATGGTGCTTTCTTAAAGCTGCTTTCAGGGACTCTTTCAAGCTTTTTATGCCAAGCCTGCCACCACCAGCCTGTGCCCCTACGACTTCAAGCCATCACCGATGCCTTCCCTGTTTCAAGTCTGGACTTTTTAAGCCGTCACCGATGCAACTCGACTGCTTTGCTGCTGATCCTGTCATCCCATGACTTTAGATTTCTCAGCCATCAGTCTTCTGCTGCAAACTGTGGTGTCTTCTTGTGGCTGTCTTTGCACCCATGCCGGCCACCCACCACACTCGACGAAGATTATCGCCATCATGTGCTTTATCAGTGTAGTGTTATGATTTTTGTAGTGCATTTTTATTTTGCAATTTAATGGCATAGAAATACCTTGTTCTCTTGTTTTATGGCCTCTATTGTTGTCCTAATTTTTCTTGGCCTATGATTCATTGTAATGAATTCACAGCTAGTGTGAGTTTTGTGTTTGGCCACTGTGCTCTCTTTTCTGACGTCTTTGTTATATGAGTTTCGTGATTCGCCAGTGCGCACTCATTTTTTTTCTGATTTCTTTGTTCTGTGAGCCTTGCGACTGGATATAGTGCTTACATCACGTGTCTTACACAGATGAGCGCTTCTTTATTATGTGAATTATTGCTCCAATGTCCTTGCATCACCCCATATACTTTCTAATATGGTTCAGGACCGGACCAAATTACATACTACATGATCTCCCACCAGGGTACATCAGAGAAGGCAGCTCTCTTATGGCTATGCAATCTCTCCTAATATGAGGGAGCGCTTCCGTCGTCCAGGAATGCCACGACGATCACCCTGATTCCCAAGTCTAAGGACCCCTTATCAATTCTCTTCAGTTGCCCCAGAAAGATCATGGAACGCATTGTTCTGGTTCGTATACATAAGAACATAAGAACATAAGAAATAAGGGAAGCTGCAAGAAGCGACCCGGCTTACACGTGGCAGTCCCTGTATGAAATATACCTACCTATTTCCATCTATTATCCCCATCCATAAACTTGTCTAATCTTTTCTTAATCCTCTCTAGTGTCCTAGCACTAATAACATGATTACTGATACGGTGACACATGTGTGAATTCCACCCATCACTCTTCACCTTTCAGTCATACATGAGTACCACCAACTGCCTTTTAACACTCTGGTAGCACTGTCCTCATGCTCCGGTATAGCGGTGTTCCTAGACCTGAAAAAGGCCTTCGAGCTGCAAACCCCCTCGCCATCTTTGAAACCTTTGCTAGGAAAGGAGTCTGGGGCCGCCTCCTTCCCTGACAATCTGGGTTCCTTACCAACCACAATGCCCAGGTCTGTTTCCAGGGACACGTGCCGACCTCTCACCCTCATAACATGGGCACCTGTCTCAGCCAGCTCCTCTTCAACATTGTGATGGAAGAGTTCACTGCTGGAACTTACGGTCAAGGAGTCCAACTCCTAGTGTATGCCAACGCCTTCACCCACTTGATACCACAGTGCAAACACTGATCTGTTGCACCAAGAGCTCTAGGGCTTTTTAATCAACGGTACGCCACCATTGGCCTAAAAATCAACCCCACTAAATCCCAATACATGATTTTGGCCTCCCACCCCTTGACAGACCGCTATGTCTTGGAAATGTCCCCCTGATGTAAACCCCTGCTCATCAATACCTCGGGGTCTGGCTAGACAAGAAGCTCACATTCACAAACCACGCAAACTACATCAGGAAACGGGCGGATGCACGAACCAAAGTGCTCAGCTACATGTCACAGCAACAAAGGGGAGCCTCTGCTACAGTAAAGAAAAACCTATATATAGCAACAATCCGCTCTGTGGTTGACTACTGAAATGTGCCCCTTGTCTCCCCAGAGTCCCATCCTCCTCGTTCCGTTCTCTTGAGGTAGCGCAGAACGAGGCGATACTCGGAGCACCTCACTGGACTTCTACCATCATCCTAAGAGAAGAATGTGGCCTTCCATCCCTCCAACACCAGATATATACCAGGACATTCATCTCCACAATGCAATATGTCCGACGCTGGTTGAATTCACAGTTCGCCACTCACTTTTTTCATGCCTTACAGCATCCTCCAGCCTGCTGCCATGATGGCGAATGGGTATATGCTGTCGCTGATACAGCACGAATTTTGGGTGTCGCCGATGACGTCCACTGTGCAACCGACATTCCTCTCCCTGAATTCCACCCACCTCCCTCCTGGACACCTCTTATCAACACCAAAGAATCCATCCACCCTCGACCCAAAGTATTGCTCCATTCACTTTTCCGGCAAGAAGCTCTTGAAGAAATCGCTATACCCAGGAACCCTTGTGACCGCCTATACTTTACAAATGGATCAGCCGGGCTCAACAGATCCATCGGAGCAGCATGCATCTGTGGAGAACCGACCACTCCATACTGTCTGCCCAACCATGTCTCCGCTTTCCAGGCTGAGCTAGTCGCCATCCTCCTCGCTCTACAATACACCCATCAAAACCCTACAAGCGATATTCACATCTATTCTGATTGTTTTCCAACACTCCGAGCAGTGAAGCAACGATACTCCCACGACAACCAACAGTTTATCTTCAGCATGCAATAACACCTCACTGCCCTTTACAGAGACGGAACAACGGTAATATGCCACTTCGTTCCGGGCCATGTAGGCAATGCAGGGAACGAGAAGGCAGACGCGGCAGCAAGGGCAGCTGGGATGCAACCGTCTGTCATCTTTGATGTAACCCGCAGCGCCTCTTCCATCAAAAAGACAATCGACTAAGCACCCCTCTCCCAAACCACCAAATGCCTCCAAACACACCATATCTGCCTCCTGGTATAACGCTGCAAAGAAAGGAAGAAGGGCCAATCTCCCAATGGGAGTGCCCACCCAGCTACAAAGAGACGTCATGAGGCTCCATCTCGGATACCAAATGCAAAGAAACAGTGCTAAGAATGAGCCTGAGCCTTGCCCTCACTACCTGCGCACCCCCGTTCAGCTGTTGACTGTTGACAGCCCCCACTGCCCAGCAACAGCAGCACTCCAACAAGATGCTGAAGTGATTTTCGGCAACAATTTGGAAAAAGCAGCCACCATATTGGGCTCTGTCAACACTAACACGCTACTACACACTATCACCAATGCTAAACTCTTACTGATAGGTTCGCCATAGCCCATCTCTCTCCCAAGAGACAAACAACACACACACACACACACACACACACACACACACACACACACACAGACACACACACACACACACACACGCACGCACCACAACACGATAAACAATAGCCAACTGAACTGCCTGGTCAGTTTGTACCTATACTACTGTTTCCTGTTTTTCCTATGTTTTGTTCCTCTTCCCCTACTCCAGTTACTTTTGTTTCTCGTCCTCTCACTTATGTACTTTTCATTAATAAACTATTAATCTGTTAAACTGCCGTCAGATTCAGCCTGAAGATGAAACAAGATAGTCTCGAAAGGTTGTTATCATTCACCAACCTTACACATCAACTATCTAACGAACATCACAAGACAATTCAGCTAATAGAAACTGTAAGGAAGAAAGTGAATAAAGGAGAATGTGCTTTAGCCTTTAATATATATATATATATATATATATATATATATATATATATATATATATATATATATATATATATATATATATATATATATATATATATATATATATATATATATATATATATATATATATATATATATATATATATATATATATATATATATATATATATATATATATATATATATATATATATATATATAGTCACAACGAGTTAGATACCCCGATATAGCTACTACGAATTTGTTGCCTCGATGCAGCCACAAAGAAGGGGTTGGCACGATGAAACGAAGACGAGATTGTAGCCATAAGGAAAGGGTTGATTCGATGCAGCCACAACGAGATTGTTGTCTCGATGCAGCCAAAACGAGCATGCCTCCTCGATGCAGCAACAACAAAATTTTTGCCTCCATGAAGCCACAAGAAGATTGTTGCCTCGATGCAGCCACAACGACATTGGTGAATCGATTCAGCCACAACGAGATTGTTCCATCGATGCATCCACAACGAGACTGTTGCTTCGATGCAGCCACAACGTTGGCGATGCTCGAAGCAGACACAGCGAGATTGTTGCCTCGATGCAGCCACGAGATTATTGTCTCGATGCAACCACAGTGAGGATATTGCCTTGATGCACCCAAAACGATTTTGTTGCCTTGATGAAGCCACAAAGAAGGTGTTGGCTTGAGGCAGCCACAACAAGATCGTTGCTTCGATGCAGCCACAACAAGCTTGCTGCCTCGAGGCATCGTTAACGAGACTATTACCACGATGCAGCCACAACAAAGGGGTTGGCTCGATGCAACCACAACAAAATTGTTGCCGGCATGCAGCCACAAGGATGGGGTTAACTCGATGGAGCCACAACGTGATTGTTTCCTCGGTGCAGCCACAACGAACTTGCTGCCTTGATGCAGATAAACGAAAATGTTGCCTTGATGCAGTCACAATGAAGATAATGGCTCGAGCAGCCACAAGGAGACTGCTGCCTCGATGCAGCCAAACGAGATTTTTGTCTCGATGCAGCCACAACGAGCTTCTTGCCCCAATGCAGCCAAACGACCTTGCTGCTTCGATGCAGCCACGAGATTGTTGCCTCGATGCTGCCACAACAAAGGTGTTGCCTCGATGCAGGAACAATAAGAGTCTTGCCTCAATAAGAACAAAACGAAGGGATTGGCTCGATGGACCCACAACGAGATTGTTGCGTCGAAGCAGCCACCAGGAGATTGTTGCCTCAATGCAGCCAAAAAGAGTTTAATGCCTCGATACAACCACAACGAAAATGTTGTCTCGATGCAGCCAGAACGAGGGGTTTGGCTCGATGCAGCTAAAACGAGATTGTTGCCTCGATGCAGCTACAACGAGCTTGATGCCCCGATGTAGCTACAACGAAATTGTCAGCAACCAGAACAAAAAGGTTGGTACGATGAAGCCACAACGAGATTGATGCCTGGATGTAGCAACAACGAGACTGATGTCTCGATGCAGACACAACAAGATTGTTGTCTCGATACAGCCCAAAATGAAATTGTTCCATTGAAGCAGCCGCAAATAAATTATTTGCCTCGATTTAGCCACGACCAGCTTGCTGCCTCAATTCACAACGAGATTATTGCCTCGATGCACCCACAAAGAAATTTTTGCCTTGATGCCACAACAAGGGGGTTAGGTTTGATGCAGCAACAACGAGATTGTTACCTCGATGCAGCCACAACGAGGGGGTTGGCTTGGTGCAGCAACAACGATATTGTTGCCTTGATGTAGCTGCAACGAGCTTGCTGCTTCGATGCAGCCACAAGAAGATTGTTGCCTCGATGCAGGACCTACAAAGGGGTTTGTTGGATACAGCCACAAGAACATTGTTGCCTCAATGCATCCACAACGAGCTTGCTGCCTCGATACAACTACAACGAGATTGTTGTCTCGATGCAGCCACAACGAATTTGCTGGCACGATTCAGCCACAAGGAAGAGGTTGGCTCGATGCAGCCAAAATGAGATGTAGTCACAACAAGCTTGGTGCCGCAATGGAGCTACAACGAGTTTTTTGCCTCGATGCAGCCACAACAAAGAGGCTGGCGCAATGCAACCACAACGAAATTGTTGGCACCAAAACAAGATCATTGCCTCGATGCATCCATAACGAAGTTGTTGCCTCGATCCAGTGACAACAAGAATGTTGCCCCAAAGATGTAAAAACGAGGGGGTTGGCTCGATGGAGTCACAACGAGATTGATGCCTTGATGGAGCCACAACGAAGCGGTTTGCTCGATGCAGCCAGAATGACACTATAGTTTCGATGTAACCACAGCGACCTTGCTGCCTCAATGCAGCCACAACGAGATTGTTGCCTCGATGTACCCAACAAAGATTATTTCCTCGATGCAGACAAAACGAGCTTGCTTCCTTGATGCAGCCACAACGGAGGGGTTGGCTTGATCTAGCCACAACAATATTGCTCTTCGATGCAGCCGTAACGAGCTTGCTCCCTCGATGCAACCAGAACGATCTTGCTAACCCGATGCAGCTACAACGAGTACGCTTCTTTGTTGCGACCAGGACAAAGTGATTGGCGGATGCAGCCACAATGAAATTGTTGAATCGTTCAATCCAAAGCCAGGGAACTTGGCACGATGCAGCCACGATGAGGTTGTTGCCTCAAATGAGCCAGAATGAGATTTATGACTCGAGGCAGATACAACAACATTGTTGCCTTGATGCAGCCATAACGAAGTTGTTGCCTAGATACTCGTACTGCCACAATGAGAATGTTGCCTCCATGGAGCCACAAGGAGGGCGATTGCTGTCTTGACGCAGCATGAAGAAATTTGATGTCTCGATGCAGCCACAACGAGATTGTTGCCTCGATGCAGCTACAACGAAGGGGTAGGCTCGATGCAGCTACAAAAAAGATTGTTCGTTTGATGGAACTAGAACGAGATTGTTGCTTCGATGCAGCCACGAGATAGTTGGCTCGATGAAGCCCCAACGACATTATTGACTTGATGCAGTCACATCGAGAGGGTTGGCTCGATGCAGCCACAACGAGATTGTTACCTCGATGTAGCCACAATGAGGGGCTTGGGTCGATAAAGACACAATGAGATTGTTACCTCGATGCAGCCAGAAAGAGCTTGCAGCATCGATGCCCCAAGGAGATTGTTACCTCGATGCAGCCACAAGGAGATTGCTGCCTTGATGCAGCCAGAACGTGATTGTTGCCTCGATGTAGCCACTACGAGATTTTTGCCTTGATGGAGGTACAATGACGGATTTGGCTCGATGCAGCAACAACGAGATTATTGCCTCGATGTAAGCACAACGAGGGGGTTAGCTTGATGTAGCTACAACGATATTGTTGACTCCATACAACAACGAGTTTGTTGCCTCGATACAGCGAAATGAGATTGTTGCAGCCACAACGAAGGGTTGGCTCGAAACAGCCAGAACGAGATTGGTGCCTAGATGCAGTCAGAATGAGGGTGCTGCCTCGATGCAGTAGCAACGATATCGTTGACCGATGCAGCCACAACAAGATAGTTGGCTTGATCCAGCCACAACGAGATTGTTGCCTCGATGCTGACACAATGAGGAGGTTGGCTTGATTTAGCCAACCAGATTTAGCCAAGGGTTGGCTCGAAGCAGTCACAACAAGAGATTGGTGCCTAGATGCAGCCACAAAAAGTGTGGTGCCTCGATGCAGTAACAACGATATTGTTGCCTCAACGAGGCTTCAACGGGATTGTTGCTTCGATGCAACAATCTCGAAGAAACAACAAAATTGTTTCCTCGATGCAGCCACAACGTGCTTGCTGCCTCGATATAGCAACAACGAGATTGTTGCCCTTATACAGCCAAAACGAAGAGGTGGCCCAATGCAGCCACAACGGGATTTTTCCCTCGATACAGATACAACCAGCCTGCTGCCACCAAGCAGCAAAAACGAGATTGTTACCACAACGAGGATTTTGCCTCGATGCAGCCACAACGAAGGGGTTGCCTTCATACAGCCACAATGGGGATGTTGTCTCGATGCAGCCACAACGAGCTTTTCGCCTCAATTCAGTCATAACGTGATTGTTGCATCAATACAGCTACAACAAAGGCTTGATGCAGCCACAAGGAGATTATTACCTCGATGAAGACACAACGAGCTTGCTGCCTCCATGCAGCTAAAACGAAATTGTTGCCTCGATGTAGCTACAAAAAATAGGTTGGCTTGATGCAGCCTCAACGAGATTGTTGTATCGATGCACCCACAACGAGGTGGTGTGATTGATGCAGCCAGATTGTTGCATCGTTACTGGCACAAGGAAGGGTTTGGCTCGATTTAGCTTCGACGAGACTGTTGCCTCAATGCAGCCACAGCGAGATTAGTGCCTCGATACAGCCACGACGAGATTGTTGGCTCGATGCACCTACACCAAGTAGGTTTGTCTGAAGAAACCTCAAAAGAGATTGTTCCCTCGATGAAGCGACAAAGAATTTGCTGCCTCGATGCAGCCACAACGAGGGAGTTGGCAGCTGAAAAGAGATTCTTGCCTCGATACAGCCAAAACGAGACTGCTGATCCGATCCAGCTAAAACGAGTTTGTTGCCTCGATGAAGCCACAACGAAGTAGTTGGCGAGATGCAACGACAACGAGATCTTTGTCTCGATGCAACCACAACGAGGGGGTTCGCTCTGCAGCTACAACGAGACTGTTCCCTCGAGGCAGCTAAAATGAACTTGGTTGCGATGTAGCCAAAACGAGATTCTTACCTCGATGCAGCCAAAACGAGCTTGCTTCCTCGATGCACCCACAAACAGGAGGTTGGCTCAATGCAACCTCAACAAGATTGTTGCCTCACTGCAGTCATAACGAAGGGGTTGGCTCGACACAACGAGGTTGTTGCCTCTATGCAGCAACATCTGCATGCACTCTATGCAGCATCTTGGTACCTCGATACAGCCACAAAAAAATTTGTATCCTCGATACAGCTACAACGAAGAGTATGCCTCGAGGCACCCACAACTAGATTGTTGTCTCGATGCAGCCACAAAGAGGGTTTTGGTTCGATGCTTTGATGAGGCCACAACGAGGTGGTTGGCTCTAAGTAGAAAAAAGGAGGTTGTTGCTTCGATGCAGCCAAACAGGGCTTTCCGTCTCGATGCAGCCAACGAGATTGTTGCCTAGATGGAGCCACAACGAGAATGTTGTCTGGATGCAGCTACAACTAGGCGGTTGGATCGATTCAGGCCTCGATGCTGCCACAAAGTGGGTGTTGGTTCGATGCAGCCACAAAGAGATTATTCTCTCAATGCATTCACAACGATAAGGATGGCTCGATGCAGCCACAAAGAGATTAGTGCCTCGATGGAGACACATAAAAGGGATTGGATTGATTGAGCCACGAGATTGTTGCCTTGATGCAGCCAGAACGAGATTATTGGCTCGTTGCAGCCACAACGATATTCTTGCCTCGATGCAGCAAGAACGAGCTTGCTTCTTCCATGCAGCCACAACGAGATTTTTGCCTCGATGCAGCCACAACAATGGGATTGGCTCGATGCAGCCACAACAAGATTGTTGCCTCCATGCTGGAGCAACAAGTGTGATGGCACGATGCAGCCACAAAGGGAGTGTTGCCGCGATACAGCCACAACGAGTGGGTTGCCTCGTTGCTGCCACACCGATATTTTTGCCTCGATGCAGCCACAACGAAGCAGTTAGCTCGATTTAGCCACAATGAAATTGTTGCCTCGATGCAGCCATAACGATTTGCTGCCTCAATGGAGAAAGAATGAGATTGCCGCCTCGATAGAGCTACAGCAAGTGGGTTGGTTCGATGCAGCCAAAACGAGATACCTTGATTCAGCCACAACTAGCTCCACAAGAACTAGGTCCACAACAAGAGGGTTGGTTCCATGCAGTCAAACAACTAGGTCCACAACAAGAGGGTTGGTTTCATGCAGTCAAAACTAGATTGCCTCGATGCAGCCACAACGAGCCTTCTACCCAGATGCAGCTAGAACGAGTTTGTTGCCTCGATTCAGCCAAAACGAAGGGGTTAGCGCGATGCAGCCACAACGAGACTGTTGCCCCGTTGTTGTCACAACGAGGGGTTTGGCCCGATGCAGCCTTGACGATTGATTGTTGCCTCGATCCAGCCACAACGAAATAGGTGAATCGATACAGCCACGACGAGATTGTTGCCTTGATGCACCCACAACGAGGGGGTTTGTCTGAAGCACCCACAACGAGATTGTTCCTTCTATGAAGCCGGCACAACGAGGGGCGGCACAACGAGGGGGTTAGCTCGATGCAGCAGCCTAAAGGAGGTTCTTCATTTGATACAGCCACAACAAGCTTGCTGCCCCAATGCAGCTATAACGTGTTTGTTTCCTTGATGCAGCCACAACGAAGTTAGCGCCAAGCAACCAAAACGAGATTGTTGCCTCGATGCAGTCACAACTAGTAGTGAGTTGGCTGGATACAGCTACGATGAGATTGTTGCCTCGAAAAAGCCACAACGAGATAGATGCATTGATACAGACTCAACGAGAATGTTGTCTCTAAGCAACCATAACGAGATTATTGCCTCGATGCAGCCACAAGGAAAGTAATGGATCGATGTAGCCACAACGAGGGGATTAGCGCGATGCAGCTACAGCAAGATTGTTACCTCGATACAGCCACGACGGGATTGTTGCCTCGATGTCTGAAGCAGCTTTCGACCTCTTCTATAACGTTGAACGCTACCTGTTCGTCATTGCTCTTGTCGCCGAAGGCCGAATAGTAGTCTCCGCACACCACCGCCGACTTGATTGAAAAAATATAGTGATGAATGTTCACCTAATTGTAGTTTGAACTGCTAAACCTGAACACGTTTAAGTTGTAAAATATAGAGTAGAATGTATTTTTCTTAATGCCTATCAGGAAAGCCGCGTTCTTGTTTTCTAGGCAAAACTGGGCGTACATTCTCATCATCATTCTAGACTCTTTGGAAGCGCTGACCGAAGAGATGGCGGGGTTGGGAGTCGTATCGCTCTTCTTGTAGTGCTCTAGCGCTTTGGCGATCACGGGGCTGCTTATCAGCTCGCCAATGTACGTCATGAAATCGGCCACTCTGTTCTTCAACATCTCTATCATTACCAGCGAGTGATGCTCGCTACGCGCCATGTCTGGACAACATTCCGCAACTCCAGACGGCCGCAACTCCAGGTTCTCCTTGCTAAATTAGAACGCCTTCTCAGAGTTCCCGGCTTGCATGGAAGTAATGGCCTTTTTCAATCTTGTCTTTGTTGTCGGGGTCGCCTAGTCGACCATGAATGGCAAACTTATCGCTTTTAAGGTGTGTCTTGAAATCAGGGCGTCTCAACGCCAGAATGTTGTTGCAAAACATTCCATGAAATCCCGCCGACGGATAGCACTTATCGTGAGTGTCGAGAGCGTCAGGGTCATAAGATAGGTAATCGTACCTCTTGGTGATAGACTGAGGAAGTTTAAGCTTCTTTCCAGTAGTCTTGCAAGCAATCACGTGAATCTGTTTATCCAGTTTGTCCAGCCATAGGAAGTTAGGTGGGATGATACAATGGCTGTTGTGCCCCCTTGTAAGACAAGGCAAGATAGTCATGAAGGTGGAGAAAAGAAAGTTATTAGTAGTGGAAAAAGAAGAAAGCGCCTCAGCAACCAAGAGGAGATGCGTAGTTGATTCGGAAGTTGCGTAGTTGATCGTCAAGATGGAATCGTCTTCGTTGGTGTCTCTAAAATTATAAGAATGCGGAAGAGACGGAGAAGAGTTGGCGTTTCTAAACAAGAACGAAACAGCGTTGGCGCAACTCCTCAGGCGACTCGAAACGAGCTGCTACTGCTCTTTCATTGACGTGGAAGACGCATCTGACGCAGGCAGCAGCGGAGCTAAAGAGGCACTCGTCAGGTTCTTCAAGCTTCTGCTGGCATCGTTTTACGTCTTTAGCGAGCAAATGTCTATTGACGGATTTGACACTGCCGTGAGGAGTCTAGAAAAGAACAGAGGAAGGGTAGTAAAGGAAAATCTTTTTTCCTATATCAAACACAACATTAGGCCTCTACACAAATGCAGAAAGATTCACTATAATAGCACCCTTAGGCCGGCCATCGAACTCTCATTGGGCAAGGACTTTCCATTCGCGACCACTGTACTATCCATATTCAACAGAGTGTCGGCGCTGGCCAATGCCGACGGAATAGAAAGACCGACGCACCACGACGTGATAGACGAGTTCTCGCCTGCTGGTTACACAGTTCTGGCCCAAACCTTTATAGCTTTCTCCATTAGAAAAAAGATAACGTCGATAACAGACGGAGAGGAGAGAGAACTGAAGGTACTCAAAGACCTTGTCAACGTTGCTAAAGTGTTTCCTTCAAGGAATAACAAGAATGACATCATGTTTTATTCCTACGTCATCGTGTCTTGGCTGTTGGACCCCAACGAAGGCTACGAGTACGAGTATCCGGAGGCGAACATAGACGCTCTCTTCTCTTATGTTTTGGACAAGTTGTGCAGATACTTTACAGAGAAGGGTCGCACGAGATCGTTCTACGAGAAAAACCTTTTTGATAAAGTCGGGTCCGACGTATACATGTCTTGCGTCAAACAGTACCTGAAAAAGTGCACATTCGTCACTGACAGCATCAACACGGCCATAAAACGCGAATCTTTGGCTTTGAGATACTGGCCCTCCCTAACGTCAGAGCGACTATAAACTGCCGGTATCGCTACTACGGCAACGCCCCAGCTATCTGTCTCGGGCACTTGATGGCAGACACGGTCCGACATGATAACTTTGTGTGCGCTTTCTTGAAAAATGGAGCTGACCCATTGGTGATTACGGACGAAGGAGAGAACGTCATGCACTTTATAGCGAGAGGGCCCTCTTTGACGAACGAAGGAAAACCGCTGTATCGGGAGTAAAACCTCGAGTATCCGGAGGCGAACATAGACGCTCTCTTCTCTTATGTTTTGGACAAGTTGTGCAGATACTTTACAGAGAAGGGTCGCACGAGATCGTTCTACGAGAAAAACCTGTTTGATAAAGTCGGGTCCGACGTATACATGTCTTGCGTCAAACAGTACCTGAAAAAGCGCACATTCGTCACTGACAGCATCAACACGGCCATAAAACGCGAATCTTTGGCTTTGAGATACTGGCCCTCCCTAACGTCAGAGCGACTATAAACTGCCGGTATCGCTACTACGGCAACGCCCCAGCTATCTGTCTCGGGCACTTGATGGCAGACACGGTCCGACATGATAACTTTGTGTGCGCTTTCTTGAAAAATGGAGCTGACCCATTGGTGACTACGGACGAAGGAGAGAACGTCATGCACTTTATAGCGAGAGGGCCCTCTTTAACGAACAAAGGAAAACCGCTGTACTCGTTTGTGATGACCGCCAATCCATATCGAGAGGCACTATGACTGCGCTACGCCCATTATGGTGGCCGTGGTGCACAGAAATTTTTGGCCTTTGGACGTTCGGTTTGTCTTAGGACGATCGACGTTATGGTTCTATCGGGAATGTTGTTTCCCAACCTATTCAACCAGGGAAACTTTACAACAGCCAAATCTTCCATCAGAAACTGTACTATAACGGAGATAGCCCGGCGCCTCTGAATATGGTAGGCCTCACATTCAACAAGTACACCTACAGAGGAGTGTGAAACATCAAACAGGCTATCTGCCATAAAATTCGCTTCGAATTGCGAATTCGCTTCGGTCAGTAGAGGTAACAGACGGAATAAAAAAGTGTCATCATTTGAGCACAAGGACAGCATCTGGTGCGCGCTCAACTATGCAAACAATACTACAGTCGATCGGATGTACTCTGAAGGCATCACGCACTGGAGGAGCTTCAAGAAAGGGTACGTCAAGCTGTGCGCGGCCATAGCCAACAACGATAGAGAGACATTACAAAAGATGGAAATGATTTGATATACTGTCGTAGAGATCCTTGTTCTTGCATATTTCTTGTTGACACAACACAAAACTAGGGGCCTCTGCTCTACTCAAATACTTTCTAAGACAAACCGTGTGTAGTTTGATCTTACAGTACCGCACTGAGTAGTCAGAAGCCTCTATCTTGTCCCAACATATAATGCAGGTGTCACTGCCTCCTTCGGAGTTGGGCTTGATGCAATACTTTTCTCTGCATTTCTGTAAGAACTCGACGCATTCCGGATGCCTGCTAGCCAACGTTTCGTTCGAGATGGACAAGGTGCTCTTCATGCCCAGGTCCCAAATCGCGCCAGTCCTCTCTACTATAAGCTCGGTTATCCCCAGTTCGCCTCTCTCGAGAGCGTAGTGAAGTGCTGTTCTACCGACAAAATCTAACAGGTCATGATCCAAATCCATATTGTTCTTTGCAACAATGTTTTTTAGTACGTTGAATGCTGTTTCTTTCCCCTGGATGGTATTCTGTTTCACCTGTATGTGCAGTACGGTCACGATGGTCGTTTCATTGTAGAGGTGAAGCTTTTCCCCCGACATGGTAAACAGCAAGTCGAATAATCTTGCCGTTAAAGGCAATGAGTGATCAGTGAATATGGTCGATCCTTTGTTCTTGTCGTACCGGTTGGAAGGTATGTACCATCTAATGCTGTGTTTTCCTCCGCTAGCCTCGTTCAAAAACGAATTTGATGATGAGAAAGTAGTCGTGCTTTATTAATCATCTCCATACAGTGTCATAGCCTTCGTATTCGCTGAAGAGTAGAAAAGGGTTTACAAAGAGGATCCGGTGCAGCGTCCTCTTGCCATTGCTGCTAAGTTCGCGAAGCGCATAGGACGTGCCGGCGGCGCCGCTCGGCCTTGCGAACGTTACTAACTCCTGAAGAGGACCCATTTCGGTACCGATCAGTCGGCGGACGTTGTTTGTAAATTTGGAACAAAATCGGTAGAATCGTATGTTTATGTCTTTCTTCGTGCACGGTGATAAATTGAATGATCCAGGTGTCAACGATACCAGCGACAACAATTGGGCTGGGCCGAATGTATGTGAATATATGTGATGTCTGACCGTTCTGTTCGAGTCGTTGGCAAACAAGAGAATAGCATGATTTTCACCGGGTCTGCATATAATGAACCTGTCACCTAGAGAGGAAACGAGCGCCGATTCCAGTGTGACTCTGTTTCGAGAATGTGACTCTGCCTCTTCACTCAGTTCTTCAGGCCAATTGTACAGGTTGCTTCTGGTCCACTCTTGGACCACCAGCTAGGGGGACAGACTCTCTACTACGTTAGTGAAAAGGACAGGAACGTTTTCTCCTGCGGTGTCGTCCTTCAATAGCGTCGTGGTGAACTTGTCCTTCTTGTCGTTCAAGAATAAGGCGAGCACAGCTATCAGCATGAACCATTCCAGTTTGACGTTGATATCATCCCAGACGCGTTTCGCGTTGAACGGAGCTTCTATCACTTTGTATAGGTCAGTCTCAACTATAGCCTGAGCACAATTACGTAAATGGACACACACGGTCACTATAGCTCAGCCATGAGCGCTTTAGGTGCAACCACTCTAGTCATAAAGTCGGTTAGTGCCTTGATAGATAGACCTTTGTCTCCCCAAATGTTAGAGAAATCGTACCACCACCAAGGATAGTTAATTTCTTCGGGAATGGATGGGCACCAGGCGGCTCCGTCATCTACGGATCAGACCACGGGCGGTGTTAGTTGTGTATTGCCCTCCTCTTCTTTATCCTCTTCTTCTTCGTCTTCGCCCGGAGTCGGCGCGTACATCACGCCCGGTACGCTCGTGGCTTTATCGTCGAACCTAATCAGTCTCTTGTCGATTTCGTTCTCTCTTTTGAAAATGTCATTTTCAAGTTGAATCTTCCCCATGATTTCTCTTATGAAACCAATATTGGCCAAACCTTCACCCTGTAGGATGGCCGCACTTGCTATGCTCTTTGGATCCAGAAGGCGCACCCCGAAGTGAGGTCTGTTCTCAAACACTTTTGTGTCTTCAAACGCCAATGTTTCCCCTTCTTCTGTTATCGGCAAGGACGAGTCAAACTTCTCCAAGTATATTTTCTATGGCCGTCAAAAAGAATTTCATGTGATTCTTAATGCTATAAGAGGCCGTCAGGGCGTAGCTATGACGCTTTACTGCTCATCAATGAAATGAACGTCGACGAAGATATCTGATAAGCTATTCAGTAGCTACATAACATTAACGTTAATGTGCAATATCCCTATTCAGCATAACATAGAACTCTTTGGGGTTGAGCGACGACAACCCCCTTTGTCATCATGACCAAAGGTGGACAACTGTAGGCATATAAGGCGTAGTAGGTGCACCGGACTTCAGGACTAGCAATAAAAAGATAGATTGAGTTTATTCATTTTTTATTTAATCATCCCCTAAAATCTCATCTATATCAACATAAAAGCCTTCTTCGTCGTCAATGAAAAACCTAGAAAAGTCTACAGAGAAGGGTACAGTAGATACATAAATTTCCTTGCAAATTGTAGTCATAGCTGGTTTCTTCAGGCTGTTTATTGGACTCGCTGGCATGCTCTTCCAAAGACGTTGACTCCTCAGAGCTTCGGCGATCATCTTTAAAATGTCATATCTGATTTCCTGAAGTCGGATAATCATCTTTTTAAATGAAGTTACTGCCGCGACCGGCCACCTCGAATCTGTCTTTGTCTCTTTCTCTTCTTCTTTCTTTATATCCTTTTCGACTCGGGCATAATAGACTCCTCTTCATCCATACTCGAAGTCAGATCTACTAGTTGCTTGATTGATTGATTGATTTTAAGCAGAGCGGTGCTGATCCCAAGCTCTTTAACAATAGGCTCTATCCGCCCGTCGATGATACTGTCAATGTCATGAACCTCCTTGTCATTGTGAAAGACGATGATGTTATCCAGGTAACGTTGGAATCTAAGGAAAATGTCCGTCTTTTTCTTTTTCTTGGCGGTCTTTTCCTTCTTGACATCATCGGTATTTACTTCTTCAATCTTGCGTTTCTTACCAGTCGTGGTCTCAGAGTGTGAGTAATCCTTCGTCTCTGACGCTGCTGTTGCTGACATTATTATAATATGATTCTAATATGAGATGCTTGTCATGGACATCTAATAAAAAGTTCTCCAAGTTATCGACAAGCTGTCTCATAGAATTTAACGCGTCAGAAACGATGACATACATGGGGCTAGACAGATTAATCCTTCTTCTCTAACGTCTTCTCTAACGCCCTGGCTCTTGTTCATAATCTCTCTTCTCTTGTCCAAAACATGGTTGAAAGTGGTCCACGGATCGTCGAAATCGTATTTGTAACCGGAGAGCAGACTCCTTACGATGCCTTCGGTGTATGACCTGTGGTTCGATAGGTCAGAGACTACCTTATCGACGTACTCTGTCATGCGTTTCTGGGGGTTGTCATCTTCGTTCCAGAGGACATCTGTGGTATAGAAAGGGACTCGGTGGACTGTCCAATGTTGGTGATGTACTTTTGAGATATGTTAAAGAAAGAAACGATAGCTTGATTGTATTCACCGAACTTGTGCTTGACGATGGAGGACAGATCATGTGCCTCTTGTTGATCTAGGAACCTATACGTCTTGTCATTGGTCTTGGAGTCGCTCACTACTGAGCCCCATCCAGCGACACTCGTACATTCTCTAACAGGAAGAGTAGTAGTAGAGGACGAGTGCTGCCACCGGGATGTACTGACTTTTTGAATGGCAATAAACTATCGCCGAATCTGGATTGGTGCCCACTAACACCATTCTTTTGTTGTTGCTGAAGGATACAATATCTGTAAGATCTCCTCGTCCTTTCTTCATGGCATATAGACGAGATATGAGCATGCTGTTCTTGTTTTTGTCAATTCTCTCCAGTGCTTTCAGGGCTACCTGGCGGCGTACAGACTCGAAGCCTTCAGCGGCATCCACATCTCCATCTTAGATCTTCAACAGCATCTTTGTCACAGAATGGATCACGTCCTTGCTGCAAGGCGACATGTTCATCATCTTCGTCTGGTGTTCGGAGATGGAGAGAAAAGAAGAGCTTTCTTCTGCCTCTTCGGCCTCTTCTGTTTCCGAACTAATGGCCGAATTTATCATATCTAATAGAGCAATTCAATGCTCTGGTAATGTTCTTCTTGGCTTCCTTGAGATTGAAAAGCTCCAAATCAACGACAGACTCAATAAAATGGTCATCTTGAAACCACTTTGTGTCGGTCTTCAAAGTACACAATTTCTTAGAAACATTAGCGATTACGTTTCTGGGCACGGTCAATCCCTCTTCCCTTATCTGTTTAAACTGCTTCAGCTCTACCACATCCGCCTGGAGCCTGTTTTCTAGATTCCTTAGCGTAGTTTTTGTGTTGGCCAAGATGGCAGAGTTCTCGAGTATGCGTTTGAATGATTTAAGCGAAAACTTGTTAAATTCTAACGATAGGCGCTTTGATATGACGTTGGTTAATATAGTGACGGAGAACATGAATTGGCACGATTTAAGTACCACATTGTCGGACAAAGAAGGTATTCCCAGGTGCTGGATGATAGTCTTTCCGAATGGCGTCTTTATTGATTCCACCTTGCGCGTCTTGATATTATCAAGGATCGCCTTTAGCTTATCTATGGTGATGCTATTGGTCTCGTGAGCTTCGATCGCTTTCCTAGCCAGTCTTGTTATGATATCTGTGCAGCCAAACAGGTTACCGTGAGCCGACAAACGCATGAAAGCGCCTCTGTTAACGGCGGTTTCGCTACAGACAAGTCTGTTGGCAAGATGGTCGTAGGTCACATCATCCGAAGGAACTTCATCCAATCGCAGCGCGGACACGATGTCTTTGACGCCAGTGGCAAACCGATGCACGGGCTCGGAAGCGTTGGTGAGGAGAATGTTCTGTTCCTTGCAAAAGTTGACGAGATCTTTACACTTTCTAGAGAATATAGAGTTTTCTATTATGGTTCGGACAGGAACCATTTGAGGTTGTAATCACATCGATTTGGGTCCACTCTATTCTTTTCTTTGCATTCAAATACCTTTTCTAAAGAACTGATGTCTACGACAGGGAAGCTGGTGATCGAAAAGTAAAAACTGTTGCTGCCTCTGTTCGGTTGAGAGACGTGCACGGTAATAGAAGCACTGTTGTCCACGATCAGTGTTAGCACAACATTGTTACTGATGTCCTCATTCATTATAATGTTATCAAACACATTTTGTTTTCCGTAAAGAGTTTCAATAAAAATTTTACAAACATCTTGCTCTAAAGCAGAAGAGATGACATCGATGTTATCCGCGGCGGCCGTGATTCCTTCTCCCGACGAATTAGAAACCCTATTTGCGATTACGGCCATCTCTATCTTCGAATTTGTGCTTGAAATACAGACGAGTTCCTAGCAAAGAGAGGGCGCTCCAGGGTTTGACCCATCGCCAGGCCGTACATGGGCTTTATAAAAGATCCATTATCAAAGGAGGTTCTGATCCTGCACGCCCTCATCTCATTATCAAACCCTAAGAGCTTCTCCGTCATGGCCTGCCATTTCTGTCTTCTCGTCTACGAGTATTCGGACGTTTCTTTGAGTTCAGACCTGTACATGTAGAACAACAACTCGTTCATGGCTGCGATAAAGTATCTTCTGGTGGTGCCCATTGGCAACCCCATAGAAGCTGCCTGCGATACGAGTTCATTGTGTATAACTGTAATATACTGGTAATAGGATACAGTCGGGTCTTGCTGGCCGCACGTGTTCAAGTACAGTACGATGAGCAGATCCATTACCTTTCCGCAGTACGTCATGTTGTTTGTTCTCTTATAGTCCAAACCAAGTACTTTAACCTTGGTTTTGAGCGCAGCTGTCAGCAGGCTTAGTATATAGTCTTCGGTGCCGGCGTGACTGGGCGTGCACATTATGGCAAAATCAATCTTTTTGATGATCTCTTCAGGCGATAGAAGAACTACAGTAGTAATATTAGTCTTGACGGTAAAGTCTTTCATTTCTGCTGGAGATTTATCAGGAAAGAAAACTAACGAATCTAGACTGGGAGTGTTATCTTTCGTCGCGGTGTTGACCTTGAAAACGTCGTCCTTTTTTTTTTTTTTTTTTGCTTTCAGCTAAAATAAATTCTATGCACGCTGCTATGTCATCTTCAATTTGTCTAAATCTCTTGATACTTCTTAAATCTCTAAACATCTCTATTCCCTCGCTTTCAATCTGCGGATGAATGGCGGTAGAATCGCACAAGAGTATCCCGCCTTGTGTAAACTCTGAGAATAAGGCATGTTGGGCAGCCATAATGTGGGTCGAGAGCTCAGAGTTATTCTGTCTAGAAGACGCTACCAATCCAAAAATTCTTTGATTAAAAGAGCTCAAACTGACCATAGCGAACACGTTCGCTGCCGAGTTGCACGCCGCCGGGTAGTTGTCTCTAAAGATGCTGCTCACGTTACATTTCAACAGAAACTGCTTGATTATGTTAAAGTTTGGCACTATGTATTTGTCGCATCTATGGCACTTGTAAAGCCTTCTTCTTCAAAAGGACGGCACAGACAGGCAAACTGTTCAAACATTGTCACTTCTCCTCTGATTTTTATGTCGTATCTGCTCACAGTCTTTGGCGAAGAGACCAACGCATCAACGTAGTCACAGCCGTTAATCAACATCAGCAAGAGGGTGCTTTCTACCGAATGCATTACCGGCGACTACGTGAGGTCGTATATCGAAACTTTCTTCTTGTTAACGGTCGTCGCGTTGCCTGATTTCCTTTTAAGCGGATTATTGAAAGTGCCTTCCCAATATCATGTTGCCCTTGATGTGGTTGTAAGATGTGATTGTAAGAAAAGAATTGATCAGGGTCTTTACGCAAGCATCTTTCCAAGTTAGCTCTTCCCTCAAAAAAGAGTCGGTCAAGAGAACGATCTTTCTAATCTTCTCTGGTTTGCTTTTTTCTTCGGGTTTCTTCAGTTTTATCAGTGTCTTGACGTCTCCCCTGACGCCGGTGTCAATGTTGGCCGCAAAAGCAGCGATTTTCACAATGTCATCCTCCGCTTCCGAACCGTCAGACGAGGGAAGAACAGTTGGTCGTTGACTTTCATCTGGTTACACAAGGGTATCCTCAGCACGTCAAGGAGAACGCACTGAAGCAGGCACGTGGGGATAGACATGGAGACTTGCTCAAACAAAGCTGTCATCTCCTTGTAGAGCATTTGCGAGGTCATTCCTTCTTCTCCGTCCTCTTCCTCTCCCATCATTATCATGTTCTTCAGGCGGTTTTTTCTAACGTTGTGTCGCTTCGTCTTTGTGTAGTTCTTGATCACGGGAGGTTTGCCGGCGGTGACGGGCATCAGAATCACGTCCACGTTTCCTCTAGAGAGCACATTGGATTTGAAGTTGCTGCAAAAGGCGTTGATGCAAGTGTCGTTATGGAAACTGGTAGACCCTTTGTAGTTCTTGAAACGTTTCAGGTCTTCTTCGTTGAAAATGTTACCGGGACACACATCGTCGGGCGAAACGCAGCAGTTCTCGTCAAACATGATGTCATTGATAATACCCAAGGCAATGAAAATGACGACGATAATTCAACACCCTCTTCATTCCGGTCTATTACACCTCAAAGAGGTGATAACGGAGTCAATATCCGTCAGAGGTTGATAGAGGAATGATGTCTAGACATGTAAAAATTATATCTTATAGCCTTTAGCGGGATCCTCTCCATACTTCACAACTTCAATATATTCTCCTCTCGCGCTGCCTCTCTCGCCCTAACCTTGCTGTTTCTATCTAATTAAAGGTTCAACGATATCGGCGACACTAGTTCAGCCGGGCTCAAGCTAGGAGTATACCACTGAATTCAACTCTAGCAACCGGAGGGAGGAGAGTGAGGGAGGAGGGTCACGCGTGAATGCAACCAGGGAGAGAGAAGAGAAAAGTTAGTATGTGCCTTATTTTTTTACTACTCTACTCCACTCTCACTCTTATAACCTCCGTTTAACTTTACCCTTAAAAAGCTACTCAGGTTTTTGGTGTCCATCCGTTCAACAGGGCACGGCGATCGTACGCGAATGCAACCAGATAGAAGAGAGAGAGTTACCCTCTCACTCTAACTTCATGCGCCTTGTATTTTTTTCTTCTTTTCCCTACTCCTCGACTCTCGCTATCACAACCTCCCTTTAACTTTACCCCTGAAAACCTGCACAGGTTTTTGATGTTCATCCATTCAACATTAAAAAGTTGCACAGGTGTTTGAGGTTTAAGAAAATCCTTCTGAAAAAACTCCTACAACTCAAGCCCGGTTCAAGAATTGTCGCCGGTATCGTTGGGTGTTTCAGAATATTTTTAACCAGCTGCGCAGCTTTTTGATGTTAATATGAAACTCCTGTAAAGCCCAACGATACCAGCGACACTTGTTAAGCCATACTTGATTTTTTTGCATTACAATGAATCCACCTGAAGAGTTGAGGCGGGTGGAGGAGCTTGAGCTCGAGTCCTCGGACAGAGACAGTGTCCTCTGGTCGACTCCGCGCGTAACCCTCCGTCTCAGACCTATCCCAAGAGGCATCGCCGGTATCGTTGTGCTTTTTAGAAGTTATATCCAGAAGTTGAGCAGGTTTTTTGCTAATTGAAGATACTGAAAAGCTCAACAATACGGGCGACACCGATTGAGCCGAGCCTGAGGAATGGACTAACGTCAGATTGCAATTGTGCGTGCGTTCAAATACCTATGTAGCAGAGGGACTGCTAATTCGTCAGAGCTTCTTCATGATGCAACTGCGAGCTGCAACTATCCTTCTCCAAGAAGAACAAGAAAAAAGGAAAAAAATAAAGTAAAGTTAACATCTTATTATTGTTGGAACATCTACAAAGTTCTGCCTACAAACAGGACACTTCCCAACAGCAAGTGCACACGTAGGACACATACAGAGGTGTTTACAAGGAAACAAAACAACAACAGCTTCTTTACAAAGAAATAGTTTACAAACAAGTTCTAGTATGATCTCGTCCGATTTCGAGTCATTCTTTACACTATGCTTTTCATACTCATCCTTCTCCGCCTCTTCTACGTTTGCTTTTGTTTCTTCTGTTTCCAGAGTTGTTGGCAATCCTTCTTCTTCTTCTTCTTCTTCTTCTTCGCTCAGCTCCGTTGCTGTTTCATCAGCACTTTCGCCGGACACTTCTTCCACCCCCGTGTCAAAGTTGGCTCCCGATATCGAATGATGCAGATCCATCACTCTCGTAGAAATAGAAGCAGCAGTTTTGTGACATGGTTCATCTTCTATAGGTTCTTGTTGTTGCCGTCGAGGCGGCAGTAGCATCGTAAGTGCTTCGCTCGCCCCGATTATGTCCATGTCTTCATCTCTCGTGGCGATAGCCGCTAAGGTTTGCCCGACGACCTGCTCGACCCTCGCCCTCTGTTCCATGCTGACGCAAAGAGCTTCTGTGCATTCTGCAACTCTGTAGAATTTGACTGGCCCAAGAGTCTCTTTTTCACGGCAGCCTTGACATCATCGAGAGGGAACCCCATAGCTATCACGTGCCTCTCAATGTCCCCTTGTTCAATCACTTGATCCACCAGTGTATCATCCACCATCTTCTTCCTATCGTGGTGGGTCTTGGATGTTAAAGGTCCATTCAAAAGTTTGACCACCGTGCAGTCAGAAGAGTATTCGGCATGCATCTCTAAGGGGTCCATACTGTCTGACCAGTTTCTTAGGACCAGTCCGCACTTAAAGCAGCGCACGTGATCGCTGAGGTAGGTTAAGTAGAAACCAGAGAACGACATCATAACCATCGACCAAAACGAGGAGGCAAACGAAGCCTCTCGGTTGTTAGGAAGGGATAACTCCGGACAGATACCACTCAATGGTATCCTTTAGCCGTTTAACTACAGTCTCTCTCCACATGGGCTCGAGGTATTCGCAGAGGGGCATCGGAATGTAACGGAAGGCAACGGTCTTGCCTCTGATGAAAGGACAACGAGGAAAGTGCCTCTGGTGCTCGCCTCTCACTGTATCTCCTTCCCATGCTCCTATTATCCTTCGACAGAAGATGCACGCACAGTGATCGTCCTTCTTCAGAAAGTAGAATCCGTCCTTAGCTAGTTCTTCCGGAGTGATGTCTGCAGCGGCCGACCAGAACTTGACAAATCCACACGTACCGTCCACTCTAGGTTCGAAGAAAGTCTTCAGCCTCTCACTCTTAAAGACCAAGGAACTCTCTGTGTTGTCTAAGGACGGCGACGCCATCTGAAAGGGTATAGATATCAGCGCCTCGGTCTAATATCATCATATTGTATCGTCTCTTACAAGGAACAGCATTTTCTTATTGTAAGATGGCTTCTGTCACGGAAGATGTCGTCTGAGAGACGGCGGCCGTCTCTTATAACCAGTATACCTCCTCCTCCTTTGAGGAGAAGGCTCCCTTCAGTAGAGCTGAAGATGGCGGCGTGTGGGCTACTCGTCTCGAAGCAGCAGCAGCAGAAGGAGAAGCCGATAGTCACTTGGACATTATGGTTGAAGATCCGAATCACAGTGACAAGAAACGGGCAGTGCTCGAGCTTATAAGCTTTATTTTCGACGGAAATGCCAAAGAAGCGATAAAAAGAAAGAAAGGCAAGAAGGAACCTCTATACAACAGAAGGGGCAACAACAAATATGCATTTGTCGTCACCGTCGAAGAACTTTACAACATGTTTCTGAGCAGCGTCATGTGCTTCTGGCACGCTTCTCACCTCAAACCGTCCCTTGACATAAACAGTTGGAAGAACGATTTGACCGACGACGAGAGGCATTTCATCAAGAACACGCTCGCCTTCTTCGCGACTGCCAACGGCATCGTAAATGAGACACAGGGGCGTTTATTAGATTATGACGATGATGACAGCAATCTATCATTGGATGTAAAGATGGATTATCCCTCGATGAGACGATTACTCTTTTTGGAAGAACAATGAAGGAGTCCCCCTCAGATGAATCTTTTCTTCTTCTCTTTCCACTTTTTCCACTCCTAATAAACTGTGCAGGCTTTTGATGTTCATCTGATCAACCCTAAAAAAGCTGCACAAGGTTTTGGTGGAAAAAGCTGTGCAGGCTTTTGATGTTCATCTGATCAACCATAAAAAAGCTGCACAAGGTTTTGGTGTGATCAACCCTAAAAAAACTGCGCAGGGGTTTTGGTGTAAAAAGCTGTGCAGGTTTTTGATGTTCATCTGATCAACCCTAAAAAAGCTGTGCAGGGTTTTGGTGTAAAAAGCTTTGCAGTTCTTCTGAAAGGCCGAACGATACTAGCGATTGAACCAGGTCCGGGACGGAGAGGGGACATATGCGCACGGATTTAATCGGAGAGAGAAGTTCCGACCTCAACCCTCACTCTCCTCATTCCAATTGTTAGAGTTGAATTCAGTGGTTGTTGCGCAGCTTTTTCTGTTCCTCTCTCGCTCTGCCCCTTTCTATCTTTTTGAGTCTCTCTCACAATTTCCGTCTAAATCTACACCGAAAAAGCTGCGCAGGTTTTTGGTGTAAAAAGCTGTACAGTTTTATGATGGTTAGAATTTTTTTTTTTTTTCTGAAGCCCTAACGATACTGCCGATACCAGTTAAGCCGTTCCCGGGATGAGCCGGGATGAGTTCCCAGAGCCGCATGTGCGGATGCAGCCAGAGAGAGAAGTTAATTCCGATCGCGACCCTTACTCTTCTACCTCCATATGCTAGAGTTGAATTCAGTTGTACACTCGAGCTCGGCTCAACTGGTGTCGGCGTGGTGTAAATTTGGTTGTTTTTCAGAATTTTTCTTGACACAAGATCAACATCAAAAACCTGCACAGCTTTTTGGGGTTGATCTGGTAACACGCTAAATAATTGCCGGTGGGAGCTCCCAAGCCAAATTCTGTCACACTATCGGACTGCTATAAACGGGCGCGCGCGGAGGGCTTTGACACCACACCCCTCCCATGCTCAGAACTGTAAACACTCGTATTTCTCAATTGCTACTACCCAGCTGTCATCTCAACCATGTGGTCTTCAATTAACGACAAGGACTCGGAAGTCCTTTTTTAAGTGCAACACACACCTAGAACTTGCAAAGGACAAAGTAACAAAGAGATCATGAGCGTTCTTACATCCATCACGATGGTGGACCCCCCCAGCAGTTCCCACGACGTGTCATCGGCAGCCAAGACGGTGACTAAAAGCGAACTGTACGAGACCACGGTGGAAAAGTACGATGAATTGATAGAGTTGACCAAGAAAACATCGAATATGGGGTAGAAAGACTAGAAGAGATTGAACGGAGGATAAGGCTGGAGAAGGTGACATCGTTCCTTTTCCAAGGCGGTAAGATGTGCAAAGAGATCTTCTGCTTCCATCACGAAGACGACGGAAGGAAGGGCGTCTGCGTTCATCTGGGCGGTGTGTACGTCACAGCCTTTGCCTGCAGTGAGGACAGGGAATCCCTGTTCTTCATAGATTGCAGCTACCCTCTGGTGGCCGAACCCGCTACGTTTATCACTGGCGTAGAACTGGCCTCTGACAATCACGATGTAGACCTGATAGTTGAACACTTCAACTACGCGGTATTAGAACTGGGCAAAATCAAAGTGTACCAAGACGATATCGAGGAGGCTAATCAATTTATTGATGGATCGTCTGTCCAAGACCGGGAGCAATGACTTGAAGGAACATTCCAACGTGTTTGACTTGCAATTGTTTAATAGCGAGGGCCGCGGGCCGACGTTGTCAATAACTATAGACATCAAGGACTAGATCTGTACCCAGTACGGTTCCACTCTGTGTCAGTCCGAAAAAGAACTTCTTCTCTACTGTTCAACAGCGTAAAAAGAGGAACATACCTTCTTCTGACAACGAAAAGAGTCGTAAGCGGCGCAAGAACGAAGACAGCTCGCCTTCTAACGTTAATGAAGAAGAAAAAATGACGCAGAAGCCACTTGTAAGACACAAATCAAACAAGTTGGAACTGTCATACCGCCTGTCATATTTAGTGAACCCAGAGAAGCCTCCTCTAGTAACATTATGAGTGAGTTCATCGGACAGTACGCCAGTGTCATCGCTAAACACACTGCCGAAAGTCCAAACGGAAACATGAGACTAGCTTCGACCACTAGGCTCTTACTTTCGTTGAAGAAGCGTCTAGTAACCAAGATTTCGTTGATTCAACCCGTCGAACTACCCTCCTCCACCGGCAGCTTGTGCGAAGCACTCTTTGAGAGAAGCGAAAGCGCGTTTGCGGAACGAGAGGCTACCGAAGATGCGGGCATTGTTCGTCTGTTGGAGAAGGCTCGAAGACGGAAAAAAAAAAAAGTTGGCCGACAGGATGAAGGGTTTAGTAAACATGAGACGGTGTTGCGAAGAGCGGGCCGCCTACAAGCATCTGATGGGCGTATCTATACTAGATAAGATGGTGGGCATCGTGAGTGGAGAAGGAACCGTATACAGCCCACCCCTGAGGAACGCAGCCAAGTGGTACGTGAAAGTGATAATTCACAACAGAGTGTGTGATTTGATTGATGTTATGAACACAGAGAGTGCCGAGTTCATACCCGAACTCATTCGGCAGATCATTTGCTCGCTGGATTGTTTTTTTTTATAATTTGACATCAATTACAAGTACCTTTTGGACAGAAACATCATTAGCCCTACCGAGTTCGAAGATGTTCGCATGTCTTCGCCTCACAGCCTCTACTCACCCGGGACTAGACACGCTCTCCTCATCGAACTTAAATCCAGAGAAGCTGCGCTACCCATCGTGGCGACAAGATTACCCTTTATGACGAGTATGCACATTGGTGACTCGTTCTATCTGTGTGTCAACAATTATAGTACCGGTAACTTGTTTGTGTTCTCTACCGATGGCATGAAGACGAGATACAGAGAGAACAAGATGACAGACGGCGACATGTATATGCAACATTGTATATGTTGCATCTGGCACCCTTCCATCAATTGAAAAAGGACGAGCGCCAGTCTGCCACCATGAGAGAGATTGTACAATACTGGAACGACTACGAGATGGAACACGCCACGAATAAGACATCCTTCAAACGAGTAGTACAACAAAAAAAGAGCAGCGTCACAGTGGAAGTCATAAAGAATGGATCCGTGTCCATGGCGATATTCGTGTGTAACTATAGGGAGATATGGAAGAGTCTGCTCCTGTTTGAGCCTTCCCGTCACATCGAATACAAGTTTGCGACTAACGGCAAGGCAAGAATTACACACAAAACCAAAGTTAGTCAAATCCTTCGTCAAAACAACTGTGACTAATGTATTAGTTATTTCATGCGATCGCTGCTTCCTTGTAATTATTGGTTAAACACGTTTACACACTTGCTTTGCGATGAAAATCACTCCGTTTGAAATGTTTGTAATATTTTATGAAATGATCTGATGTTATATATGACAATATAGTACATCAAGCGTAGTTTAGGACAATTTCCGCAATTTGAATCTACCGCCTTTGACGTGACATCCCGCCAGTAGAGGGGAGTAGTAGCGTCGCCACTCGCCAGTCCAACAGCCATCATTCAAAGCTCAAGATAAGGACCCACGTGGGCTGTGCCTCCTTCATTTCTGGTAAGTTAATCATTGATGTTGTTTCTGTATTGATTAATGTTGGATAGTTATGGCTGAAGTTTGTGTGTAGAATCAGTACATGCAGTTGTGGGGCTGTATGATGCCGGTATGTTCTTGCTTGGGTAGGGGCATGTTATGCAATGTTACAGGAGGCTGCAATGGTCATCTGTAATCACTTTGGTTCTTGAAGCTTGTGAAGGGCCAGAATGCATATTCTTGAAGTCTGGAAGGAGTCGTCTGCCAGCCTGTATGGA